>NW_026533250.1:1302500-1902500 GCF_028296485.1 Oppia nitens
ATGATGTTCCCAAAGAAATTGTAGAAACTATTATTGACGACAAACTAATTGATATTAATTCTATAGATAGTAGTTATGTTTGTCCTTATTGTGCATATAATGGCAAAACTTATTTTGAACTTAAAAGTCATATGAAATCACATAAAAGAGAAAAAGTTTACAAATGTATTCAGTCTTCATGTGGTGTAATGTTTTCAGAGTTGGAACCGTTTTTAGGTCACATTCAGACACATGAAACAGAAATGACTTATCGATGTCATCAATGCAACAAAACTTTTAGTTCACTATATGATCTCGGATTACATCAATATTCACACTCTCTATATCCCAATCAGGGTTCACGAACGGGTCAAAGGTTTGATTTATTTATTACTGTAATTAAGATTTTAGTTAAATGTTTTATTTTTTAGATATTTTCGATGTCAAAAATGTCTTAATAAGTACACAACACCAGCAGCACTTGAGCACCATTTAGCCACATCCAGTCATCACTATCCCTGTCAAAACTGCAACAAAGTGTTTCCCTGCGAACGTTATTTAAGACGCCATTTACTAACACATGGATCAGGTCTTTATATTTGCCAATATTGTGATAAAACATTCAAAACAGCCAACTATTTGAAAGTGCATTTAGTCATACATACCGGTAATAATTGATTAAATAATTGAAAATTGTTTTGATTAACTCGATATATAAAATGTTATTATAGGAGAAAAGCCGTTTGCATGCAATCAATGTGACGCTGCATTCAATCGGAGAGATAAGCTTAAGCGCCATAAACTGGTTCACGATCCCATCAAACGATTTAAGTGTCCGTTTAAAGCACATACCGGTTGTCCAAAAGAATTTAATAGACCAGACAAACTAAAGGCTCATATATTAACCCATAGCGGTATTAAACCACATCAGGTATGTCTACCATATATTTTAATGATTTAACTTAACAGACATTGATTTTCTACTCTATAATCAGTGTAATGTATGTTTGCGTTCATTTTCACGTCGAGCACATCTACGAGAGCATCAAAAGGCTCACGAAAGCAATCCAAACATCATTAATACTACGAATGTCACCACCACTACTGCAACACCAACCATAACAACTGCCACCACAACAACTAATACAGATCTGAATAAAACAGATTTTATAACTTTGTTTGATTGTCAAAGTTGTGGCAATTTATTTGCTTCAGAGCAGGATTTGAGGCAACATTCTTGTACAACAAATACAACAACCAATACAAACATTGCTATAAAACATAAAAAGATTTCTAAGACAAACATTAAATCACTCAAAAAAGCAACAAATATAAGATCAATAACTACGAGTGCAACTCCTGTTACTACAACGGGTATATTATCAACAAAATGTAAAACAAAGTCATCTAATGTTAACACAACACTTACCACTGCTGTATTGGGCGACTCATCTGAACAAATGGCTTCCAAAGACTCATCAAACAGTGAATTCACGTTTCATTTTCAAGACGGATTAGTCGATGACAACATACCGACCGCTCACATAGAGATTATTACAACACCTGTTGATATCGGAAGCTCTTTTCCTCCAATTGTCACAATTGATGGCATTCAATATCCAACGATTCCTATTCTAACAAATTCTATTGGAAGTGATTGTGATGACAGTGAAAACAACGACAGTAAGGAAGAAATGTCAACCAAAGTATTGTTGACTACATTACCATCTCTTAAATAATTAAATATTGATCCCAACTCTGAACCGAATTATTTATTACATTATTTGACTTTCGTATCATTTAAAATATTTTCATATATTGTACTCTAAAGTGTAAATATTATCACAATTAATATTCTGTGAGTTATTTGTCTATAATTATCTATTACAGTAATATTAATAGTTTATTTAAAACAATTTAAAGCATACAATTAATACTATTATTACTAGTATTAATACTGTAGTTATTTGTAAATAATTTTAAAAATAAGTTTATTTTGTATTTAAAAATAAATCTCATAATCAGTGAATATTAAACTAACAAATTAAAGACATTTTGTGTCAAAACAATGTAAAATTGATTTAGTGTTTAATATTAACAATATTTTCTAAATTATTATGAATTTCAATAGCTTTGACTTTCAAAGAGTTCATTTCCGACTCAAAGAATCTCATAATTTTGATTCGTTTGTCTTTAGAACTCAGACTAGAAATATCATCCATTAGTTCGGATAAGAAGTTTCGGTTAACAACAATAGGTCCGTCTTCTCGGATATAAAATGTGGTCCTTTTGTTGACGCGTGGAATATATGGTTCTTGAGTGGGCAGTATGTCATCCATACCCAAGTGATAGAATGGCAATACCTCTACTTCAGGATAAGTATTATCATTGAAGACGTGGTCCAATAAAAGTCGAGCCAAACCCCACTTCAAATCATAAGACGGTTTCACTTCACAATCAATGTCTTCACTAACATTAACGTGTGTCTCAAGTCTTGGACTACGAAGTGAATCAATTTCTTTATTTCTCATAACAACTTTTCCTTCAGGAAAGAAATGAATCCATTGACCATCTTTTAGTAGATTTAACGCGTAATCCATCGCCGGTTGATATAATCCTTTACCTCTTATTATAGGAAATGTTTTTCCCATTGCAAAGAACATCGAATATAAGACATTAGTAAAACAAATCTCTTGAGCCGCTGCTGACCATCGATGTCGACCGGCATTGAGCTGCCATTTCATTGGTATTAATACTCCCCAAATCAAAGGGTCATCCAAACAGGAGGAATGGTTTGATATAGTTATCAATGGTCTCTTGTCTTTGTTCTTGTAATGTTTGGCCAAAGTGTCCAACAATACGACCCGATTTTGGACATGACTTGAGTTAAGACATTGCATCCATAATTTGCTTATCAGACCAACTGTCGGAACAATTACTTTTGATCCCAATCTCCACTTGAAGTTCACTTCTTTTGCTATTAATCGTGACAGAAGTGATGGCCATTCAACTGAACTCATAGCTCGTGAGGTATCAGATGACAGATGTGTTGGACATCAATGTATTGAAACAAATAGTTAAATCAAATCAATTGATTATTAATAATACAGTTATTATTATTGAAATAAATTGAACGACACTTTCATAGCAATCATAACAAACATAACAATAGATGTCATTAAAGTCAATGTATTGACTGTATGTACGGCTCATCACTAATACATTGACTTTGCATTGCATTCACTGTTTGTCGATCTCATCGAAAACAATGCTTTTTGCAGTTTATGTTTTAAACGCTTAAGAGTTTTGGTGATAATTTGGTTACAATTAAGTGATAACCACTCTTTTCATTGCAATTATGTTTCAAAGATTTTTATTAATTGTCTTATTATTAGTTCCCATATCTGTAATTCTTCAGCAAAATGGTAAATAAGATAGTTTTGGTCATGTGTTTGGCGCTTACGTGGCATTTAAAACAGTCTTCATTTGATTGGTGCCATTCATCTGATATATGTATCTAACCGGTGATGACTTTTTTTGACAGGACTTTCTAAGTCTTCCTATGCAATGGCTGCAGAAGACACCAAATCAGAAGATACACCCGATGTAGTTGAAGGAGAAGAAGAGGCTAATGTTGAAGACAGTGACATATTGAAGTCTACAGAAGAAACTGATGATGAAGACAGTGAATCGGTTACATTAAAGCCGTCTCCAGACATCAACACATTCTTCTTATTGACAAAACCGGCGCAAACGACATTAGGTTTGAATTGTTTACCCAATTGACACGTCGACTATCATCTGATTATATTATCATTTTATTATCAATTGATTAGAACTTCCCGCTGGAAAAGAGGTCCACTTTTTGGTCGGATTTACCAATAAAGGCACAAAAGATTTTGTTGTCGACTCAATGGATGCCTCCTTTAGATACGCTCAAGACTTTAGTTTTCATTTGCAAAATGTAAGTACTTTTGAATTATCAGTGTTTATAGTATTTGAAGTTAACTCAAGTGTTGGTTAGTTTTCTGCCATCGCTTACAATCGATTGGTTAAACCTAAACAAGAGACCACTTTGGCGTATCAACTGTTTGTAAGTGAGGCCTACAGCGCCCGACCCTATGGTTTCACTGTTAACCTCTACTATAGAGATTCCGTATGTATTGCGTAATCGATCACATGATTGACATGAGTTTAAAATGATTGTAATTTATAGGACGGAAATCAATATTTGAATGCAGTCTTCAATGAAACGGTTAATATCGTTGAATTGGATGAAGGATTAGATGGCGAGACATTCTTCTTATATGTCTTTTTGGCGGCTGTTGTTGTCTTAGTGGTCGTCGGAACCCAACAATTCTTCATCTCCTTTGGTGTAAGAATTGTTAAATTATATTATATTTTTATTTTTACTAATAATTAATTGAAATGACAGAAAAAGCACATTTCTTCGGCCAAACCTAAGACAGAAATGGGAACTTCAAATCCAAATGATGTCGACTACGATTGGTTACCACAAGAAACACTTAATTCACTCAGTAAGCTATCATTAGTTGTAAAATTTATATTTAAATAAATTACTGTTTGTTTCAGATAAGTCACCAAAAGTAAGGCAATCTCCTCGACAAAGAAAAGTGAAGAGAGGAACGGGTTCTGGGGATGAATAGCTATTTAGTGCCTAATTATATACAGTTTATGTATATATAATGATTACTCATAAACTTTGAAAAATTGTCTGAAATTATAATAAGTCATTCATTAACAACAAGTGTTTTAATTATCATTTAAAGTAAACATTTTATGGATTTTCAATTTTAACGTAACCAATGAGTGCATTCCATGATTGATATTAAATTCATAAGTTAATCCAAATTCAAATGTTTTGTATCACAATATTTTGTTTGATAAAATCGACTTATTTTTAAATTACGGGTAATAATAATTTTATTATGATTTTAAAAATTATATGGAATGAACTAAAATATTGGAAAACAAATTATATTTACCGGTACTTGCAATACATACTTAACATATTTACAAAATAATGTAATATAAATTAAAAACAATCAATCAATGCATAGATATATTTAGAGCATAGCTCCGGCCTCATCATCCAAATCTTCATTACTTTTTGAACTCTCATTTGTGTTTAAATTTGCTTTAAATTTTTGTTGCAAATCTCTGGCAATTTTAGTGTATTCGTTGTCCAGACTTTTGATGAACGGGCAGTTGAGTCCATTGACGATAGCGTTTGCATCCATTTTGTCGAATCCTTCCAATATTTGATTGATATAATAAATCTCTTGATCTTCAATATAACTGTAATTAATGAAAATTATTTAAATATTAAAGTCTTTGTTTTTGTAAAAGAGACAAACCCTTTGCCCTCACGGAATGCTTTTTCTGCGGCCACACTATCTTCGCGGGCCAATTGGATCAATATAAGACCGACATAAAGACGACCCAATGCCTGGTTGTCTTCAGACTCAACTAAATAACTCATAGCTTTCTTAAGCCAATCGATGGCGTTGTCATATTTCTTGAGTTTAAGAAAAATACGAACGGCTTTGTTGGCGTATTCAGTCGCTTGTTTGGGTCTGTCCTCAATCATTGTTACTTCCGATGCCTGACCGTACCATTCGGCGGCCTTTTCTGGTCTTTGATTCTCAATCATTCTTTTGATGTAAAATTAGTTTAAATTAATCTCAAACACTACTATTATAAGACCTACTGTGCGCCGCGATTGAAGGTCAGAGCAGCCGTATCGACGACTCCGTGCTCTCGAAACATATGACATGACTTTTCCATGTATTTGATAACTGAATCCCAATCATTAAGATCTTTACAAACCATAGCCGACTGTTCATAACATCTATAAATACATTAAAAATGTTTTAATTAATCTTTCATTTTAGATATGAATTGACATACTTTGCGGCAGAAAAATATGATTTAGTCTTTTCATAACAATCGGCGGCTTTCAGGTGGGCGTCCAAACACTTGTCGGGCATTCGTACCGCTTTGAAACACGTGGCTATCAAACAATTGGTCAGTAAATTGATATTCAATTGTCTTTTGGTTAATACCTGCCCGCGAATACTCGTTGGCCGCTAACTCATAATCGGGTCGCCATTTGAGAAATCCAGTCTTAAGACTAAATCACAAACAGATAGACATGTTATCACCCATTCATTGATAATTCAAAAGACAACTTACTGTTTGTCAGCCTTTATGTAACAATCATTGGCTTCCGATAACTTGTCCGACATATCGGTAAAAGTGATCAAAACATATGATAAACAATTAAATCAATTAATTGATGACTTTTGGAGTAAATTGTAATCACTTTTATAAATGCATTTCA
Source organism: Oppia nitens (assembly GCF_028296485.1). Lineage (NCBI taxonomy): Eukaryota > Metazoa > Arthropoda > Arachnida > Sarcoptiformes > Oppiidae > Oppia > Oppia nitens. The sequence goes on from NW_026533250.1 coordinate 1,308,844, forward strand.
TTTCAATAGATGTCACAAATTGTAAATAATTTTCAATACTTTGTAATACTCTATGAATTTTATACTATTTTTATCAAATTATTATAATATAGTCTATTCTGTTGACTATATTTAGTAAATTAATGTACAAAAAACACTAATAATTAACAAAATCATCAAAATTAATGTGTTTTATATTTATAATAATTTTAATTAAGTTTCTAACATATTTTACTATTTTTAAATATCACAATTTTTTATTAAGATTATTTATTAATCATTATTAATTTAAAATTAAGATAAAATGTTGGACATTATGTTTTCACGATTTGACTGAATGTTTATATACTGTACTGTATTATAAATATTTAAAAGAAAATATGTTTTATAATAAAAATAAATTTTTTTTTAATCCAATTAAATTGTATTATTGAGAGATATATTGTATGATTTGATAAATATATTTGAGAAAAAATTATAGATATTCAAAAAGAATTTAAGAAATCATTTTATTAATTTTGATTAAATTAAGTTTATCAATATTTTTAAGTATAAAACTTTTTAATTTTGAAAGCAATAAACAATTTATTTAAAAATTATATATTATAATAATTATACAATTATTGTAGTTTTTTTTAAAAAGTAATTCTTAACTTATGCACATAATATGTATTATTTAATATAATATTAAGTCATATACCGTACAAATTATATCATACATACTATACCGGTATATTAAACTAATCTATTTATTATATAATATTCATACAATATATTCTTCAATCAGTTTATTAATAATTAATTACATTTTTAATAAAAAAAAGTAATGATAGAGTGAATGGACATAAAAATATTTAATAACTATACAGATAGTACAATACAGTACATGTAATCCAATTAACAATTTGAGTATAATATTAATATTTATTTTTGATACACTCATCACAATAAAAATTGCAAAATAATGTATATATAATTAATTAATTAATTATTAGTAATCAATATGAGCCGACAATTTATAACATTTATGCATTATTTATAAGTTTATTGTATTTTTTATATACTAATTAGTGTTAGATCAGATTCCCTCCTCGTTTTAAATTCCAAAAGTTTGTTTTGTTCCCTTTCCTGGGACTTCATAGAAAATTTATTTCCTTATGCTATCACCTATTAAACTCTAAACAACACATTTTATTATAATGTTTGAAAAACAAATATTATATTAAACTGTTTCTTAAGTTATATTGATAAATAATCTCACTAAATTTATTGAATTGAAATTTATTTTTAAATATTTCAATATTTTTTGCAAAATATTTAAGTTTTGGTACTATCTATTGTAATAATATAAAATATTTTTTCCCCTTTCTAACGATCAAGGAAGGGAAAGTAATATATTTTCCGGAAAAATTGGAGGAATTTTTTAGGGAACTTCCCTCCCTGATAATGTTGATCAAACTCTAATACTAATATAAATAAACAATAATTTTATTGATTTCAAATTACTGAAATAATGCACTTAAAATATTTTTTCTGTTTAAAAATACAGAGTATTATTACCTTAAGTGCATTTACACCTAAATAAATAAAGACTAAATTTATGAAAAAATATAATTAACTTAAAAAACCTGTTAATTAACTTTAAATTATTATTTTTAAATATAAAATTAAAATCCAATTACTAAGCTATTTATGTTTAATGATATAAATTATTATATTATAACCGTTTGCAAACTTTTACGACACTTGTGACCACAAACGGCGGCACAATTAATACCATTGATAGCGCTATTTCGTCTATTGTTAAGAGAGAGGATTCATCAAACATAATAATTATATATAATTTCTGATAAATTAAATATAAGTTTTTTTTTGTTTTGCTAATTCATTATACTGTATAACTCTCAACTAATTTTATTTTGTTAGATACACTATATTTGCAAATATAATATTGCAATAAATAATGTATATTATTGTATAATGGATTATAATTTACAAAAATTAAAATATCAAACTTAATGAAATTAGACATTATTTTCAATTTAATTCGTTTTATATAATAGTTAAATAATACATATTATTAAAGCATATGTATAATCAAAGATATTTGATATAAAATATAAAGTATATTATATAAATTATTTTACATTTTATAAGTTTTATTAATTTATTGTAAATTTTAAAATAAACTTTTATATACTGTATATAATAGTATTGCAGTTTTTCTCCCAAACCCCGTCTTGATGTTTGTCAAGACCAAGACGTGATAATATCTTGTTCTGCAGCACTACTATAGTATAAAATATATGATTATTTGTAGATAATTAGTAATGACTAAAGCTATGCATTCTCGGCAATTCCCGAAACTTTATAATAAATCAAATCTTCGGGAATTTAATATCTACACAATAATTATGTTAATTTTTAGAATAAAATAAACACTTTTTATTAATATTTTTTCCCGATTTCGAGTGTTTTTTTTTTAAAAATCCCGAATAACTGTATAAACAGTGAGTCTGTTTTTTGCCAAAATTTGATAATTTTTTAAATAAATAACAAATACATTTTCAGTAAAACATAGTCACATCAAATACAATATTAACTTAACAACAATGTATAGCAATATATATGATCAGAAAGCATACTATAGAAAATATTATAAACATTTTATGTTATTAAAACTAGTTTTGTAATAAATATCACAAACTTATTATTAATGTATTTCTACATAACAATGGGTAAGTTGTAGGTAAAAATTTAAGATAAATTTATTTTTATAATTAAATAATTGAATAAAAGTTGAAAATACATGTGCTTTTCATCAAATATAACCAATTTTGTGATAAATAAACCATAGATTATCAGTAATATAGAAAATAAAGAAAATTTAATTTCCCGATTTATCTTCCGATTTTGACCATTTAAATTCCCGAATGCATAGCTCTAGTAATGACTGTGAAATATATTATGTTAAACACTGACTGATTGACTGCTAAACAACACCTGTGATAACATAAGCTAAAGCTGCGTTCACACGGACAAAATCTAAGTAGACTTGACTTAAGTTTTGGTGTTCACACATGTACTTACTTGAGTTACCTTGACTTAACTCAAGTACAGTAGTGACCCCTTCTTAAGTAAGTTTACTTCATTAAGCACAGTGTGAACACACGAGACTTATAAACTTAGCCAATCAGTGTTAAGTATAATATGTAAATATTATTACGTTTTAAATACCTGCTTCGCTGTCTAGCAAAAATATTTTATTTAAATTGTTTAATAAATAAAAATTAATTATTTTTGTATAATTTTTATAATTAACATCAAAATTAATAAAATAATTTCAATAATTTGATTAATTTTTATAAAATTAGATAAACTTAAGTGTAGCAATGTGAACACATGTTACTTGAAACTTGACTTGAGTTCAAGTCAAGTCTACTTGGATAAGCATTAGTGTGAACGCAGCTTAATACTTAATACTTTCTTATATACAGTAATAGTATTTTTAAAATACCAATAAAAGTACAAATAGTTTATTCCTTTTCGTTTAAATTAAGCAAAATATGTGTAGATTTTGTTGTCAATATTTGAACACTTTTACAGTATTATTAAAATTGCTTATATATTTGGAAAAATAAAATAAGTAATACATTTCAATAAAATTCAATACAATTCAATACATTTCAATACAATAACTTATTGTCAATTCTATACAAATGCATTACAGGTGAAAGTGTTTCATTCATTTACTGCATTTTAGTCTTAATTTTTTTATCAAACATATATTGTATCGCAGTATTTATGATCATTAGAGACATCAAAATATGTGCAAAATATGTCGATATTTAAAAATAATTAATAAAATGTGTGCTCAAAGTGATCAAAATATGTGATTATTTTTTTTAAATTCATTTATAATCGAAACAAATTTATGCATATTTTAATAGAATATTATTAGTAATTAATTTTGAGATATTGGTTGTCTTGAATCAAGACTCTTGATATAGCAATAATAAAGTATAGAAAACTCATTTTATAATATTATTATAAAAAATATATATACAGTAATATGTTTTATCATATAATTTATTTTATTTTAATGATATAATGTTTAAATTAAACTCAAGTCTTTGTTATTAAATATTTTTTCATTTATTTGTTAATTTAGTAAATTTGTATAAAAATCAACGTTTTATAAATTTTTAAATTATATATATTTTTGTAAATATGTGATGTGTTTTGAAAATTTGTAAAATGGATCTTATTATATGATTTGGATAGATATCGATTCCCAGATTAATATATTTAACCAACAAATGTGTTTTACATGTTTTGATGTCTCTAATGATCAAAAATTATTAGACAAAAATAGTGTAAAATAACAATATATTATTGTAAACCTATATTTAGTTTCAGTCAACGACTCAATTATTGCTAAAAAACTTTTTACTCAATTCTATGAAATAATCATTTGATGTGAAATTTCGCTATAATTTTAATGTTAAATCTCTAATGTGTTTATATATTCCAACAACAAGTGTATATAAAGTACAGTATCTACAGTACATTACTATTAAATTTGTAAACATTATGTAAGATATTATTATATACAGTATATACTGTATCTTATAATTATGAAAACTATGAGTTCGTTGAAAAAGTACTTAATTTAGTGCTGATTCATAAAATATTTTTGTAACAAAAAAAATATATAAATAACTATTTTAATGCAACCATTTTTAGAATTGATTAATAATGAATAGTTAATTATTTTGTTTAAAACTATAAATTATATGACATGAGTCTTATATCACGAATATTTATATTGATGTGGTTAGAGATTTAAGTTTAGTTGGTTTTTAAATCTATCAAAACTTCTACAACTAATTGATTAGTTGATCGATCAGTTGTCTCGCGTGGATCGGTTTGAAACAAACAATTGATAGTTAGATCACAAGAATTGTAAAAAATATATCAATATTATGTTATTTGTCTACAAAAATTAACAAATAGTATTAATGTATAAAATTGCATAATTAAGATACAAAATACTATTTTTTAAAATTAAACACAAAAATACATACAAAAAACATATAAGAAAATTGCAATTATTATTTTACATTATATTACAGTTATACGCGAAATATGTGCTAATATTTGATAATATGTGACTACCTTTCAAAATATGTTGTTATACTGTATGTGTTTATGTAACAAAAACTTTTGCCGTAATTATTAGTTTTCAATCAATCGTTTATATATCTAATTATTTTGTTAATATCTTTAATCACTAAAAATATAAGTTATATGTGAAATAAATGCTCTAATCATTACATTAAAACAAATGCATATTAGAGTATAATGTCAATTAATATATTATCTTTTTATTAGAAATATCATAATTGTTATAAAATGATATGAAATGCATCGCTATTTTAACATTTAGTTAGTGTTTGGCAAAATAATTCAATTTATATAAATATTGTTAACTGATAAAAGACTAATGAGACTAAACATGTCATTTTTAATTAAATGTATTATAATTTTAGTTAATCATTAATATACAGTAAAGTGTTTATGCTGTAGAATATATACAAATATTGTCATTTTGTATTAAACTTTAAACTCTACAATAATATGTAACATTGATTGTATGATATTTTCCATCATTATATTACATGTAATATCTATGTAACTTAATATGTAATATCAGAACATTGTATTCAATGATTGTTTAAAATTTTTATTTTTATTAATACTAAACATTGCAAAAATTAACAATTTATCAAATAATAAATTAACTAAAGTATAAATGTGTGATTATGATTATATGTGTTGAATATACAGTAGATGCTAATGTACTGCTGTTTAGTAGTATTGTACTGTATATTGCATTGAGTTTTGAAATACTAATCACATTAAATGGTAAAACATTGAAATAGTGATAATAAAATCATAAATCTTGTGATCACTGGACTTACTGTTGCACTTTACAAGTGTTAGCCTTAAAGAAAACAACTACTACTGTGTTTGTAAGCATAACATAAGTTACATAACATAATACTGTATAAGTTAAAGCACTTTCAATATTAAGGCATATACTGTATATATTTAGGTATTTAATGTCATTATACGGCAAATTTTTGTGTAACATTTTATCACTGATTTTCAATACATGTGAGAATTTAATAGAAAATTAAACATTTATTAAACAAAACTTATAAATACATATATTTGTGAAAATACAGTATTTAAAATGTCATTTTATTTAACTGACTAATTGATAACTTATATTATATGTTATAAATTATTTATATAATAATGTTCTGTAAATTAAGTGAACAGATGGACAATGTTGTGAGCGATGCGTTACATCACTTGTTATGTATGAATGAAACTGTGATTTAGTTAGCAATCATTTAAGCAGACTTTACATTACTATATATACATGTATTAAGTATACTATAATATATTACTGTAGTTTATATACTGTAGTAATAGTGTACGCTTGAATACATTGAGTGCTTATTATATAATATAATTTATATGATAAAACAATACAATAGAGTCTATATTATAGTTATTATAACACTGTATTATTTGAAAACTATAATGACTTTTCGTTAATGAGTTTTTTACTTTATTTAACAAACGATTTATTTATTATATAAACAATTTTATTATTCATTAAGTATTAGAGTATTTAGTATATCTTTGTACTACAAAAAGGAGTGATTGAATAAATGCTTTTAATCAATAAATAAAATTATGAATCAGTTATATGTTATCATTAGATGTGTTTAATTTACGCTTACAATATAAATATACAATATATAAGAAACATATTATATTATATTAAATAAATGAATATTTATTGAAACAATTAATTGTATGCATTAGTGGTGAATGTGTGCCAACTTTAGACTTTTCAAATGATTGTTAAATCAAATACAAAGTTTGCAAACATTAATTGTTTGTACAAATCATATGCTTTCATAATAATAATAAAAATAATAAATGCTATCAAATATGTTATCAGACAATGACTGCAATCATTTTGTTGTTAGGGTATGTGTGTATAGTATAGTGTGTACTCTCACTTGTGTTATGGCTATAGCTATACAAACAAAGCAAATCCCAGCTCATCCCAGCCCTCACTCACTACTGACTGTTAATTCATATGAAAGTCTGTTCAATGGTTTGTAGTGTCAAATCATAGGCAGTGCACCACAACTTTAAACATATTTGACTTGTCATGAATAACACACATACAGACACACAACTACATACATACATACAGAGTCTGTATTACAGACACATACATACATACAGTGAATGAGAGGAAGCATTGGATGGTTTGCAGGCTTTACATCAATTGAATGCAATGTTTAATAGCTTAAGAGCAGAGCCCATGAATGTGTTAATTATATTAATTGTTATTCAATCAAATAATATATTTTTGATGATTAGTTAGTGAATAGAGTGAATGTTTGATTGTATTAATTGCAATAATATGATAGATGTATGCAATGTATTAAATTTGAATGTAAGACCTGTTGCAATGGTTGCGCCACTGCTAAGTTGGTCCCAGCGGTCAAAAGTCATTTCAAGGCCAGGGCTCAGCTTAACAGCTCAGGGAGTATTGCAGTAGTTGTACTACAGTTGTAGTGAAGGCGCGCTTGAGTGGTATGAGAGGTATTTGCAACACAACCACCACTACTGCCATCACAACCATCACTACTATTAGCAGTGAATTAACGTTTCAAGTAATGCATTGAAAAGCAACCCAACAGTAGACTAGTTATGTGTTGGGCTCAGGCATTAAGGCATTAGGCATTACAGCCATCACAGGCATCATTGATGCCACTGCTGGGCTCCACCACAACCACTACAGCACAGCATTATCACCTCTGGTACGGCCACTACTACACCAAACCATAGTATGTTTAATATATGTGTAGTCTATACCTGGCTATCGGTGCTATCAGTGCTTTCAATGGGCAAACATATTAACAGTGTTGTTATGCAGTCAATGATTACAAACCAGTTATAGTTGACAACAACAAAGACATGACACTAACGATGGCAGACATGACCACAACTCTCATCTAACGACATATACTTGCCATGAATGACAAGACTGTTCTGATGACTACATCTGATCCAACCATTGCTTGAATTGATTACAGCATTATTGGCAACAAATACATTGAACACATGCAATGTCTAACCAAATGTGTTCACTTGATAATGGTATGTATGGTTACATTGATTATCATTTATAATATGATACAGTATTTGCATTTAATAGTAATAATAATTATTATTACAGTATTAGACTATAAATAATTGAATGAATATTAAAATGCATTCATTTATGCGATATTTAACTATAGTTTGCATTAATTGTCAATAAATGATAAATGAATGCAACAATTGTTTGATAGGAAACTAAATGAAAGGATATCTAAATTGAATCATTTGTTTTGAAGGAAATATCAAATGTTTTTAACAAAATATCATTTAATATAATTGATGTCTATATCTATAGGTAAGCACTCGATGTCATCGATAGTTAATTCTTGTAGTCCATCAATGAGTTGTTCTCCGTTGACATCAAAGCCATTTGGACCTCATATGTTAGGATCGATGCCATCGCCGCTAACACTTCCCGGCCATTCAACTCATACGGCTTTTCCTTTTCCTCCAAATCCGTTATTCTTTAATCTATTCAATCCTCAGTCATCGATGTCGTGGTTTTCTAATCATAACTCATTGAGCGCACCATTAAGTCTAACCACAAATAATCCAAAAGAGATGACTTGCATTGTTAATGATAATAACAATAATAAAATGGATAAATTTAAAGACTCGACGCCAGCATTGATTAAACCAAACAAAATAACAGATAAGACAATACACGAACCAATGGTAACAACAACTGAAGCATCAAATATGATGAGTTCGGGTAAATCACCGATAAGTGAATCCGATAGGATTACAGCCGCGCGTAACCATTCAGGTAATGATTAATTGATTGTTGAATACATTGTTGATTATAAATGATAAACTAATTGCAGACAACTTGTATTGGTTAGCAGATTCATTGGCTAATTCATCGCGAGTGATGCCAACTGTGCCGTCATCTCCAACAGCATCTGTTCACTTGGCTCTACCACTAACTCATGGGTCAACACATGCATCGCAACGTAATCCATATATACCATCGTTAGGCAATGATATGACTGGTAGTCAACGTTTATACTCTCCGAGGTTTGCCTCAAACTCTCCGACATATTTTTCATATCCGGCGACTAACAGTCCGATCGGCGGCCCTATAAATGGTTTACGTCCGGTGCCATCCAGTACTCACTTTAACAGTCCTTTTGTGTCAACACTTAATGCTTATCAATCATATAGTCCAACAACTGCTCAGAACCCGATCTCACCATTTCTAGTGCCAAATCAATTGAGTGTAACAAACACTCGACAAACCTATTCGACGGGTAGTTTCGAGTCGTTTCATCAAAACCCGCACTCACAGAATGGCCACAACTCACACAATGCCATATTGTCGACCAACACGTGCTCAATGGCATCAACTTCTCGATCTCCATCATTGCATTCATCAGATTCATCATCACTGATAAGCTCTGGTCCATTCTCTAGCCCTACCATCAGCTCTGATTCAGCTGAACCACAGACTAAGTCAATGATACGTTCAATTGATTTGCAAACTGATATCAATTCAAGAAGTGACACAAACGAGTTGACCAATTCGGTGACAATGACTGGCATTAAACGCAAATCGCCGTCAAGTCCTGACCTCAGTCTAAATGAAAAGAATTTATATAAACTTCCGTTTGGTAGAGAAGGTAGTCGTAAGCATCGCATCTTAAAGCCGCCAAATATCAGTTTAGATTCAGAAAAAAGTCAAACGATTGACACACAATCCGCACCACTATCTGCTCCACCAATTCCTGGTGTGCGTCGTCACGAATTCTTCAACAAAATGAATGATTCAGACATTAATCGCTATCCAAAGGAAACGATAGCCGAACAAAATAACTGCCAAAATATGTCATTAGTATATCATCAAAGAAGAAAATCAGTTCCACAGACATCAAGCTTTTCTCATAAATCATTTGTGACATTTGCCACTAAAGAGAATTCTAAAGATGGCTCTCATTTTACTAATGAGAACTCTTTGCCTAATGAAGACAGCAATCGACTTCAATATCCCACATATTTTCAAAGGGGATCTATTATTCAATTGGGAAACGGAGACGTCAAACGTGTTGAAGACATGTGTACTCAAGATTTCATAGATAGTGCCACTGATAGTCGTGACTTATGCGCCGATTGTAGTGAAGTAATGAAAATTGAAGAAAAAATAAAGAACTGTTCTGTGTTACTAAGCTTTAGTGTTGGTCGAGACAAAGTGCCCGTCACTGTGGAGGCACCCGTCGAACACCCATTCTTTGTATTTCATAAAGGATGGTCTTCATACTCACCTGAGAGGTCACATCATAGATATGGTCTTAAATGCCGAAGACTCAGAGTTGGAGATAATTGTGTTTCACTTACTCCAAGAAATTCTTTGACTCAAAATCAAAGAACACACAAAAGTATGAGAAATAAAGTCATGACATCTGAAGAATTGCATCAAAAGAAATACAAAATAAAACAAAAAATCTTAAGTCCTCCTTCAGAAACACCGTTATCTTTAGTGAAAAGTTCAGCACCGGTTACAACAGGTTCAACACAGATGGCCACTACCATCACCACCAGTGCTATTGAAGCAAAAGGTTCAATGATTACTCTTAATGACGACAAATCCAAACCTAACGAGCTTTTAGTAAATAAAGTCGAAAGCAGTTTATCGAAAGTGCCCGAAGTATCGGAATTGTCCGATGTGTCCAATCTCTCAGAATCAGTGCCAATGAATTCATCAAATATTGAAGAAACTGTTAAAACAGTTGATAGAAACAGAAGACACTCAGCTCCTGATGCTATAGATATAGAGTCAGAGCCTTCAAAAGCCTCATAAAATGAGATTTAAATGATCTCATTATAACTTTATTTTTTTATTATTTAGTATTAATTATTTTCTATAAATATATTATGGGGTTAAACATATATAACTAATGGATTCATATATATTATTAATATGTATATATATATATATAGTATACAGTTTAATGGATTGTATTGAATGTATTTTTATCGACTTTTTATTGTTTGTTGTTTGATATATTGACTTTTATTTGATTGTTACAATTATGGTCAACACTCCAAAACTGTTATTTAATTAATTCAAAGTAATTAATTGATTGAAAATATAATTCTTGTAATTCATAGTTTATACTTCCAAAGACCAGAACCCATGCTCTCAATTGTGCTTAAAATTTAATGAATTTAACTTAAAAGCGGCTCTTAATTAATCTACAAAACAATGTTAAATCAATTGTTGTATATTATAATTGTTTTACTTCTAATTTAATGATTGATTGTCTCCGAAGCTGTGATATCTAAATATCAAATTTGTGAAAAACTATTATAAATCTTCTTTCATTACTTTTAAAAATGTTGTTAAAAACTATTTAAAATGAGTTGTGTTTGACATTGTTTTTCATTATTCAATGAACGTAAAAGAATCTGTTGTAAAGTGTAAATCAAATTATAATATATATATTTATACATATTTAATAACCCATGTAATCAATTGGCGATGAGATCTATACACTTATGTGACTCAACTCACATTTATAGCTTATTTTATTATATTATCCGCATTATAATTATTTTTGTCCATTTTGCAATATTTAGCCATAATTTGTTTGCAGGTTTACTGTATATTTGAAGTTTTTAATTACAAGTTATTTTTAATAGGGATTTAATATATCATAAGTGCGATAATTTATAGTATAATTTTTTTACTTTAATCAATTTTATATTACAATTTATTATTAATGAATTGAGTGCAACTTGTGTTGGATCTCATTAGATATATTATATTTTTGTATAAAATGTCCGAAAAGTTTTATTTTATTACCAATATATTAATTATCACATTAATTTCATATCTTCAGCTCAAACTAGAAATAAGTTATTTTTGTTATGAAATAAAATATATAAATTTAATGAAAGATTAACAAAATATTAAACTTGTAAACAAAGAGATGACCACTTGTCGAGTTGAATGTCCAATCAATTACTAATTAATGTTATTATTTTTGATAAAACATTTGCTATTTTATTATTAATATTATTATTACCAATTAAATATGTGGTCAATATTTAAATGTAGAAATACTATTTGTATAACTAAGGTATCAATAAATTGCCTAAAATATGTTGTTTGAGCACAAAAAGCCTTATAATAGAATTAAATTAAAATAATTGTTATTATAGGTAATGGTTTAATCATAATACAGGTATCATATGATAAAACATAATCAAATATTGCTTTTAATAGATTGATTATATTAAAGCATAATTACTGCTTATGTTTTACTTGAAAAATTAATCTGATTTTTTTGTAAGTTTTTTTGTGTAACTAAATGTTAAATAAAATTAAAAGTTATGTTTCAAACAAATGACTTGTTTTGGTTGTTATGTTTCAAAAAGTTTTATTACTATATAATTAATGTCTATTCACTTATCAATAGTGAAGTTAGTATGCATTACATGGAGTGCATTGAGTGGTAGTTCTCAAAGTTGAGTAACTATTGCTTTATTGGTCAACACTATAATCATTTGCTTCACTATATGATTGCCTTTATATACGACTATAAGTTAACAGTTAAGACAAAGACTGAGTCCAGACTTCATTAAGAGACGTGAGATGAGGGCAACACTTGAAGCCATCAATTTTATAGAGACATACAGTGCCCACAGCTCTGTTAGCTCATCCCTGTCTGCTATCTCTCCCCTCACATACTCTTCAATTGTATTTCAATCCACAGATCGGTCTATAGTTTAAGCAACGATCGTAAAGTCGACTCTTATTTCAATGAATTTCACAACATTTCATAACTTATCAAATAAAATATCAAAACATTTGCTTCACTTTAAGTTTATATTTATATATTTCTCTTTCTCTTAATCTCAACTCCAACTTTGATAATTTTTATTACATTATTATAGATATAAAATAATATAATGTATTTATTTAGTTATATAATTGCTAGCAATAAAATGTATATTAATACCGGTAATAATGGTTTGTTTTGTCATTACATTATATAAACATCAATGTTTGATATTTATTATATTCTAGTATTTAAATCAATTGAATATAACTTTATAAGTGACAAAAAAATTTAAGACTGCTTATATGGGTTTGCTCTTAATTATGCCGGGTATTAATTTTGGTATTAATTTTGGTATTAATTTTGGTATTAATTTTGGTATTAATTTTGGTATTAATTTTGGTATTAATTTTGGTATTAATTTTGGTATTAATTTTGGTATTAATTTTTTAATAATATTATATACATCTCAATTCACTTTTACTTTACTTTAAAATTTAGATTTCTCAAAGTTTCTCTATTATACTGTACTATACTTTATTATACAACATATAATTTACAGTACAGTATATTATTAATATTATACAACATTGAAATGAGATTAATTTTTGGTTTAGTGCTCCATCTATTGATATATAAGATTTTAACAAATAATATACTGTATGTTGAAGATATTCAATCTAACATTTTAATATTAATTAATTAAAAATTATAATAAAATTTAAAAATTAGTTTAATAAAATCAATTTCAAAAACCTTAGATACTGTTTTTCACTTATTTTTCATTATAAGTGTATTTTTCAGCTAATTTCTATAATAGTCAAATAAATATCTATAGTAATATATGCTATTATAGAATTTTGTATTATTATTTAATGTTAATATTAATTTTTAGTTAATAATAATATTATAGAATTTGTCATTTAGTAAAATATTTGAATTTTTAAGCTTTCAATAAAATACATTTATTTGAATTTAACATAATTCAAATTATACATACAGTTAGGATATTACAATACTTGATATACTGTATACTGTATTATATAATGTTTAAACATTAGTTTCTAATGTAAAACACTTTTGTTGAGAATTTTACAAATTAATGGTTACTATAGTAATATATTTTGTTGAAAAACATTTATATCAAACCGTTTAAATTTAAATTTAAATTATATTTAATTTAAAATGAATCCAACATCGATATCATTTGCCAATAATGGGTAAAAATTAATTATACTTAAAAATATTTATCATATGATTGTATATAAGTACAGTATATTGTATTGTATTATTAATTACAGTACAGTACTATGCATTGATATAATTGATGAACAGTTAGAACAATACAATGCATTTAATAGTGACCAACAATATTACATTACAAATCAATGACTAATTGAAAGTAAATGATGACATATTTTGTTGAATTCAATTGAAATACAAGTATTGATTACAATAAGCCGTCAACATTATAATTAAATTGTCATTGATCAATTATTAGTCTATTATTACATCAATTACAATATAATTATATTTTTATAATATTGTATTATTAATAACAACTTTTCATTGAATGTACTGTTCAATAGATAATGTGTTTTCTTTACTTTATACTCTCATCTCAAATCATTTTTAATTAATAAATGTTTATATTTTTCAACTAAGATTTAATAATTTGATAATTTATTTATAACTTATTTTTATAAACATAAACTAGTGGTGAATCACAAACACGTTTACTTCAGATGAGAATCGAGACATTAGAGAAGCATTTACTGGAAATTCAAAATTCTTTGGTCTCTTATGTTACAAGAGTTGCTAAACTCCGAGATAGTGGTGACATATTGGCCACTAATATCTTACAATTTATCGAAACTGAAAAAATAAATACCAGGTTTTGTTTATTCATTTATTATACATTATTCAAATAATTATTATAAATTAATTAACTATTACTATATAATATAGTAAATTATTGATATAATCATATTTTTCAATAGTTTGAATGATGGACTTACAAATTTTGCCAATTGTTTGAATACTATACAAGATTATAGAGATGACCATGTACAGTACAGTACTATTTGTTTTATGTTAATTAATATTAAATAATACAATAATTATAATGTTATTATTTGCTATACAATAAATATTTGTTGTTATTTAAAAAAAATAATTACCGGTAATCAAAATTAGGTGAAAAAACTTGAAGAAAAAGCTGTGAACGAGTTAAGTGTTTACGGAGAGTCAACTAAAAAAGCTAAAGTAAAATCTAATAATTGACGGCATATTATTAATTTATTAAAATTTAAATATAATTTAAATATAATTTAAATATAATTTAAATATATCAAAAACAGGATGACCTCAAAGTTAATTCAAATGCCCGGAGCAAACACTTAACAGATATGAAAGAATCTAAATTGCGTGAAATGGTGAGGAGTTCGAGCTTTAATGAAGTGTCCAATATATTCAACACTTATGAACTTCAAATACAAAGATTTGAATTAAAAAAGATTTGCGATCTTAAGGTTTGTTTTGTTATCTTATAAATCATTTATTAATTTAGGCATTATTTTCTATACAGAAAATATTCCTCGAGTTCACCAAAAATGAACTTTTATTTCACGCAAAGAGTATTGAGATGTTAACCGAAGCTTATAAGCATATATTGAGTATCGATACGGATCGAGATTTACAACAATTTTGTCATTTCTTTAATTTCACTCAATTGAGTTCACCTCAACGCGAGGCCACCAAACTTCAAAATGAAGACCAAATGCAAACACTATCACCTTTGAGACGATTTGCATCAGAACCGACAGTTAATTAAAATCATTACTTAATCTCAATTTTTATTCAAATCTATTATCGGCAAAACCTAAACAGAATCAAAACTAATTGTAAAATATTTGAAATTCAAATGTGTCAACAAAATAATTTATTAGTTATACAATATTTCCATAATACTAATTTACATAATATACACAATTATAAAAACAGTTTATAAATATAATTACCGGTAGTTTAAAATTATTGATAGTTTGGTAAAAATATTTTATACAAAAACTATTACACTATGTAATTGTAAAATTGAGACATTTTTAGTAATTCATTATTCTTGAGTTCTTCTTCTTTTTTCAGCCAATCTCTTGGATCGTCTTAAACCAGTTGATCGACAAAACTCTGAATCTGTATCTGAATCGGTCTCATAAGACAAAGCATTCTCGTCGGCGTAAATCCATTTAATTATAGTCCCGTCCCACTAATAAATATATAATTAATGAATTAAAAAATGTATTAAAAATATGTTTTAATTTTTTTTATTAATCTTACACTCGAAGACATAAGTGTCATATCGTAGGGATGAAACGAGACATCTGTTACATAAATACGGTAATTATAATGTTATAACCAGCATATAAACAATATACCATAATTTTGATAATTAATTTTATTACCTCTAACACATCCTCGATGTCCACTTAGAGTTTTGACAATTTTACCGCTTAATACATCATAAATAACTATTTTTCCAGACGAACAACCAGTGTATATATATCGCTGGCCAGTACTCCATTCAGGAGAAAAATGACACCTAATTTTGTAAATTTATTATATAAAAAATACTATTTTTAAATTATTAATAAATTAATACCTAATTAATGTTTGTAAAACAGAATGACCTAAAATTAATTTAAAAAAAAAAAATTATTGTAAATTTTCTATCAATTTTAATGAGACATATATTACGCACCCATATATGTCATTAGAGAGGTGTCGCCTTCAATCTTCTTTCTATTAGATAGCACTAAAAACAGTTGAAATTATAATTACAAATAATAATTAGGGTAAATAAAAAAGATAAAACAAAAAATATACATTTTCTAGGAATAGCCTGCCACCTATAATCCCAATTTTGTTTAGAAACAGCTCTTCTGGTAGCCTCAGAGCCAGTGGGCGGTGAAAAACATCTCATATCCCAAAGTTTAATCGACTGATCCTTACTATTAGTTATGAGATGACGGCCATCGCCTTTAGAATCAATATAAGTAATGCCATCGACATGTCCTGAGAAAGTACCGACTGGTTTAGGATCTGTTTCGTTCAAAGTTCTTCTGTCCCAAACCTTTGTTTAAAATTTTAATTAGCGATACTATAAAATAAAAATCAATTTATAAGAAATACAGACTTTACAAAGTCCGTCATCTCCAGCACTAAACAAGATTTGAGAGCTCGAGTCGGCAAATGCTACGGAATTGACGTCGTCTTCATGACATCTGATCTTAAGTACACGACTTTTACACTCTCTATTGTATACGTAAAGGCACTTATCATTAGCACCACCTAATATCTCAGAACCATTCTGAGAGAAACGCAATGAAAATATACAAAAACGCCGGTCATCTGGTGATAGTGAAAGTGCTTCGTGAGTCTCATTGTCGCCATATATATTGCATATGTGTACTAATCAAACAAAATTATTATTATAATATACCGGTAATTATTGAAATCAATACAAACATCTGTATACTTACTGCATTCAGACCAACTCGAATATATAAAGTGAGTGCCGTTAGGACTGTCCATTAAAAAAATCATTTTAATAAATAGCAATTAAATTAAACAAATGTTACGATACCTAAAATCAGTGTCGAGTACACTCCAACCAACATCACGGGCCCAAACAGTTTTTAAAAGTTTAAATTTATCATATTTTGTGTCATAAATCCTGATATTTGTGTCCTGACAGGCCGTTAAAAATAAGTCACCACTTTTCGAGTAAAATCCGCAAAAAGCTATAAAAATTTTATTTATTGTAATTTATAAATAATTACCGTAAGTTAAATGTTATGAAAATACCTTTACTCGGGTATTGTTCAACTGTGGACATCTTGTTTGGCAGGAAAGTGTCCGATAGTTTGCAGCGATCACTTAACCCAAAGACTTGAGTAGACCCATGATCTCCATAACTATTGACACCAATTTCACGATTTCGAAAAAGCATAGGAATTGGTGGCAAAGGTTTATCGGGTTTCAGACCTGTTTGTGCTCTCAGTATAAGCTTTAAATCACTTTCATCAATGACTGATGTGTCCGGATTGGGGACATTGACTAAAATTATTAGTTAACAATTAAATTATAGTTTCGTATATTTTATCAATAGCTATGTGACCAACCAATGGGTGTTTGATATCTACGACTAGAGTTGGATCGTTGATAAACATAACCGGAGTCATCGGTGGTGTCCGAGTCATCGTCATTGGAAGAACTTGAAGACCTAATAAATCTTATGTGACCTCTTCTGATAAGATATCGTAATATTGTATTCAAATCGGCGTCTGTTTCCGAGTCATCAGCTGCTGTCTCACTGTTGCTGTCGATGTCAGACATGAGTCGCGATCTTCTGACAAACGGATTGTTATCTGAAATGTTTGACAAATGAGAGCCCATTAAGTGATTCATACGATGGCTACCATTAGCCCATCATTTGATCCAAACTATTGGTCCAAATGTGTTAACTATTTTAAGACAAATAAAATCAAAGCTTATTTTAAACAATTTGTGCCAATTGTTGAGCTAAGAAGTGGATCAATTGTAGATGTTTTTGATTGACACTCACAGCCAAAACAATTGATAAATCAATTGATTGTTATTTTTATAATCATTACAACAAAACAACATTACATTAAATTTTAATATTAAACCAAATATTTAGAAAATACTATGAATTACAACAAAAGGGTTTAACTATTAGTTAAATATAATATATTTTGTATATATTGTATACATATGTTATTCAATACTTATTTGTTGTGTTATAACTTATACATTATATTATGAGACGTTATTATCATTCAATTGACTTGAAGTACAATTTCAGTGCTTTTTTAGTTCATTTTTAATGCCATTTAAATAAATGCCTCAAAAAATAATATTGAATTAGTTTTAGCACTTATTTTATCATTTTTTATGAGAAAAAACGTATTGAAAAAATTATTCCTAAACTATTGATATATCAATAATAGCAGAATTAAAATATATTGTATAACACTTTGAATTACATGCTATAGTGTATAGTATGATAATGTACTGTATATATGATATTAGTTATGAAATATTGATTGTATATTAATATTAGTATATTTTGTGTATATATTTAAAACTAGTCTATAATTTAGAGTATTGTTTGTATTGTATCTAAAATGTGATCAAATTCTAAACAATGCATTTAAAGTACAGTACTGTATATTACAGTAATAAATATATTGTTATACTGACTGATACTGACTATACAATAGTATACATACAGTACTGACATAACATGTTGTGATGTGATGTGTGTGAGAGTGCGTGTGTTAAGTGTTGAACGCATGCGTGTATGGAATGTGTTGTTTGTGGCAAAAGTGATGCCTATATTGGAGTTGATGTCAGTCTATGTGTGAGTCAATCGATGTTAAGCAGAGACCCATCACTTGCGACGCCATTACTAACATATAAACCCAAACTATGTTTATATCATTTATTACTTAATTTCAAGACTTTTATATTGTTTATCATCACATTTGACATCATTTGACCATTAAATGAGTGGACAAACTGGTCTCAAATCACTGATAATGACGAGACACGTGTTTGACAAGTGATGAATCAAACTATAGTTTTAGCGCTTATTTGAAGTTTTTCAGTGTTTTGATGATTGCATTGAATGTCAACACTTCTCACGTGTTGTTGTTTACCAACAAATGTCTGGCCATCACGTGTGACACCCGACACCTGTCATCATGTCTGACGTTAACATTAAAATAGATTCATCGCATGAGTCGACCAACGATGTCAACCATAAGAGTGCCGATAATACAGACAACAAATGTGCCAACAATTATGTGGTCAAAGTTGAGATGACCCGACAAATGTCTTTACCGACAAACCTAACATCCAATCATTTGCCCGCAAACAGCGCACCATTTTTATCACCTCCGCAATCGACTTCCAGTGCAGATCCAGTTCATGATTTACCACCAGAACTGTTACAACAGGGTTGGCGTCGTTTCTGGAGTAAGAGAGAGGGCAGACCTTATTTCTTCAATAAGGTAACAAACGAGTCGATGTGGGATATGCCTAACAGTAGTGGACAGTATGATCCAATCACTGATCCTCTTGGAATTCAATCACCGGTTCCGCCCACTCCTACAGACCCAGTGACGCCAACATTACCGACTAACTTTGGACATTGGCCTCAAAGAGGTGATAAGCGATCGCTGTCTATGGACGATGCAATAACGGGTCAGCCACCCGCTAAACGGTTTATATTAAACGGACCGTTTGATTTGGAAGTGCATACAAATGTGATAATTTGGGAAAGATCTCCACTTATGTTATTTCACGCTCATCCAGAACTGGAAGCTTTGAGGGCAATATTGGTAACTAAATTAAGACAACAATATCATGAAATGTGTCATTCAAGAGAAAATATTGAAACGCCTAAAGAATCGTTTAATAGATGGCTTATGGAGAGGAAAGTTATAGATAAAGGTTGTGATCCAATGATACCAAGCGATTGCTATTCTGAAATGTCTCGATCCATGTATAATGAGATAATGAATGACATTCCCATCAAACTATATAAACCGAAATACTCGGGTGAGGCCCGCAAACAATTGTCGAAATATGCAGAAGCGGCCAAAAAGATGATTGAATCACGCAATGCATCGCCTGAAAGCCGAAAGATTGTTAAGTGGAATGTTGAGGACGCCTTCCAATGGATCCGAAAGACATTAAATGCCACTTTTGAAGATTATCAACAAAGATTAGCTCATCTTAAGCAACAATGTCAGCCACATTTGACTGAAGCGGCCAAAGCTTCGGTTGAATCTATTTGCACTAAAATCTATCATTTGTCGTGTGAATACGCAAAGAAAATTTATCA
This sequence comes from Oppia nitens, assembly GCF_028296485.1. Classification (NCBI taxonomy): domain Eukaryota; kingdom Metazoa; phylum Arthropoda; class Arachnida; order Sarcoptiformes; family Oppiidae; genus Oppia; species Oppia nitens. Next base: position 1,329,790 of record NW_026533250.1, read on the forward strand.
GAAGAATATTGAAGTCTTAACCGCTGATGGACTAAAAGGTGAAGATAAAATAATTTACACTTAATTAGTCTAAATTATTAAAATTTTATACTTACTTATTATTGTAGAAAGCGGTCCTTTAAGAGTACAAAATCCGAAAAAAGTGTTTTGTTATCCCGTAGTGTTGACTCATCCCTGTCCTAAATTACCGCCCGTCCATATCTTTACCGATAAAGATATGACTCATTTACGGTATAAAAATGATTCATTGCGTGTAAGCACTCTATACCTCCAAAAGTTGGAACAACTTTATCGATACAATTGTTTTGATGATCGCAAGTTTAACCTGTTTTTAACACGTGTTTGGTGTCTACTTAAGAGATATCAAGTAATTATCATTTATTTAATAAAATCAATAAATGTTAATATTATGAACCACTTTCTAAAAGCTTGTAAAAAAGTTTTCAACAATTTATTTGCGCCAATACTTAAATGCATGTGCTTTATGTTAGGTGTCATTGATATACTTTTTATATCGTTCAAACAACTCTCTCTCTCTCTCTGAAACTGATTTAGATATTATATTAAGTTATTCTATACGATAAAAATTACTTTAACAATACATTCCAAGAATTTCTTATAAATACTAGAAATATTTTATTTGTTTAGAAAATATGTTAAAATATTATACATATAAAAGTAGAAATAAATGAAATGTTAACTTAATTAATAATAATTATTATTATTATTTATCAATATTTATTGCGAGTTAACATAAATACAGTTGATTTAGTTGTTACTGTAATATGTATTACTTGTGCTAATTATAGTCAGTAAGAATCTGAATAATTGTGAAATACTGCGATATTTTTTTAATGTGTATTATTTATACTATTAATTATAATGTGTTATTAATAATATAATAAAATGTTGATATAGACTTGGTTTGGAAGCAATGAGAGTACGCCCACTCAGGGGGCATTACCTCTGTCGGTGTTTAGTGTATTACAAAAGCATTTCGGAGTGACCTTTGAATGCTTTGCATCACCTCTTAACTGCTATTTTAGACAATACTGTTCAGCATTTGCGGACACCGACGGACATTTCGGGTCTCGCGGGTTAGTAAAACAAGTTATCAAATGTTTGAATTTTGCGATTACCTGTAATTTACAAAAATATATATAATTTTTTAGATCAATTCTAAACTTTTATCCGGTTTGTGGATCATTTGAAGTTAATCCTCCATTTTGTGAGGAATTAATGGAATCAACAGTTGATCACTTCGAGCGTCTTTTGGGTAATACATCGGAACCGCTGTCGTTCATAGTGTTTGTGCCTGAATGGAGAGATCCGGTCCCAAAAGTGATAACCAAATTGGAAAGCAGTAAATTTAAACGTAAACATCTGGTTATACCCGCCTATGAACATGAATACCGAAGTGGTTTGCAACACATGTGCGACAAAAATGAACTGAACGTGAAGTCAGCTCACGGAACACTCATTGTCTTCCTTCAGAATGACTCCGGGTTTCTCAAATGGGGGCCAACACCTGAACGGGTTGATGAGCTCATTGAAGCTTATAAATGTGGCAGAGATAAAGACATACCTATTTTATCTCCTCCTCCCACTCCTATTAATAATCAAAAAAGTGAATCCGACAAACAGATAATCTCAGAAAGTGGCCATAAATTAGACGATTCAACTGTTAGTGTATCTAACTGTGAATAAACATTTGATCATCTATTGTATATATTTTAACATTTTATTCAATTGTAATTAATCATAATGAATTGTAAATATTTTTATATAATTTTAAATTATTTGTAATATAAATCTTAATGTAAAATTTTAATTTATATACAGTATATATATATATTATAAGCATAAAAGTCTATATAATATACATTACTATTGTTAAATTTAACTCAATTTTTATTAAAAATTAAATATTGATAAAATAAATAAAATATATAAGTTGTTAAACATAATTATATATTGTATATAAAATTAAAATTAAGACACTATATTTTGTGCATTATATTATTTAATATTTTTATTATACAAGTACAGTGTTTGTATAGTACCGGTAATTTTAAGATAGATATAATTTACAGCAATATTATTACAGTATAAGTATGGTTAACATTCAATTATCGTATATACTTTTGATTTGAATGTAATTATTTGAAACTAATATCCATATAGTAATAGTATTTGTTTTAAATTAAATTTTCAATTAATGTTTTCGAAATAGTATAAGTTCATTAGTATTATTTTTTATTTCATTTAACAAATATAATTTTAAACAATTAATATTAATAAATTTATTTTAAAAAATTGTATTGTATATACAATATTTGTAAGTAAATAAATAATAAACTCAATAAATATAAATAAATAAATAATTTTAAAATAATAATAATGTAAATCAAATGTTTTTAAGATCAACCATATATTGTTGAAAAAGAGAAGAATTGCAAATACAATTATAGGGTTGACATCCAGTGATGCCTTTAATGTCAATTGTGTCGACTATTTTGCATAACTGTTCACTGATAGTAAAGGCAAATCCATAGAACTTATTGCTGTCTTGAGTGATGTTATCATTGATTTGGTATGAAATCATATACCACGCCGACGCCCGCAGCTTCTGGTCATTGCTTGAGTCGATTTGGGACTCTATTTGAAAGCGTTGTTTAAATTGTTCAAACAATTTGCCGACCAATGACTCGAGTAATTCGTGAATATCATTGATTTCAGTCCTGCCATTAGTATAACGACAAGTCTTAGTGAAGGCACCGCTCAGTAATATTGCTTCGTTGGCCACTCGGAAGCGATTCAATAAATAGCGAACTTTGTTTCTATAGACTATAAATGCTTTTCTCGCCGACTCTTCATATTTTTGCCATCCTTTTAAAAATAATGTTTCATTTATTTAAATTAAAATATTAATTAATTTATTAGACTTACCCTTCAAAACAAATTTGGGATTAGGTTTGGCATCAATTTCCAGTTGAATCTTAGTTTGAATGCTAGTCTCGAAAGCGCAACATTTTCGGTAGAGTTGACCCAACACTCTGTTGGACTGATATGTCTTTTTTTCGTCGATTTTCTCCATAAAATCTGGATATTTTTTAGGCTTTTCTCTCCTAATATTTTTAATAAAACAATTACTGTATTATGAATATTAATATGAGTGCAGATTTTCACATTAATTGTATAGTCACAACATTTTTATCATTAAAATTATTTTTTGTAATAAATAAAGAAATAATACTTTTAATATATAAAAGATAATTTACTAACCAATTAATTGGTTCAACAATTCCTGTCTTTGCAAAGTCTAATGCCATACAATATTTCAAAGCTTTGAATAAAAAATTATTAATATCTGATTTGTGTTTTTTTTTGTTAAGAGTAGGTCTCACCTAAACTCATGCAGACTTCTGAAAATATGCCATCTTTTTGTAGATCAGCGTTTGCGAGATAAGCATTTGCTAAAAGTCCGACGTTATTACTCAATAAATACTCGCAATAAAAGTCGAGAATGTCTTCGGCCTCTGCTTTGTGGTCTAATTCATGTGATTTTCCGGTCGGGAAATGCATTGGAGACATATTCTGTCCCTTAAATATAATATGTGTGTTCCAGAAGAGCGCGTATTCATCGCCATCTAAGTCACTTCCAGCCATTTCATCTGAATGAGGTCGCGGACCTTTAGCAGGAAATACTAAACAATCTCTGATGTGACCCAATGCTGGAATGTTAACTGCTGTTAGTTTTCTGATGTCTCCGGGATGTAGACACGGAAATTTGGTTACCATAACCTCTCCGTCTAATATAAAGTGTTGACCGGTTGCCACACCATCTTTGTCCACATGTGACAACTTTGCAAACACCTGTCCATATTCTAGAGTTCCAGTTTCATCGAGTACTCCAAATGCAATCCTTCCCCTATTCATTGATACTTTAATTCTGGCCTTTGATTTGAGTTCTTTAATTCTGTGAGGTATTAGACAATCAAGAATTTGTCTAAATATCGGTTCCGTTAAGAATGATGTGCCGACTGATAGTAACTTTTCATACGGTAAACAAAGACTGCTTTCATTTTGCAATAAACTCATAGCCGACGCCTCGCAGACCAGCGAATTGGCTAAACTTTTGAGATTTTCATTTAACATTCCCATAAAGATTTTGGGTTCAACTGACAACTGTTCCAATAGTGAGATAAGCGGTCGGTTGAGGTAAACGGCTCGCGGGGCCGACAACTTCAATATACCCAATGATCTGTCTGTTGATTCATACTTTTTCATACTTTCTCTAAATATAATATGTTTTCCTTTAAGCTTAGTGTTGACCACAAGCATCCCTTTACATCCGCCAAACCTTATTTGCATCGCTGACGGCCTATGAATGCAATCAAATGGCAACTGTTTATAGACTTTTTCGGCGATTTCCTCGGAAACCATTCCAATGCCATCAGAGAAAACATATCGTTCTTTGGTTAGTATTTGACTATTTCTGTAATCTGGTTTCAAAGAGCCCTCAATGTCTGGAAAGACATCAATTTTGGTATTGTTATCAATGCTTATGTGAGTCATGGCCTGTGAGAAGACCAGTCCGAGTCGGGCCACATATTTGGGTACATTTTTTCGTATTTTACTCATATCTCCAACGGATTCACGAAATGTATGAGCGGTTCGACAACAGCTGTCTTTCGCATATAAAATCATTCCGTTGTCTCTCAACTGACTCGAAGAACTGCCGACAAACTGGAAAACTCTTTCACCAATTTTGATACCATTTATTAGCGGTGTTTTGACAATTCGTTTAATAAAATTTATTTGGTTTTCTCGGGAACCACTTCTGACAACTGAAAAACTCAATGCTTTTAAGTTATCTTCTCTTATAGTTAGCCTCAAAGTATAGTCTGGCTCTGAGTTGACTATAAAACGACTCTTTAGTATAGGTTGTGGCGGAAGAAGAAGCAGACGAGTGGGCGTTAAAATGCATCGACGGATCTCTTGAATTTCAGCGCTAAACGATTTGATATCCAATTCTTCTTTTTTGTTCTGCTTTTTCTGTTTCAGTTGACTGAAGATCTTCTCTAAAGCTATTAATACACGAAATATTGATTTGCTGTCAATAATGGCTGAGATTTGAAACAATGTTTCCTCAATAATCTTTGGATCAGTTTTGGCCAATTGTTCACATTTTTCCATAAAATTAATTGTTTCAAACTTAAAGAAGAGTTCATCGGATGCTTGAAAAGTGTGTGAAAAGACCGACTCATAGGCATACCTGACATTAAACGGCAATTTAATGTTATTTGTATTCAATAAGTAATCAATTTCTCTGTTATTAACACTAATGTGTTCACTAATGTGAGAGAAATATATAGGAATTTGTGTCAATTTTTTGATATTATAGATACAATAATACGGATCCAATGTTTCGCTGTTTTTAAATTTGTTGACAAATTCTGGCGATTGTCTCATATTTGACAACTCTATGACAAATACATTACTTTTGCCAATGATTTGTGCGGACAATCCATACAACTGATTGTCACGAATCCAATTGATGGCATTGGATGTCTCGTCCGTATGAATACCGACAAAGTTGTCGAACTGTTCTCTAAGTGTTTGTTTGGGATATTTGTTTCGTTTGTTTGGTGACGACGTGTTATAAACTTTGATATCATTTTCAACCATATATAGTATCGGCGGGTGATTGACATTAATGTGAAGTTTAATTGAGTTGAGTTCAGTGGACACGACAATCGATTCAAAGGAAGAATAGTCAAACTCGAATTTGTAGCGAATGTTTGTAAAAGACTTCTTATTGTTGCCACCGCTGGTCACCCGAAACCTGATTGTCATGAATTTGCGGCAGTGATGAAACTCAACGGTCAGATCATCTTTTGCCACATGAACTTTGCTGTTGAAGTGATTGCGATCAGTGCTGTCGTAATGTTTGATGAATTGCGTTAAATCGATAAGAGTTCCCAATTTGAAAGATTTTACTTCAAATGTCTCAATCAATTCGTTCTCTGAGTTATTTGTGTTTGACTTTGGGTTTATAAACCACTTATAAGTTTCGTCAGCGAATGAAAACAACGTCTGTTTTAGACGACTTTCGGTACATATATTTGCCATCATTTTCTTGAGAAACACACAGCTGTTCTTCTCAAGGATCAACTGAGCTGTATATCTGCAAACCCACTCATCTTCGTAATAGTTTTTGTCTGTACTATTGGCCAAAGAGGTTAACTCGAGTGTCACAAACTTAATGTTATTTAATCTTCGGATAATTGATTGCAATTCTTTTCCTTTTTTTATTCGCCACTCATTTCGTTTCAAATCATTTGTTTCAATACAACCATTGAAAGAGTGATCCGTTGGGACGTCCGATATGTGTATTATCTCAACAGTCACTCCATTTGAACCGCTATTTAAATCATTCATTACTTTAAATAAACTTTTGTATTAAAACTTTGATCACCAAAATTGGAAAACAATTAGACAAAGGATTTAATTAGATAACAATTAATTGAATTCATTTATAGTTTTGTTTTAACATATTTTAAGTTTAAAATTCATTCAAAAATCAATTGCTTTCAAAATTCATAATTCTATTGATTTGCACGCGATTTGACTTCAAATTGTTTAAACATTTATAACTATTTTTATTTCTATAATATAAATATTTTATTATTTTAATTTAGTAAATAAAATGTATAGCCATTTATGATTAAACACATAAATATATAAATTAATAAAATTTATAAATAATTTATTGATAATTATAAGTAAAAGTGACAAGACAATTTATAGAAAGTCAATTAAATATATTTTATTAAAATTTTTATATTTATTTTATTATAAAGATTATCATTTGTTATATAAAAATTTTATGAATAATAATAATTGATATTTTTATTCAAATTAAATACAGTATTAGTTTAAAAACTTTGACAAAACTTTAAGTTCTTCTTAAGATTTCTAACTGAAGTACCGATAAATTAAATGATTAATCATTTAATAAATTAAGAAAACTTTGATATAAGTGTTTATGTTATGAATTAATTACTTCTTGAGTGACCACTTGTTGGCAATTAATCTGAATATCATTTTAAATATCAATTAAAATATGAATTAGTTTTGAATTATAATAACAATTGAAAAGTTTTGTCACTAATGACGTCAATCATGTGATGCAAACGTATTGAGTATTGGTTTGAAATTTGGCAGCTCTTCAGTGACCTCTTGATTGCAATCATCATATGCTTAGTTGATATCAATCAATCAATTGATCCATAAGATGACTTTATTGTCCAAACTTGTGTCTAACCAGTCGACCAATGGATTGGACGCAAAACGGGTCATTGTATTGACCTCATCTGTGGCATCACTGGTCATTTGGGTTTTAAATATGATCACCAGTGGCACCAAATCAAGACAAATGTATAATAACACTCTTAACTCTTTTTAACCAATTAATAATTTTTAACTTATAGTTTAACCATCGATGGCATCGGTTATACCGATAAAGTAAGGATAAACTAGTGGCACATATTTGTCAATACATTAATGAATTCAATTCATACTTATTTTCTATCCGTTTATTCTTCATTTGACAGACAAATACAAAGACACAGATGGAGTCATTAACAACAGTCATAAAGAACTTGAAGACAATATTGAGGCGAATATTAGGACCGAAAGAATATACTTATGTTTTGGGTATGTCTTGTCTTATCTTTAAGTGTGTCATTTGGTGGTTGACCTCCGATTACTTCATAAAACAGGAATTGCGGCCTCACTTGTGGTCCGAACTATGTGTGATCTATGGCTCATTCAAAACGGCACTCAAATCGAGGCCGCAATCATTACGGCCAACGTATCCAAACTAAAGAGCAACTTATGTTAGACTAATATCATAAATGTATTGTTAATTTGCAATTAAAATTATTTATTTGTCTATTAATTTAGTGGATTTCCTTATATCAATGCCAATACTAGCGTTTGTCAATAATAGTCTTAAATATTGTATTAATCAGTTAAGACTTGGCCTTAGATACCGACTCTCACATATGCTTTATCACAAATACACAACAGGTATACCATTAACCAAATTATATAACTAATCAAAAACTAATAATAAATAATTTCAAAAGGACTCACTTATTATAGACTTAATGTATTGGACAATCAATGTCAAAATATTGATCAATTGATGACCAATGATGTTGAAAAGTTTTGCAATACTATAGTTGATGTTTACTCTAATGTTTCAAAAGTAAGTTTTTAGTTCAACAGTACATATCTTTATATACGGTAGTATTAGTAAAATGTCTCCTAATATGTTATCTATATATTAGCCAATTTTAGATATACTAATATTGGTCCAGAGATTGACTACTACTTACACTGGCATCAGTACACCCGCATCAATGATTGGCTATTTAATTATTGCTGGTATTGTTAATTAAACAATAGATATAAACAAAACAATAGGTTTTACAGAGATTTATACCCGTTATGTAATATTAGGCACAATATTAACAAACTCGAGGCGTCCGATGACTAAAATGACTGTCACTGAAACACAACTGGAAGGAGAGTTGAGATACGTTCACAACAAAATTATAGCAAATTGTGAAGAAATAGCATTTTACCAAGGCAATGTTAGGTTTGTACATCACTTTCATCACTTCCATCACTTCCATCACTTCCATCTTTTATTATTTATCATATAGAGAAAGAGTGACACTTATTAATGCATTGACGCGACTCACAAATCATTTATCAAATGTATCTATATTTAAGTTTAATATTGAATTTCTTGATAATATTGTGGCTAAATGTATGTCAATAAATATATCGTTAAATATTGATTAAAAGATAATAATAGTAATTAAATTCAGATTTGGCAACAATATGCGGCTACTTATCACTTTCAATACCATTTCTTACTGCTCGGTATAGTAACAATTCACAGGCATTTAGATTAGAGGTATTTATTATTTGATATTAATTTAATTAATATAAAGATAACAGAACTTAACGATTATTGCCATTAGACTTATTACAAATCTGGACGAATGATGGTTAAGTTAGCCGAATCTATCGGTAGATTAGTTATGGCCGGACGTGATTACACTCGTTTAGCTGCTTATACAACACGAGTTTATCAACTAATTAACAATATTGAACAGTTAGCCTTAATTTTAAAATACTTATATTATTTATGGTTTATATATATTGTATATTTAATATTTTTTATAGTATTCCAAATAATACATTATCAATAATTGGTGATAAATTATCGAAACCATTAATAGCTGGATCAGGTGTTATGCAAATCTGTGATCCAAATAATTCAATGATATGTTTTACTGATGTACCTCTTTGTACACCAAATGGAGAGGTGTTGGTTACTTCAATTGATTTTACACTTAAAATTGGTCAAAATGTTATTATTACTGGTATTTTATTATATACTGTGTATAACATTTTCAATTATGTTAAATATTTGTTTTCTTATAAATTAAGGTCCAAATGGTTGTGGAAAATCTTCATTATTTAGATTATTAGGAGGTCTGTGGCCACTATTTGGGGGTAAACTTGTAAAACCTCCTAATAATAGACTTTTCTATATTCCTCAGAGACCTTATATGACTATAGGTTTGTCTGTTAGAAAGCAAATGATAAAATTTAAAGAAAATTTGAATACTTTAGGAACATTTAGAGATCAAGTTATTTATCCGGACTCTACTCAAGATATGAAAGAGAAAGGCGTTAACGACAATCATTTATTGCAATTTCTTAAAATTGTATTGTTTTATAATTCAATTATTATCTGTATTATTAATAAAAGTGATATTTAGGTCCAAATTGAATACTTACTCGAAAGAGAATCGTGGGATTCAGTACATGATTGGCAAGAAGTGCTAAGTGGTGGAGAAAAACAAAGGATTGCATTGTCCCGGTATTGACACTTACCATAGATTTAAACTTAAAGTATTTTTGATGACACATTTGTTGACTTTAATTTAGACTTCTTTATCACAAACCATTGTTTGCTATTCTCGATGAATGCACTTCAGCTGTTAGTTAAATATTTTTCATTTGATTAAATTACCGGTAATTATAATAACTATGATTTTCATAAATTCTATATTATAGGTATCAATAGATGTCGAACAAAACATTTACGATTATCTACTAAATTCAGTTCAATGTTCACTACTAAGTGTTACACATAGAGTCAAACAATTGCAACAATTTCATCATTTTATCTTAGAGTAAGTTATCATATCTAGTGATTAATGGGTGATATAAGACATTACTTTATGTATTGATTAAATAGATTTGATGGCTTCGGACAAATCAATTATAGACCTCTTGTTGATGAAGACTCAGTTTTATTATAAGACTTATACCAACTATTTTATGTTGAAGTCTATTATAAGATAATATATACCGTAATAATAACAATAATAATAATAATGTGATAATTTTTCTAAATTTTATAAACAGATTTATTTTAGTTTAAAAAGACAAAATTTAGTATAATTTAAAATACCGTAATTATTTTATTATTGTTGTAAATATTTATAAAATTAATAAATATGGTTTTGGTGTTACAATAATTATCAATAATGTTCATGAAATTTATTTTATATTACTATAACATATTTGATAAATAATGATATCAATTATTTAAATATTATTTTTGTTATACTTCAAAATGATGCCTATTTAAACATTTCTTATATTATAGTGATAAATGACAGTCAAATATTGTCCTAATACTATATACCTGTATTTATGTAAAGATATCATTGAATTTTTCATTATTTAATTTTGAGTAAAAATTATTTAATATTATTATACTTTTTGATAATTACGTAATACTTTGTTAGTTAATTTGACTACTTTTGCATTAATACAACAAAATTTATTACAATTGACACAAATTATTGCATTTGATATTTAATATACTAAGTATATTATAATTATCAAATGCAATGACAAGCGTTAGCACTAAATTCAAGGGTATATTTTGCGTAGACATAGGTATTTGACTCATATTATAACCTATTATTGATTTAACTATTTATGTTAAACTTATTAAGTTATAAACAATTTTAATTATTTTATGTTAAGTTTAATGTCATATTACCGGTAATTATATTACAATTCTATTAAAATTATTAATGAAAACCTTATGCTATGTAATATACCTGTAGTTTGTATTTTATATTAATTTATCAATAATTCAAACTCATTTAGTAGAAAATCATTTAATCTAAAATAGATTTATTTGATACAAACCCATTAAAAACTATTTAAAATAATTGGTTAGATTATGTAAATCATTTTAAGTTATGCATCTACTGTATAGTGTGTTTGAATTGCTTAAGATCGACAGGTTTATCTGTAATAACTTTTGATAGATTTAAAACTATTGAATACATTAAATAATGTGATCACTGGTTGTACCACAACAACAGTTTGGACGCAACGCCTGATAAATAAAAATACAACCATTGACCACATTATTTAATATATTAATGTTTGAATTTATATTACCTAAAGTTTCATTAAAATAAGTAAATCCTATTTTCCAATCTAAAAGTTATTGCAGAAAAACCTGTCGATCTTAAACAATTGAAATGCATTGTATTAATGATCGATATTCTAGTTAATGGAAACAATTATATATTTTCACGAACTCCTGAAAGGAGATCGTATATGCATTCTATAAGTCTGTCTGTCGGTCTGTCTGTCCCACGAGGACATAGGTTCGAATCCACGCTCTGCTACACATTTTTTGATTTTTTTCTTTTTTAAGTTAAGGAGTTCGTATGGAAATGTTTTTGAAGCATTCTCAACTGGTTTATTATTAAATTTGAAAATAAATAATAGAATAAATTCTGATTATCGATATTTAGATTTTTAAATATTAAGACTTAGTTTTGGGGCGTCAGTTCCGTATACGTCCTGGAAGATAATTAGAAGATAATGTTATATTTGAATAGGTTATGATATTAGGAACATATATCAAAAGGTCCCAGCTACATAAATCTTAAAATAAAAGTTATTTAAAATTTTAATTTAATAAAATACAGTGTTTTGTATTGAAAGTAGCACTAGTAGTGTATTGGTGTTCTGCAGCGTTACCTAACCTGGAGTTCCTCTCGCAACCTAAACCTAATTATAAGGGTACTACTAATACTAATCTTAATACAAAACAATGTAGTTTAAAATATTAAATTTTAAATAACTTTTTTATTTTAAGATTTATGTAGCTGGGACCTTTTGATATATGTTCCTAATATCATAACCTATTCAAATATAACATTATCTTCTAATTATCTTCCAGGACGTATACGGAACTATCGCCAGTTTTGGTTTATATATAATTTAATATTAATCTAATTGAAAGAAATTTAGTTTGAATTTTGATATTTTAGATAAAATGATTTTCGATTAAATGATTTTCGATTAATGAGTTTATATTTATATTATATGATTATTGTTAAACACCTGAATGACTACTGTATACTATTGTATACTATTGTGTGCGTACTATACATACATACAGTACTGTATATAAAAGTCAAGTGATTACATAATACTGTATATTAATAATGAATGCAAACAGTGATCAACAATATTGTCATCAATTAAACACATGTTTAAGTGATTTAACTCTTCTTCATAATAATTAACACAAATTATATGATATTATTGTTTGAGTTTTTAATTGTTTTGAAAATCTAGTCCACAATCACTTGACTTACAGTACAAACAAAAATAAAACATTTGTTTATATTGTGTTGATATTATAATATATGGATTCATATGAATATTAGCCATCAATTTGATGAATATATGGTTATCATTGACTCTTTTGACGGATTATCTCAAGACATGACTATTGTATGAGTTGTCATATCAATGATTAATATCACAATTTAATAACAATTTAACGAAAGTCATAATGAAATCCAAAACCCGAAACTGTTGTCATCAATGGTTTTGGAGATATTGTTGTTTTGATAAACTATTTGTTATAGCGTTAAGAACTCTTGGATTGATTTCAATTTATTACTTATTTTCAATTGGTATCACTTTTTACCAAAAATGGTTTATTAAAGTAATTATTGATTAATATTATTAATAAATAGCACGTGTTTTGTCACTAATTAATTAATTAATGGTTTGTTTGTCCAGAGATTTCATTACCCCTTAAGTGTAGTGATGTGTCATATGATAATCAAGTTGTTGATCGCGGCCTTAATTAGACAGATCTACAAATGGGTGACCGGTTAGTCCAAGTGATGACTGACATGTGATGATGTTATGTTGTAATTGATTATATTTTTAATTATAGGTGTGTCCCGAATAACACTAAATTGGTCAGAAAATGGACGCAAGTTATCGGCAACGGGAATGGCCAGTGCCTTAGACATCGGCTTTTCAAACTGGAGTTTTGAATTCATTACCATTTCGTTGTATACAATGACAAAGTCTACGTGTATTATATTTATATTATTGTTTGCCATTATCTTTGATCTCGAAAAAAAGGTTTACCCATAATAACAATTATTTTAATTTATATATTTTTTATTAATAATGTATAATATTTTTTTCATTAGAGATTTTCGCTAATAATTGTTGTGTTTTTGATATCAATTGGACTCTTCATGTTTACCTATCATTCAACACAATTTCAAATTCAGGGTTTTCTTCTAGTATTAAGTGCTTCTCTTTTAGGTATAACTAATATATTAATCATATTTAACATTATTTACAAATAAATTATAATTGATTTGTTTATATTATAACATTTTAGTATTAGATCAGTGATTTCACTTTTATTAAGTTAGATATAAGTTATAATCATTATTATACATATGAAAATATATTACCGGTAGGCAAGTGTTTAATACAAGTATTATTAATTACAGCACATTAAATTGGTCACTAAGTATATTGTAATAACGTATCGGTAATGTTTGTTATTTTTGTAAGCAATACTAACATTTTTAACATGAATTAAATTGTTTAATTGTATTTCAAGTTTGTATTATGCATATAACATAATCTTTATATATATATATATATATATATTAGAAATTATTAGAATTTGTAGAAATATTAACTACTAATTAGATTAATTGTGTGGATGTATGTAATTAAGTATACTATTTATTATACATATTCTATAATAGATTAATATTATTGATTAATTATATTAAAGGTGGTTTACGATGGACTCTATCACAATTAGTTATGCAACGCAAAGAAGTTGGTATGTCTTATATTGAATATACTTTTAAAAAATCATTATATTTTTAATTTTATTAAATCATTATCAGTATTTGATTGCAGGTTTTCATAATTATTTTATATATCTGTAGTATAGTTATTATAAATTTAAATGCATTAGTATTGCTTTGAAATATAAATGAATTATTTAAAATAAGTTTTTTAATAAAAGTTATTTTAGATAAAAATGAAAATTTTTGGGCCTCAAAGATATAATTATATCGTAAATTAAATATTTTCTCTTTTTTTGTTTGAAAGTTCCGGCAATTAATTGAATATTAATTGTTATTTTTATGACTGCTATTTATTAATATACGGTAATTGTAAAAAGTTAGAAAAAAATTATTATCATATATTATTTACATACAGCTGTCACAACATGTAAATCACAATAAAAATATTTAATAACTCAAAAACATATAAATTTTTCTTTTTACTATTTTGAAGATTAATTGCCTATTTATAAATAATATAAATTTATAAAATATATTAATATTGTTCTTATACTTTAAAAATATGCTAATTTACTTATAAATAGTAAATAAACAGATAAGGGGGTTTCGCTTTGGCCGACCCCCCTACCCTCAAGTGCGAACGTAATATGTGTATTACCCCTAAAATAATTAATTATTTTATCTGTTCAAAACCATAGATTTTAAATGTTTTTTACTAAATTTACTTAATAAATTAAATTATTAGATATTTTTAATGATTTATTAATAAGGGGTTAATCTACAAAATAAAAATACAAATTTAAATGTATTATCGGTTTAAGTTATATGTTATTGTCAATAACTTATTGAGTCAAATATGTATATAATACATAAGTAAGTTATTTGATAAAAGATTGTTAAATGTTTTTGCAATTGTTAAGCAATAATACATGATTTTGCGATAAATATAACATTTATTATATTGATAGTTAAAAATGATATAATACTACAGTATAGGATTGTAATAATAATTATAATAATAACAATTATAATGTGGTTTATTATACAGTATATTGCCTTCATATCTATCTCTATAACTACTGTACTGTAGTTTTTACATACAAGACTTGACTAGATTTTAGTTTATAATATCTATTATAAAAAGTTGTGATTTAAATTACTTTATAAAATATTTACAAAATAATTTACTTTAAATCTAATTTGTTATTATATGTTCTATGAATCTGATTTTAAATCTAAAAAATTTAAAGAATAATTTAAGCAAATTAATAATATTTTAATATACAGTTTTATAGTATACTATAGATACAAAATATACATTATATTTTAAACAGATAGCATAACCAAAACAAACTTAAAGAAAGTTTTATATCTGAATCTAAAGTCATAATTTTGAAATTAACAAATAAAATGTGAGATATAGATATCAGAAACAAACTTCAATATTCGTACTATATTTGGAAAACATGTTTTTATAACATATTTATATAACGTATGCATTAAATATCTATCTTTAAGTATAAACATTAGGTTTAAAAATTAATGAAATATATATAATATGATATATTAAAGTTTATCAATTGAAATAGGGTTAAGCAATCCATTAGACATGATGTATCACATCCAGCCCTGGATGCTTTTGGGTAATATATTTTTATATTAGAAATAATAAATTAGATTTTTTATTTAATTACATAACTTTATAAATAACACAAATTAGGTTTAATACCACTGGCCGTTGTGTTTGAAGGCATACCATTGAGTCAAAGCAAAGTAACAATTAGTCAAATATTCAATGACTCGGAGCTTATATGGGAAGCAATAAGTTTGATAATAATTGGTTCAATTCTAGCCTTTTTCATGGAATTCAGTGAATTCTTACTCTTAACGTATACATCGAGTCTTACCCTTTCAATCGCCGGTATATTTAAAGAGGTATTCACACTATATCTGGCCGTTAACTATAACGGCGATCAAATGAGTCGTTTAAACTTTATTGGACTCATTGTATGTCTCTTTGGGATCGGACTTCATGTCAGTATAAAAACCTTTGATACAACTGGTAAGGTATGCTATGCTTTGTTTTTGATTATCATTACTAATGTTTTTATAATTAATATTTTAACATCAAAATCAATAGCCAAACAAACTGTTTTGGACAGGGAGTCAGTATGTGGTGAGATTGAGTCGAAACGATTACTTGAAGGCATCGATGAAGACGTCTTATTTGATTTGAAGCCAATTGGGAGCAAAATATCTTAAATTATTTATTTATTTCTAGTCTTCTTTCAATTCATTCCTCATTTGGTATTTTATTAATAATTAATTTTAAAGTCACTATTTTTGTATTATTTGTTATGACTTTTTTTTGTTTATTTTTAAAACATTTGGGTGTTATCAACAAATATAATAGTTATAATTATCATTATTTTTTAAAATCTATTGGTTTAACAAACCAAAAGACTTTTGTTGAATATACAGCAACAAAACGATTCTTTAATATTTTATATTTTTGTTAATATTGTAATTATTGCTTAAATTTGTCGATAATTGTTTAAAAATCATTGAAAACAAAATTAAATAAAATTTTATAATAATAATAAAATAAAATTATTCTCTAAATGACATAATATTTACGTTTGAATGAAAAAGTTATTTTTCTATTGTTTTCATGCATTTTTTATTTGTATTGATAGTTAAGTCAATTGCATTTACAGTACAATAAAATGCATATTTCAATTGCAATATTATACTGTATTTTATATTCAAATATAATATACACACCTTTATAATTGATGTTTATATAAACCTTAATATAGCGCACAATCCGATGTACTCAACGCAATACACCATTGATTTCAATTGATAGAAACATTTAAGACTATTATTTCATTTCATTTCAAGATTTATATGACAAAAGTGCCAATAATTATATTTATGCGTTTAAATTAAATTTATCCGATTATATATTAGACGAGAAACTAAATGTAAGTATCAATTAATTTGATTATTATATTAATATGTTTATAAATATTAGAATATTCTACAAATTCTACAGTTTATTAATATATTGTATAAGAATCTGCATATTGTTTGTTATTTGCTATTAGCTTATGACTCAACCGATCGATAAGTGGTCACAAATAAGCATTTGATGACCACATTATTCAAAATTTGATTATAATATGTAATTTGTATGAATGTCGTGACAATAGTTATTTTGGAAAATTTCTTTAATTATATAATATTTATTATATAGAAAAGTTTAATAATATTTTATTATAAATAACAAACATTTACTGTTTTACTTAATTTATTAAATACAATGAAACAAACGAAAGGAAATATATTTGATTGTAATGAATGAACATTTTGAAAATAATTAGATTCAAAATTAAATTATCTGTAAATATATTATAGCTATTAATATATTTACATTTATTATTTGAATTTTTATAATTTAAATTAATATGACTAAAGACATTAATTAATTAATATTTTTGTGGTCTCCATAGTATTTAATATAAAATATATTACTTATACAGTAAATTAATACATGTATATTATTTATTATTTATAAAATAACATTTATCCATCTTTACAATCAATAATAAATATAACAAATGCAAAACAAATGACAAAAATATTTAATAATTTTTAAAAAATAATTAGTTTAACGTATAAGATAGTAATTTATAATATATTGTTATGATATACAATATATACTGTACTAATAAACTGTGTATATTTATGATATAAATATAATCATAAACTATTGTAAATGTTTTGTTATTTTTTACTAAGAATTTATTATTATATAGCTATAAAATGTACTGAATATATGCAATATAACTATACAATTAATTTATTATTATTTCTTAGATAAAATATTCGTTGAATTATATTGATTTAAAAAAAATGTTTTTTAACTTATTAAATTATATAAAATTGTTTATAATTTATTACGGTATATATTAAAATATTATAAATTAGTTATTAACATATCTGTTTTTAGTCACTAGCATCATAAGTTTATAACATTATCCTGGTTAGTTTAAATGTGGACCTGTAGGCAATATAGATTTTATAAACAATATAAAGATATTAATACATTTCAAATAATAACATCTTATATGTTGTAATTTTAATTAAATAATATAAATACTGTAAAAATAAAACAAACAAGAATTAAATAATAACAAAATAATATTTAATTTAGTCTTAATTTGTTTGTTTAAAATGTGTAAACATTTGTTATAATGTTTATACTTATAGAATAACAAAACGACAAATTATCTAAAAATTAGGAAATATATAAAGTTCTAAAAATATGGGATTTTTTTATGGATTCAATCGTCGTTTTTGTTTTGATTTTTAATATACTTAGAGTTAGAAACACAAAATTATAATAAATTTTTATGATATAATAAACAAACCGGATATACTATAGATATACTTAATGAGTATCAAATAAATATGAATACTTTTTTATTTAATATATATTGTACTGTAATTTTTGGAATAAACAAATATCTAAAAAAAATCTAAAAAATTGAAATCAATTACAAATCATTTTGTATTGCTATAAATCATCGATTAGTTGGTTATACTAGAAAGCTATGATACTGTATGTACGGAAGTTATATTTTTGTATAATTTAATAAATATTTTTACAAATTACTATAATAAATAAAATATTAAATAATTTAGATTTATAATTCAATTGTATTATTATTATTATTATTTATTTATATTATTGAAATAATTGATAATAGGATCAGTTTTGATAAAAAAAACAAAATCTGAAATAACTAACGAATTCGAAAAAAGTCATTCAAATGAATTGATTTATTGGTTTAAATGATAAGTTTTAATACGTTATAATAATTTATTTTTATTATGCAATATTTAGAGATTGGCAAATAGAAATTTCTAATAAATTTATCAAGAATAAATTTCAATAGAAATTTTATTTTATTATTTTACTATGATATCTCCATATCTATAGCTATTATAATACAAGGTATACTATACAGTGTACAGTATACACATAGTATATACTGTACGACTAAACAAATTTAATCTCTATATGTATATAATTAATTAATAATTAGTTTTTTTTAATTTTATTCATCATTCAATTATATTTTAAGTTTAATCTATTATATTTAACTATATTTATTAAAATACTAATAATAATATTTAGTTATTCTAATACAAATAGACAGAATTTTTTTAGAAACTTTATAGAAATTTCTCTTTTTTGCCAACTCTAATGATAATAGAAAATCTATTATCTAGTATTTAGTCAATTGATAAAATCATCAAAATTTATGTAACAAAATACATTTTTGCTAAAACTCGAATAATAATGATAATAAAAATACTGAACTTTTGTATATTTTATATTTAACATTTTAATATAAAATTAGTATACTATATATTAACAGATATAAATTTTAATAAATTATAATATATAACTTTATATATCGTATAATTACTAAAGACTTAAATATATGTCATATTTCAAGTATAAAAATATAATATAGAATTTAAAACAAACATTTTATACGACAGATAATTAATGTCCGAAACAATATTGCAATAGTTTGTCGTAACAAAAATCGGCTAAACATATGTCATAAATTGTGTGAATTATACAAGTTTTTATTTTAAACATTTTTAATTTTCAATAATATAACTATTAGTCGGATCTGTTGACTATTGTCTAAATGTTTGCGGTTTGGGACTCAATGAGAGACAATAGAAATATAATTTAAGTACAAATAACCAAAACTTAGTAACTTTTTTACTGATACTATTGTTTCTGATATCAAATATAATTATATTATTTTTATATTATTTTATTATTATTTTTAAATATATAATTGAAAATTGCTATAAATTTATATTATAGCTACTATTTAATATTAGATATTCAATTAGCTATTATTAAGTATTTGAAATATATTTTTAATTTTATATTTATTAAAATATTAACTATTTTCTATAAATTATTTATACATTTTACTAATTATATTTCCAATAGTTTTAAATTTTAATATGTGAAACAAAAGTGAAAAAAATATTTCTTACGTGTTTGTGAGTGAGTGAGTGAGTGAGTGAGTGAGTGAGTATGAGTGAGTGAGTTAGTGAGTGAGTGAGTGAGTGAGTGAGTGAGTGAGTGAGTATGAGTGAGTGAGTTAGTGAGTGAGTGAGTGAGTGAGTGTGAGTGAGAAAGATCATCCATGAAATTATATGTACATTGATATAATGTGTTTTAAATTTCAATTTATTTGTCGGTCATATATGGCATTCATAACAATAGAAAATAAAGAGTATAATCCATAAATGTTTTATTTAAAATATATTAAATAAATGAAAATACATTATATTTGTAATAGTGTTTGTAATCACAAAACACCTGCATTTTTCTATATTTACTAAACGATTGTAAACTTAAATGAAAGCATTGAAAGTTGTAAACGCCATACAAATTGTCGTGATTTGGACTTAGCTTTTAATAAAGTTTTTATAAAGTTTGTGAAACAGTTAGGTTTGACTCTTTGTGAAACAAACATAAAGTAATGTTTAAATGTATTAATAGAGTTGAATATACAGTGCGACGGAAGGCTAATATCAAAATGTTTTTTATAACTTCTTCATATCAGATGGAATCCATAGAAAAGACTAACGGATCAACAACTGTAGTCCGGACACAATCAGCACCAGTGAAGGAGTCACCGCCATCACCAATACCCACACCCACACCCACACCCACACCCATACCCACCACTCCACCGGCTAATGCTAACCAATCGGCAAATTTTGAAGAATTATTTCGTGTGTTCGCAAAATTTGGTGATCCGAAAGGTGTTGGCGATGCTATCACTCTATCAAATAGTGATAAATGGTTCAAACAATCAAAAGTCATCGACGGCAAGAAATTAACAACAGTTGATACCGGGATTTACTTCAAACAAATTGCTAAGTATTATATCAAATATTATTATTCTTCAATCTCTATATTCATTATTTTTATATCAAATTTATTTATTTTGTAAAAATTTAAGGACAAAGAGATCATTGAATTTATCAGAATATTGTCAATTCTTGGAAACGATTGCTAAAAATAAAAAATTAGATTTGAATGAAATTAAACATAAAGTAAGTAATAAAAATTTTGGTATTTTTTTGTATATATTTATTTTTTAAAATTATATTTTAAATTGTAAAACCTGTATATTAAATACAGTATACTTATACAGTATACGTATATAGACATCAAATATAAATAAAATATATTACATACTCTATATCTTTTAATTTTATTGTAAACAGTTGGCTACAAGTGGTACGCCATCAACCACTAAGACAACAGTAAGTTATTGTTGTATACGTATGTTATTATTAAACTGTAATAAAATTATATATATTTCAAAACTTAAGACTGCAGTGACTACAGGTGCTGTCGGCAGACTTACAGATCATACAAAATATACCGGTTCTCACAAACAGAGATTTGATAACTCCGGCAAAGGAAAGGGTAGAGAGGGTCGAGAGGATGTGTCCAACAAATCTGGATATGTGTCCGGATTTAAAGCCGAAGAACATCATTGAAATCATTTTTCTTATTTCATTCATAACTTATTAATATAAGTTAAATGACTGTTAAATAATAGAAAAAGTAATTTTATGTTACTATTCACAAAATTCAAGTATTATAATTAGTATTATAGTATTAAATATTATAATTTGTATAATTTTATACATTCAATCATTGCAGTAATCGTAACAATTTTGGGCAAAATATAATATAATTGTTGGGCTTTAAAAAATTTATTGTAATATTATACTAGAATTTATATTATAACTTAATGTTTTGCTGCAATAGTCTTGAGAAATGATTAGAACTTTTTTAATTTCATTTTATTAAATAGTTATTAAGATTTTTAAAAAAGTTAATATCTTTATATATTCTTGAATATGTCACTAATAAATCACCAAATGTTGAGCTAAATAAATAAAAAGCTTATTTGAGTTTTAGCAAAAAAAAAACTAAATACTCTCCGTTTTATGTGCTCTAGTATTTTAATTTTTACAATAAGTTAATTTTTTATTAAATAAAAAATTATAATATTCTGATTGGGGAATGTTAGTTATATATATAGTGACTATTTAACAATTTTCAAATTTAATTTTTTAAAGTACTTTTTTATGATTATTTAATAGTATCATGATTTATATGTTATTAGCCTATTGTTTAAGAATGAGATTTTATAATATCAAAAGTATTAATTAATATTTAAGTCTAATAATTTAAAAAATATATATATTTAAGTATTAAAAAACAATGTCAACATTTGATGTTTTATGTTGAGCCAAATTTCCATATATTACCCATTCATATAAATTTATAATTAAAAAAATTATAAAAATAGTGCAAGGCCAAATATTATCCATTATCAATCAAATTCCAAATAAAATAATTAATTTTAAATTTATTTTTTTACTAATTTAAGTTTAATAATTTTATAGTTTAATATTAATAATTTATTAAATATATAAATTAAGACACAATTTTTAAATTATTTGATAATAAATTTTATGAATATAATCTTATGTAATACTATTATCAATTAATATAGATATAAAAATAATACATATTAAAAACTGTTAATAGAGTAATTATAATTATCATTGAAATATTTTATTGAGTTTGTTTTAACTAACCATAGGTTAGATTATTTAAATATATTTTAATTTACGTTATATAAAAATATATAATTTATTAATATATGGTATATGGTATATATCCAACACAATATCTAAATACAATAGTTGTCAACTGAATGTACCATGTTGCATTTATCAATTAAATATATAACATAGCTTATATTTATGTTAACAATAAATTATAACTTATTTGTCTGATTTCTATACGGTTTGTTCAATTATCTATATTAACATTTTGCTGATTTAGAAATTATAAAAAAATATTTGTTTGTATAATTTGTGTATAGCTTGTGATAACTTTTTTTTTTGGCAGTTTATAAAAATCTCTACATTATTTTTTATTATTTATAATTATTAAAAAACCGCTTAAAATGTTATAATTATAAATTAGGTTTTTAGATAAGCTAACTATAAATTAGGAGTTAATATAAAAATAAGAACAAACGGTATTAAAATCATTTAGAATAAATAGTTTTTATTATTTAATATTTAATCAAGGTTATAAGATATTGTTGAAAATGTATATAATATCAATATATTATAAACCACTTAATTGTTAATTAGTAATATACGTTAAATTTTTATATTTAATCTACTATTAATAATAATTTTATATTTATTTATTATTATTCAATTAAAAGTACAAAATTTAATTTGAGAGCTTATTTAACATAATACGATCAAAAATATAAATTATTTATTCATTAATTATTAGATTTTTATAAACTATTTGAAATGTTTTAATATAAATATATAAAACTAATATATTAGAATTATTAATATGATGTACTGTACTATTGTATGATTCAATAACTTTAATAAAAATAAATCGCTTATAAATTATAGTATTTAAATATTTATTAAGTAATTATATTAAATTACGGTAACGTATCGTAAAAATATTGTTTGCAAAAAAATAAAACTATCGGTAAGTGATATCTATAATTATCATTATTTTATTATCAATATAAAAAAATATAATTCCTATTATATTACTAACAAAGTTTAATTCAATTTATCGTAAAATAATACTTTGATTTGTGATAAAAATTTTCGGTAATTGTTTTTTAATAGTTTTTATTTATTATTTCTGTTTTTAAATGAATTTTAATTTTATTATATATTATTTCCGGAATTGTTATACAGTACGTATAAATTAGATACCAATCCCAACTTTTTATAAACATTGTATGATTAAAATTATTTTTTTATAAGTTTAGATAATAAATTGATACTAAAATATTGAGAAAATAAAATATACAAAATATAAAACCATAATTAATGTAATTCTTTATTTGAGCCCAAATATTCAATAAATTAGTCAAAATAAAATAAATAAATTTTATAAATAGACAATAATGCTAATAATGTATTGATAATATAAAAATATATTACATTATATTTTCGTTAACATTTATAACATTTATGTATTATTTGCATAAAACTTCAATAGATTTATTTTTTTATTTAAGATTATACTAAAATCTGTAAATTTTTTCCAAAAAAAAAAAATAAATATACAAAAAATAAATATGCATCATTTCTGATAAGTATTGTAAATAATTAATGAGACCTTTAATTAAGTTTAAATTATTTCTGTTAAAATAATCATATATTAAAATAGCATAAATTTTAATATAACAATTTTACTATTTTATGAATTAAATATAAAATTAATTACTTAAAATGTGCAAAATATTCCTTAAAAATTGTTTTAAAAAATATTTGTGATTTTTTTTAAGTTAGAAAAATAATTTGTAAAATAAATTAAAAAATATATAATTAATCGAGAAGTCCATCGGTCTGTACGCTAGTATTGACTATAGTTTGTGTGCCAACAGATAGTGTTTGACAATTGGATTCATATATCAATGAAGTCTGAATATCGTCTTCTGATTCGTATTCGGAATCAGATTTAAAAATGTCATCTTCAGTAGTATTGGTAGAGGCGTCGACTGTGGATCTAATATGAGTGTCATCTGTTTGGTTATAATTATATTGTGAATGTTGAAAATCTTGTGGTAAAAGTATGGCACTGGCAGTAGTGACCGTTTCATCTGAAAAGGCACCCGAAAACTCACAGGTCATCAATCCCTGTATGTGTTCAGTACTGCCGTATTGGAGATCAGGTTCTGATGTGTCAACTAAATGGGTATTCATATCGTCGGCCATGTCTTGTATAACAATAGAAGCTCTTTCCATATCTTCGTCATAAATAGAGGCCATTGAGTCTTCAGTATTCATTTCGCTCATTAGATCATTGCCTTTGGAAAAATTAAATTAAAAAAAAATAAAACAAAAAATAAATAAATAAATAAATAAATAAAACCAAATCTATAGCCAAAATAAGAAAACAAAACTAATAATATCTAATCTAATATCAAATAATATTATTAAGAATTAAGAATATTTTTATTTGTAAAATTTCAAAAATTACAATTACGATAAATACAATTTACTAATCTAATAATTAAAACGAGTAAATATAATTAAAAACATGACAAATATAACATATGTGGTAAATATACCGTTCAAATGGATTAATTTTTAGTCCTTGATTTTTAGCTAAAAAGATATGATTTACTGTATTATTGTGTATTTAAAAGAGTGAGTGAATGAGATATTTGCACAAAAACAATGACATAACGATTGGATATAAATGGCTATAAATTCAGTTATAAAAGAGTTGTACAAATTGTACGTCTGATTCAATTATCTAAACGCATCTTAAGCTACAATACCCTCAGTATCACAATCTGTTGTATCACTTCTTTCACTTTTTCGTCGTTTGTTTTTATTATTAATAACCCTTTTCGTCAATTTCTTCACTGGTTTTAAAGATTTATTATTATTATTAATAATTGACACATATTTTGAGTTTTTGTCACAATTTCCATTTCTTTTAGTTTTTTGAATTTCTTGTTTACTTTTATTAACATTTTGTTTGCCATTTGTTTTGGGTTTAGTATTCTTCGAGTTATCTGTTTTAGAGTTGTTTTTGTTTTTATTTTGTTTATTATTATTATCTCTTTTGAGTTTGGCTGCAATGTCTCGAATCTTCTTTAAGTGTTCTAAAGAACGCGTTAAACGTGTTTTGTTAATACTAGACGAAGACGAGAACGAGTTTGGCAATGATTCTGAAGACGAACTACTCGTTGATGTAGAAGAATGAAGACTTTCATCAGAAGGACATCGACGCAAACGTTTGTGTTTTTTCTCGATTTCAATAATTTGTTTCTTTATTTGCATTTCTCTTTCGAGTTGTTTGTCTTTTATTGGTGAAATTGAACGAAAACTTCTTGTTTGTCGTCGAGTATCTGTTTTAAGACTAGTTTTACTATTTTGGCCACTTTTTACCAAACTTTTCGACAATTTCAGTGCATTTTGTGTGTCTTTTTGATTGTAAGACACGTGTTTTGCATTAAACTTTAGTTTTGTTTTATTTGAATTATTTTTCAGATTATATTTAGAAAGAGTTTTATTTTGAGTACTATTTAATAGTTTACCCTTTCTGTTGCTTTTATTATCTTTCTTATCGGAATCGCTTTCAAATTCACTGTCAAAATAGTAATCAATGAGAGGAACAACAGGTCTGGCTTTTCTTTTCTTAAGATTGATTGCTCTTTGACTAGAATTTAAACATTTCTTTGTTTTAATGTTCTGCTGTTTCCGAATCATTAAATTATTGGACACTTTTGATAACAAACGATTCAATACATGTGGAGAATGTGAGGAATGGTGCGAACGTAAGACACGTCCCGATGAACTAGAGTTCACTTCTTTAAACATGTCTTTCTTGATCACCATTTTTGTGTCCAGTATTTCATCTGATACTTGTTTGCATAAATTGTTTCTCATTTGTCTCGTTTGTATCCTTTCAGTCTCTAATCTATTTTCTTTAATTTTATTGTCTTTAATGTTTTTCACATCACTTTTTACAATAATTGCATTAACAGTTTTGGACGGATTTAATGAATTCTTTTCAATCCTTTGTTGTTTATATTTCTCTTTCAAAGACAAAATAGATTTAGCATTGCTTTTGTTTATCTTATTTGAAATCTTTTTACAATTATTTTGATTTGAATTGTCAATAACAACACATTTATTATTATTCTTATTATTGTTTAGTGTCTGACTTTTATTTGATGTTTTTTGTTCCGACTTTTTAGTATTGAAGACCTGAACACTTGCTTTGCTGCTAAAAGAGTTAGTTTTGCTTACATTACTAGAAGTACTTTCTCTTCTATCAAGACATGGTTTGATACGACAATTGATGTTTTGAACCGATTTATCATTGTCTTCAGTTTCTTCATCAGATGAATGTAAAATAAATTTCTTTTCGTTATTTTCCGTTTGAGAGCCATTGAACCGAAAAAAGTCCAGATTTTCCGGTAGTATTGATGATCGACGAAGACATAAAAATGTTAAAAAGTCTTCAGTGTTTGGCTTCTGGTTTGGTAACAATTCAATCACATTATTATTGGTCACAAATGCCGTTTTGACGGGTGTGACCACAGGACTGGTGGTCGTATAGCCTGAACTTTGTGCGAACTTTCGTTGTGCGGAAACCTTTGCCTTACGATTGACTGCATTGTTGTCATTGTTGTTGTCATTAGACAAAAGACCGCAATTGTTATCCGCAACTATTGATGAGTCGTTATCTTTAGTGCTATTTTGTTGACAATTATTATAAGAACTATTGATAACAGAAGTCTTTTTATTAAAAGATTTCTTTGCATTGGATGTGTTCTTCTTCACGTCTTGAAGTGACGCCAAAAGTGCTTTCTTGAGATCTTTGTCTTCCGAAGACCAGATACTGGCGTTTTCGTAGGCGATGTATGTCTAACAGTATAAGACATTATTGTAAACAACAATTCAATGATAATTAATAAACAAATGGTTTACCCGTTGAGAGGCTCTTCTTTTGGGTCTTTTGTTGATATTGTCATTGATTTCATTGTCAGGCATTTCAATGTTTCAATCAAATTATCAACAATTAAAAGATAAAAACATTACTAAAGAGTGGATCAACTCATGTCATCACATAATGTAAACAATTATAACAATAATTGAGACAAAAATCACGCTTTTGTTGAATACAGACATTCAGTGATAACACTAGACATCTGAAGCCAACAATAGATCATAAAATACATTCAATTATTCAATACTAGAGATCTAAAGCATAGCAATACTCTAAAACCGGATCCTATGTTAACAATGTTTTAACTTTTCTCAATATAATATATATAGGGTTGGGATTGAAATGTTTGGTAGAGTTGGCTAAGTTTGAAGATATGCATTACTCCACTCATATAATATATATACAGTATATATATAAATAAATAAATAAATAAATAAATATATATATATATATATATATATATATATATATATATATATATATATATATATATATATATATATATATATATATATATTAAGTAAATCACTAGAAAATTATAAAAAAAAATAATTATAACAATTATATTATGTATTAATTTTACATTTTAATTAATTTTATTATTGTTTCATTTTTTATCTCAATTTTTAATAATTTAATGAATAAATAAAACTATCAATTTCAAAGACAAATTATAATTTTTATAAAAGTGCTTGATTAATATGAATTTAATTTAATTGAAAATAATACAATTAAAATATAAATATATTGGATAAAATCATAATTAAGAATATTTTTTAGCACTTATGCATTAAAATTAATAAATATAAAGTTTATGAAAATAGTTAATAAACATTGTATTTATTTAATATTTTTATCTAAATCAAAAAATATCTATAATGTCTTTTATAACTCAAGAAAAAACAATACAAAAAACAAAAATGAAAAATAATTTTTAAATGAGAGAACATAGTATATCCCAACCCTAACTATACTATACCTCATATTTGGTTACCTATTGGGTTAATATTAGGTCTCAATTATCAGTTCATTGGATGCATTGATGCGCTCAACAGTTATACATGACTTGAATGCCGCCAATCATTGAATAACTTGAGGCATATCTTAAGGCTTATCCTTTGAATTAAGTGATATTTGCATACATTTCCTCACCATTTTGTAGTTTATATTACTTATATTAAACTATAGTTAATTTAGATATATATATAATATATAGATAATTATGATTGTTTGAATTCATGAACACTATTGTTGTTATTACAGTACAATAAGTGTTATAATTACTATACATATATGTATATAATATCAATACATTATGAATGAATGATTATACATTTCATACAAATTTTGTGATTAAATGATATGACTTTTTTAAAATTTATATAATAATTACTTACAATGTTTTAACTATTATTTATTTTTGTAAAACTGATAAAATATAAGACAAGAATATAGTCTATTGAGTGATACAAATATCATTAATACAATTAATTCATTTTGAATGGTATTATATATGAAAATATGATCCGATATATTATAGACTTCAATAACCCAAAGACTTAAATTAGTGAGAAATAAAATAATAAATATTTGGTTTAAGTGTACAAACTTTCTTCTCTCTAAACGTATTAGAAATGATTGTAAACTTATTTGAATTATAAGTATTAATCCATTGATTATGTCTTCAAATGGTTTTTCTTTTGACACTGAAGTTGTTATTACTTGAGTGATACCATATATGTAAGCGGACAGTAGTGTTGGGTAGACTATGAAATGGTAGTCCAAAAAAGTCATTTTGTATTTATAATTGAGATATTTTTTCTTCTTTCGGATCACAATCAGACCAATAAGTGAAGCAATCGATGAAATACTCTAAATATAATAATTTCAAGCATTAAAATAATTGTTATATTAATTATATAAAAATATAATACTTGTATAAAAATATGTGTCAATTTAATCAAAGATTTATCTTCAAATGAAATGACGACAATTGTCAATATAAGTAACACAAAACCGATTGCCAATCCTTTAAGTGAAGACTTCTTAGCCGACAAAAAGGCTGCACTAATGCTTTCTTCATCAAAAAGTTTAGCTCTAATAAAGTTAATCTTCGACTGATTATTTGTAAACCAAATTGTTATCAAAATAAATATTGTTAATAGTTTGTAGTGATGTATAATTGGTATTATTAAGTAAGATATGTTTGACGGAAGTAATGAATCCGTGGTATTAGTTACTGAAACAAGAAATGTTGAATTTTTCTGATTTCCATTGTTACCAAAATAACACAATTGTAAAGGTTTGGCAACAAAACTGATTAACCATAAAGAGATTTGTGTGGAAAGTAAATGAGAGATAACTATATTTCTGAGACCCAACTGTCTGTCTTGTATTGTCTGAAATAATTTTCAAATCGTTTTAATAAATTATTTTTATCAATATTTAAATTCTAATAAATTTCTGATTATAATACCTGATTTAGAAGATAATGTATTAAGAAAAGTGTAAATACAAAGTTGAGGACAGGCATGAAAACATTAAATTCATTGATACAATAAATGATTTCTAGTGTCAAATATGCCATCTCTACTACACCAACAACTAATGCTCCCATCAGTATTGCTAATTGTTCTGCCAATTAATTTTTTAAATGTAATTAATAGTTATCTTTTTTAAAAATAAATTCAATTCAAACATAAACTTAATAATTACGAAACTCTTATATGACTTACCACTTCTAATCTCTTTGAGTCCAATTTCATCATTATATAAATAATAACATCTTAACAATAGTATTAATATAATGGATAAAAGCAGCAAATAAGCAAAATATATTAATGTCATCGCTTTATTTGAAATAATATCACTAAAACTCATTTCATTATCTGTAATATAATAGTTAAGTCAATGTTAAAAATCATTTACTAATTATATAAAACTAAAATATTATTAACCTTTATATTTCATAAGACATATAGTGATGGATACATGAAATATAAGATAAATTTGCGAAAGAAATATATAGCGAGACTTCCGTGAATTACTAATTAGATCTGATTCACGAAATTTTTCATTTGATTTAAAATCGCTGAACTGTTTGGTAAAAGTATCGTCTCTTTTAGGTTTAAGTCTGTCCTCTATTGATATCGATTGGGTGTCAAATACAGGAGACGACGGCTTTTTAATACATATTATATTTTCATTCATCGACTCGTGTTTTGTCATTTTTGTTGTTATAGTAGATGTTAATGAAATATCTGGAATCAGATCATCAAGAAGTGAATCATCCATAGCTTGTGGTGGACGACACGGAACACATAGTGTCCAATGAGGAGACAATGAGTCGTCTTTGATTTCCAAACTGGTCACTTCTGGCTTAACTTTGGTAACATTGGATTTGTTGCCGGATTGTTGTATCTGAACAACTGTACATCTTCTAACTTTGTCATCACCTAAACTTAAATCAGTTAAACTTAAATCAGCCATTAAAACACTGATTCATATGAAATAAAACAAATTTTGAACAAAATTTTTAAAGCATTCTATTAATGAAATAAATTCATAATATTACACCGTTGTCAAACATTATTCCGACAATAAAGATTAAAAATACACTATATAGCAAATTATTACATAAATAATGTCATAAATATAATATTATAATATAAACCCCCGAATTATAATAACAAATAAATGTCAAAAAAAATTTAAACACTTTTCGTAAATATATGTCTAGTATTTATTTATTTATGTTTAATTAAATTATTAATACAAATGCCATTATTTTTATAACAGACATCAATTCTTCTAATAAAATTATCTATAAGTTTAGGAAATGTTGAATGACGAATATTTTGAAAAGCAATTGTTATCCTATTTTTTAACTCTTCAGTATTATTAGGTAATGTATTATATTGAAAAATATCAGATTTAATTGCACCCCATAGGTAAAAATCACAAGGTGTGAGATCGGGTGATCTACTCGGCCAAATATCATTTGTTTTTAAACTAACCAAACGATTTCCAAATACTTCTTTAAGATAATTAAGTGTTTCGATAGCTAAATTTATAAAAAAATGACATTAGAGGGAATCAAATTAAATAATTGTTTCATTGAATGAACGGCTGATATCATAGCATAGGTGTGTATTTTAAGTGATTGAATTACATAAATTTATTAATTAACCTGTGTGACAACTGGCCCCGTCCTGTTGAAAAATTTGTTTATTGAATTTATCGCCAGTGAAGTTATGTAATTGAGGAATAAAATATGTTTCCAACATATGTCGATAGGTAATTTGATTGACCACAACACGTTTGTGATCTTCATTTTCAAAAAAATAAGGGCCTATTATTCCTATTTAAAAAATAAAAAAATGTACAGTTTTTTAGATATAAAATTATTAAAATGTAAGGCTGTATGACAATATTTACCTTTTTTTGAAATAGCTGCCCAAACTGTAACATAATCAGGATGAGCAGTTTTTTCAATTACAAAATCAGTAGGTCTTTCAGTAGCCCATTTTCTGAAATTTTGTTTATTTATATAGCCATCCAAATGACAGTGGGCTTCGTCAGACCACCAAAAATCATCTAAATAATCTGATAATAATAAAATATTTTTAGACATTGCATTACTTTCTGTGTTTATCTTTCAAAAAACTACAGTTTTCACTCTCACTCAATGGTTAAAGACTTTGCAATCAATTTATTTATATAATAATTATTTTTATATACAATATATGTTTTTTCTTTCAAATAAAAAACACTAAAATAAATAGTTACTTACTTGGGTTGTCTTTTAAAGTATTTAACATTTTTTCACAAAATTTTTTTCTCATTTCTTTATGTTTTTCCGTAAGTTTAGTAATTAATTGAATTTTATACGGATATAGCAATAGTTCATCAGTTAATATAGTATACAATGAGCCATAGCTAATTTTTATATTTATTTGTTTTAAGTGAGCTAATAATTTATTAATACTTTTAAAAGTATCTAATTTTGATTTAATTAGTTCAATATTTTCATCAATTATTACAGTTTTTTTATGAGCCACTTTATGATTATTTGAAACTGTATGGTTTTTAGTATATTTATTAAGTATATAGTTAATTGTTGAACGATGAGGTGATGTTTTATTAAAATGTTTTTCAAATTCTTTTTGAATAAATTTATCTCTTGATTTATTTTTTTCACTTTTTTCATATTTAAATATAGTATTATTTTCAATTATAAAGTTTTTTTCTTCATCACTGTAATTACTCATAATTTAATATAAATAATTATTAGAGCATTTATTTCACATATAACTTATATTTTTAGTGATTAAAGATATTAACAAAATAATTAGATATATAAACGATTGATTGAAAACTAATAATTATTAAAAAACTATTATTTAAAATAATAATTGCACTTAATATCACAATTAAAAATCACATTTAAACATATACTGTATTTTATCAAATGACAAAACATGTGCTCATTTCCCCCCAAAACCAGTATTTGCGCGCGTTATTTACCAGAGTAACAATGGAGAGCCAATCATGTTGTAGGAATAAAATTTGATAACAGTGTATAAGATATGAGAAACACTTTTATTTTGCTATAAAACTTTGAAATTTACAAGACATAAGAAAAGTTGACTCTTTTTATCGGAACCTATGGTTCAGTAATTTTTGGCAATAATTACAGCAAAAAACATTAGTTGTTAAATGATTATACCTGTGATACCTGAGCTCACTGTCATCGCTACCGGTGTTTGTTCTCAAAGTTCAATATACTATTAAATATATTACTTTAGGTAACACTTTATTCAAATGAACAAAATTTGAACTCTTTTTAAAATAATTATTCATTTTATTAGACATTTTAATTGACAATAATAGACAAACAAATAGTAAACATTTATAATTTTAAATAAATTTTTATTCTTAAATATATTTAAAATTAGTTATTTTCAAAAATATAAAGTAAATAATAATGACTAAAATATAAATGAATATAAGACTAGATGATTAGCATAATAAAAATATATATGAATATTAAAATATATATTATTTTCTTAAAAAATAATTTCAGCTCTTCTCGAGGTTAAAATAAATTTATATTAAAAATATTAATTATTACATATTTGATATCAGAATTATCATATATTATTCATTTATTATACAGTATATTGTATTTTAATGTATAAAAATCTCAATGAATATAAGATTTTGAAACTTTTTTATATGGTTTTCTATAATATAAAATTTGTCCAAAAATAAACAGATCAATTGAAACTTGAAGTAAACCGCACACCCAGAATTGTACCGGTGCTTGTCTTATAATAAAATATGATGTCTTAAATACATCACCAAATGTCCACATGAATACCATTAGCTTACTATATATAAAGCATACATTAGAAAATATATTATAGTATTTAGTCTAAAATAAATACCTCATTCCCAGTGTTGACTTATTTTGATAGTTTTTTATTAGTTGCGGAGCTCCTAATAAAGCTTCAATAAAAACAGATAAAAAACCAATGGCTTCGACAAAAATTGATACGTCTAACATTATATAGATTAAAACTCCAGTGATTATAGTAAATGTGGCCAAAAATTCAATATAACTAATAAAATCTGTCCATTGCCAAAAATAGCGTACATCAAAGTCTAATATTAAATAAATAAATGTAATAAACTGTATATTAAATATCGCAAATTTTTAATGCAAAAATGTTTTATTATAAAACATTTTTGGAAAAACCATTTTATTAGTGAAGTGTAGTTTGGGTGCAGTATTAGGAGAGGAAAGGTCCGTCACCTACCAAAAAATTTTTTTGGTTGAAAATTGCAAACATTTCCATCACTACTCTCTGAAAAGTTAGTTTTGAACACAAGAGATATGTATCAGATATTTAATAAATGAGAAAACTTATAATATATTTGTTTAAAAAGAAATAAAGATAAGAAATGTAATTTTAATAAAAATATCTGAAAAATGAAATTTTATTTTAAAGAAGTTTTCAAAGTCTAAGTCTATAAATATTTCTTTAAAATTAAGTTTCAATTACTTAAGTCAATGAAATAAACTGAACCCGATTTTGGGTTTATTATGTAATTCATGCTATTCTTATCATTCATGCATTTCTTATCATTAATTAAGTGGTTATTAATTGGATGTGATTTTAGTGTTTCTGTTGTGGAAGAAATCAATTTATAATTCAATTCAAAATAAAATTAATTCAATAATAATGCGCTAAAACTAAATAATAATAATAATTAATGAATTAATGAATACCAATGAAGAATCGATTCTTGTTTGGAATCAATAGATCTTTATTATTGGTTCGAATGCATAGCTCTATCAACAAAATCATTGCTATTATCATAACAATAGACTGTACGAGAAGTGGTGTTTCAAAATGTCGACCAAACCTATTAAACAACAAATCATCGATCAATTGGTTGTCATTTAAAATCAAATCATATTTATTACCAAAAGAGTATTCTAAGTATATTAGCTAAGAGTAGTGCCAAACAAACATATGTTGAAAATCCACCGCAAGAGTCATTGTCTTTGATTTGTTTATATTGTGGGACATATGGCAGTACTCCTCCAAAGATTATCCCTAATAATCACCAAATGGTAAATCAATTAATTCATTTGTAAAACTGTTTCCATATATGATATAATCGTTAAATTGTTTATATGACACACAATAATCATCAATAATGGCTTTATTTATAGTCTAATAGTCTAATCAAATGATAGGATACCTGCAGATGCTGTGTATGACAACAGTTCCGGTAGAGACAATTCACGCCATTCATCGCTAACCCAATCCATATGTGTGACCACCGCTGCCAATGATTTATTAGTTAATGACTTGAAATTTGATGCAATACTATAGTTGTTTACAAATGTTATGATTGTAAACATATGATCACTAATTGTCAATCAAATCAAGTGATTGTATTGAAAAATAAAAGACATTTCAAGTGTAGAAATGGTTTAAAATAATATTCAGAAAAAATGATATCATTGTTAAAGTCATTGATTATAATTGAGATAAACTCTCACTTAAGTGCTGTTCAACCAATCAATTGGTTCTCACAATCATTGCATACATTTGACAACAAATACATTACTTTCCGTTTATAAAACTAATTGAAATCATGTGTTGTGTTGTCAAACAAACATTACAGCCATAGCTAACTACTACTGTATAACTTATCTAATCTATTGATAATCTATTCAATGAAAATACAATATTAATTCAAATTCATGTTATAATGATTATGATAACGAGTTATTAAATATAATAAATAATGTATTTTAATAAAAATATATTTTTAAATATAATTTTATATATAATAATTGCTCAATAGATTTGTAATTTTTATTGTACAGTACATATTGTGCATAAATTATTATAAAAATTAAAAATTATATAATATAATTTATAACATTTAATAGTGAAAAGCTGATTGCACTACTGGTACAGTATATATACTGTATCAGGGTTAAGCAAGGTTTTGGATTTTAGGGGGGTAGACCGGGGTAAAATTTACAAAATTCTCGAAAAATCTTGGGGGGGGGGGGGTATTGGGTGGGGTAAGATTTTTATTGCATTTTTAAACGGCAATTTTTTCAAAAATCCAAAATCAAGGGGGGGTCAAGAGAAAATTCCCTAATATTCCCTTAAATTCCCGAATATTCCCATGTAAATTCGATAAAATTCCCATAAGTTCCCGTATAAATTCCAAGGAAAATAGGTAAAATTTACAAAAATACTAAAAAAAACTTTAACAAAAATAAAAAAAAGTTAAATTTTAACAAAAATAAATATTTTAAAAAAAAAATTTTAAAAATTAATAAAAACTTAAATTTTAGCAAAAAATAAAATAATAATGTATTAAATACTTAAAAATAGGTGATAAAGGCATTAATGATACACTGAGTTTTTTAGTATTTTAGTAATTTTTAACTTTTAAAATAATTTTTTAAATAATACTTAATGCTTATAGTTTATAGATATATATTTTTATTTTTTAATGTTATTTTTATGTAAATACTGATTGAATACTAATTATAAAATTAAAAATATTTTAAATTTTTTAGTTAAAATTTTAAAAATTATTAATAAAAACCTTGTAATATAAGTATTTATTTTTTTATTAACTTCTTAAACTATCTCAAACTTCTATTTATATTGTAATATGATTATTCTTTTCAACAAATTGGTATTTTTTAACTTTTTAGTTTAATATTTTAAGTAAAATTATGTTATTTTTTGATGAGTTTTAACGTTATTTTAACTTTTTTACTTATTTTTAATCAATAATTAGAATCATATAAATTTTAAAAACATAAAAACACTTACTAAAATAGTATTAACTAAAATTAAAATTTTTATAAATCTCAAAAAAATTTTCGGCGCCTTCGGCGCCGAAATTTTAGGGGGGGTCATTTCTCCTCGTTTTTAAGCGACAATTTTTCCCATTTGGTCAAAAAGTCTGGGGGGGTAAAATCCCAATTTCTCGATCTTAGGGGGGGGTATTTTGGCCTTACCCCCCTCTACCCCCCCCCCTTACTTAACCCTGATACTGTATATACAGTAAATGATGTTAATTAGTAAGGATTAAATAATGAAAAATTACTGTATATTTAAATACAGTATATATTTGTCTCTCTTTTAAATATTTTATAAAATACTTTTAAAATTATTGAATATAAATATAAGATTTTATTAATTTAATTGCTTTTTAATAGGTTTCGATTTATATTAGCAAATGTTTTAGTAAATTCTGTATCTTAAACACTACTGTGTAATACTGAATAATATTTAAACACAATTTAAAATATTTAATTATCAATATTACTAAGTAGTAGTTGAAATGAAAATAAATTAAAAAATAATTTAATATCAAATATTTTATTGAACCATTTGAAATTTAGTGTCTTTAATATACAATATTTTAAATCCATTTAAGACACCCTTACTTAATACAGTCCTGACGACTAGTGATTTAACAAATTTAGTCAAAAAATACAAATTAAATACATTTATAACTCCCAATTTACATATTAATAATAATCAATAATAATGTATAATATAATAATAGATAACTGGAATATTTTAACAAAATTATATTTAGTAATAAGAAATAATCAAAAACAATATATAATTTATATAAAATAATTTTATAAAAGTTGATAATTTTTAATCTATAAATTGACAAATAAAAGTGCGAATGTATTGAAGTATTAAAGTAATTGATGGTAACGAAGAAAGGCACACACAATACGCTTAATCATCAAAATGAGTTGATTTTCAACTAAATTACCACTTATTTCATTCATATATCATATGTTAGTCATATTTATCAAATAAAGTGTTAAATTGTTTTCATAAGTGCAGACAAAAGGCACTAAATTATATTTAAATACAATTGTATTGATATATAGTATATTAATAGTAGATATATTCAATGGAATGCAACAAAACCCTTATTTTTCATTTTTTATGTTAAAAATTAGTACATTTGTAGTACTAATATTGTGTCTATAATTGTAACATTACTGTATAATATTATAAATTACTTATTTATATTTATGTATTTATATATATACTGTATATATGATATCTGTTATATCTGTTATTTATTATGATAACAAAAAATTTATATTTAATTTTCTAAATAACTATAAAAAGGTTTAGATCAATAATAATAATAATAATATTCAATTTGATTAGTGGTAATCAATAAATAAATAGTTTGCTTAAATGTTGTTTCACTTTATGATTGAAATTACTGAGTGCATAGTTAGTGATATAATATAGTTATAATTACATTATTACATAGTATTATGTTTCATAATTAATATATCATTGAATTCATGTGCTATTTATGATGAAACGACAATATAATTTAAATGGTATTTATATACAATAATTTGCTTAAATAATTCAGTTTCAAATTGTATTACAGTTATATTCATTTAGTTATATAAAATATTTCGATCAAACAATTTACACATTAGGCTAAATCTTTAACGCCTAAAATACGGGCCGCAGAGTCAGCACCGGAATCAAGTAAGTCATCTAAAATCTTGGAGTCCTGAAGACCCAAAAGATTTTGAATGAGATCACTTCCATCTTCATTATTGTCTTCCATTTCATTACTATTTTGTGCGAATCTGTTATCCATTTGTTGAACACTTTCTTTTGGATACAAATACAATAAAGAATTGCAATTCGCTTTAGATTTTAATCCTTTAGCCAAACTATGAGCTGAAGAAAAAACAATTTAATTAATATACAAATTTCATATTAACTTTATATTATAGACATACTATCATTCTCTTGAAGCATAGATATCGAAGAAACGGATGGATTATTTGATTGCTTTGACTTAGTTTTAGTCTTTAACAATAACTCACTCTCCGGATGATTGCTTCTATGGTGTCGAAGAAGACTATTTTTGAGTGAAAATCTTTTGGTACAGAGAGTACACTTGAATGGACGCTCTCCTAAATGGACTCTCATATGTCTTCGCAAATTATCCATAAGAGTGAACTGTCGCGGACAGAACACACATAATATCTACAAATATTAATTATTATTTATTAGTCAATCATTTTAATTCAATTTTATATTTAATTCAATTTTAAACTTACTTTGTGTTCATTATAAGATTCATAATCGTCGTGTTGATTGTCAACTGTAGACAAGATTTGTGTGTCATTGATGGGCACCTTATCGACAGCACCTTTGGATTTGAGGATTTCATAATCAATTGAATGGCAGGATTGGATGTGTTTGAGGCACTTTAATCGACTATTGAAAGATGTATCGCATAAATAGCATTTAAAGTTGAAATGGTTTCCATTATCTTCTGTTAGAGACATTTCATTTAAATTTCCATCAATTACTTCATTTGTTTCTTCATCAATATTATCATCATTTTTATCTTCTTTAATATTTTTAAATAAATTATTGCTTTGTTTGTTATTTTTAGTCCAATGTCTTAAATATTGATGTTTTCTTAGGTTTCCATGTGTTGAGAATACGCTGTTGGGACAGACATTACATTTGTAAGACTTGGTCTCGTGAGGAACGGATGAATGTTCTACAAAAGTTCGTTTTTCTTTGCCGTTATGTTTTCGGACCAAATGTCGCTCACAATTGGATTTTGTAGTGAAAAGAATGGGACATTTGGGACACTTGTATGGCTTAAGTCCTGTATGAGTGAGTATATGCCGTCTTAAGCTACTGGTCCACGGAAACTTGCGGGAACAGTATGGACACGAAACACTGTTGGGTGAGTCAGTATAGGCACTTCGTTTCTTAGTTACGGCATTAGTATTACTATTAGTTTCTTCCAATTCATTATTATTATTATTTATTTCTTTGTCATTCTTAAGAAATATCTTCTCATTTATGTCATTTGGACGGATTGTTTTAGTTTTAGGATCAGTTATACTCAAGTTTGCAGTCATTTCTCCATTTGTTTCTATATCTTCGTTAGGTTTATTGAAATATTGTTTTAAAGCATTTGAAGAGTTAGCTGAATGATCAATGAGTGACGAAACACTGGCTAAATCACCCGTATTATCGCTATTTTCTTCATTGTTTTTATGATTGAATAAATCACAATTAGCTACTGAAGAACCCATCACTTTATTGCTAAGAACAGCTCTTAAAGCAACCCTTGTCTTACTAGAAAGGGTTGTATTATTTGATTTAGACAAAAGTGAGTGATTTGATTGAATCTGTGTGTTGTTAGTTGAAGTATTTGATTGTTGATGTGAAATAGTGGACTGTCCTCGACTTCTTGGTGGTCTTGCAAACTCTGGATGCTTTCGTTTTATATGTCTTTCCATATTTGACTTAAGCGTAAAACCGGCCGAACAATAAACACAAGTAAAACTTCTTTCATTTCTTGGCAGAAGACGATTCTTTGAAATGCGAAAAGTAGTCATTTTGTAAACGTCGTCAATTGATGTGCAAGAATTAGGAGATAAAATTGGTATCGGAGGTGATGAGTGAGCTGGTAGTGGTGCGGCTATTGATAAACCTGATGAATGAAAAAATGATGTCTGAATACCAGAGGTGGGAACAAAATTAGCCAAACTTGAAGGGAAAACAGTAGATGTAGTCATTGAGCGCAAAGCCAGTAAACTTGAAGCCGCTGTCCGGACGGCATCATTAACTTGTTTGATATCATCATTGCTTTTGTCTGATGTCTTATTGGAATAATTAGATTTACAACTCAAGTCAAGTGCGTGAACAGCTAAGTCTAGTGGTTGTTCTTCGTTTGAATGATTAGCCAAATTTAACGGTTCGTCTTCATATCCACTGCCATCAGGGTCTTCATCTTCTAAATTATTGTTTGAATTCAGTGCCAAATTAATTGGTTTGTCATTATCTACAGAAACATTTTTTGCAATTTGACACAAAGCGGCTAAACTTGAATGATGTTGTGATGCGGTTAAGTCAGACATTGTTGATGTATCTCTAAAACTACCACTCATTGAATTATCATTTGATGAATTTGTTGAATCTTTCATCAGATTTGATGACATATCTGGTGAATCTCGATATACTGATTCAGACTCAGAATTATCACTATTCAAACCTATTGCTGAAGAGTTGGCGAAAACAATTGAGGAAAGTTTTTCTCTTAATTCTGGGTGTTGTTTGACTACATGTCGGATACAATTATTTTTGGTACTGAATCCCAATTTACAAATAGTACAACAATAAGGCTTTCGACTACAGCTATTGTGAAGAGATCTCAAATGATGTCTAAGAACTCGATTGAATTTGAAGTCTACGTTACAATATTTGCAAACTGTATCAAAACCACCGGGAAATGAATCACTTGTCGGTGATAGGGACGGATTAGACTCTGTTTTGGTCAGATTCTGATAAGACAATGTTGTAGTGGTCGACATATTTGAATTGTATTGCATTGAATTGCGGATCTCATGCTTCTGTATTTTTTTGTGGCGTTTTCTGACGTGACGCTCGCAATTGGCTTTAGTAGTGAAGGCATACTTACAAATAGCGCACTGGAAGGGCCTCTCGCCGTTGTGCGTCCGTAAGTGTCGGACTAAAGTGCTTTTAT
This sequence comes from Oppia nitens, assembly GCF_028296485.1. Taxonomy (NCBI): domain Eukaryota; kingdom Metazoa; phylum Arthropoda; class Arachnida; order Sarcoptiformes; family Oppiidae; genus Oppia; species Oppia nitens. The sequence goes on from NW_026533250.1 coordinate 1,371,856, forward strand.
CAAGACTGGTATACGGACAGAGATGACAGGCATATGAGTGGCCGCCCTGTGTGTGCCCCCGATTGTGGCGCTTCAATGCATTTGATGTCTTAAACATAAGCGAACATTTGTTACACTTAAATATTGATTCTTCCTTTTCAGATATTATTGGTGATGTCTTATCATTGGATTCAAGCATTTCTGATGACTTCTCATCGGTTTCTATTTTATTGCAATTATTGGATGGAGTATTAGGACTTGCATTAGCCGAGTCGGCCGCTACTGGTGAATCGGGTTGTGTACCACTTATACCCAAATGAACGGGTGATGCGGGAGAAGCCGCTGGAGGTGAGGATCGGATGGTTGACATTAATGGAGCAGCAGAACTGGTTACTGATATAATTGATTGAATATCAGCCAAATCGTGTTTATTTGATTCACTTTCATTGCCATTAATAACTTTTGGTAGAAATTGATTAACTGTTTGTGGGAATGGCTTCGCATGAATGTAATAAGAGTTGTTATCAAATGTATCTTCATTTCTGTTAAACTTATAATTAGTTCCAATTGAATTTAATTGCGTTCCTTTATTTTGAAGATCAAGTAATGCCAAAAAGTCTTCTTTGTCTGAATGTGGAACGTCTCCTGATTTCAATCCAAGAGGTTGTGGTATAGAAGTCGTTACCGATAAAGATATTGGATAATCGTATCGATGTTTAATTTGATGCGACAAATAATGATCGGGTGTTATTAAGTCGCGTTGACATAAGTGACAATAAGTTTGACTGCTATGTGTAGATTCATGAAGAGTGAGAGCACTGGCAGATGGAAAAGCTCTCTTGCATTTGTCACACTCGAAGTCGTGGTAAGGACTGCTGGCTTTACGAAGATTATGTTCGCAAAATGATTTGGCTATCATTGAAAACTTCTTGGATGTAAAGTCAGTAAAACTGAGATCATAGAAACCGATTGAAGGCGCACTCGTAAAGTTCATACGATTTGCTGACAAATTAGTGGGACTATCGGTAGTGACAGTGCATCGATGTTGTGTATAAGTAGCATAATTGTTGACAATCATACCACAGTCACGACAACATATTGCATCGTTAGGATGATCCTCCATATGAGTGTGCAATGCAGCCACTGATGGCATTGACTTCTGGCATATTGGACAATATATCTCTGTATTTTTGATTATATTGCTGTTTGCTTTTGGAACAGTTAGATCTGTTCCAACATCAGAGTTACGCTTTTTAGGTGATAACTTAGTTATGTCTTCTCTATTTTCTTCATCACTCACTTTGCGTTTCTTAGATTTAACCAACTTATTGGTGTCTGTGCCACGAGACTCATTATTATGGTTATCTGCGCTATGAGTTCTCATATGTCTGTGCATATTACCATTGGTAGTGAATGCCATATTACAGATACGACATTTGAAAGGCCGTTCACCTGAATGGATGAGCATATGTCTGTCTAGAGAACTGGCAGAACTTAATGTTTTACCACAGAGTCTACACGTATGCGAATGATCTGAAGGGTTGTGCTGACGGATATGTATAGTAAACGTGTGCTGAGAGTCCAACTTGAGATCACATACCGGACACTTGTACAGCTCATTTGGTCCATCATTACCGTCCTATTATTTAATTGAAATATAATAAATTACTTAATACATCGTCAATAAAAAGTCAAACAAAAATATAAATTAAGTTATAATTACCTCAACTTTTAATTCATTGTTTGCTTTGTTTGGGTTATCATTATTGAGAGCATAAGCTTTGCATTCGTTATTTGAATCGTTTAAAACAGTATTATTCTTGCATTTTGAAGACATCTCATTATTAATAGTATTTTTGTCATCAGTTTTATTTGAATCCACATTTAGTTTGCTATTATTATTCTTGATATTTATGTTGTCCTCATTGGTCAACATGTTTAAGGCATTGGAACTATTAGAGTGATTGTCTGTGTTAACAGAAGTGGTACAAGTGTTGGATATGTTGTTATCATTAGTCGCACACATTTGTTGGTCCCGTTGTATATCACAGTCGATTCGTTGCATGTCTTGTGTCAGTTGATTGTTGTCCAGTAAATGTGTTTTACATTTGTTTGTAGTTTTAATGATTTTCCTATTAGTAATCGACTCAATGTTTGTATAGTTTGTATGATTTGTATGATTGTCTTTAGTGTCGCTCATTGAACCTAAAGGTGTATTGAAAGAGATATGAAAAAATTGAGATCAAGAGAAATGGTCTAAACTTTATGTTAACTTTAACTTTAAATCTGAGAATGAGATCACAGAGTCAGTGATGCGTAACCTATAAAATATCATTGCTTTGCACTAACACTCACCAACTTTGACACTACTATACCATTACTATACACATATCAATACTATAGTATAATAATATATGTAATATTTATATAACATTTTGATGAGCCAATAGTGCCCAAACTTATTAGCATTATTAGCATTACCGGTAATATTGGATGAAAATGAATGATTCAATGCTCTAATTCAAACCACTTATAACCACATAAGACAGTCATTTATGTGTTGGCACAGAGTTGGCACTGACATCACCACAATCGCTGTCAAAGACGATAACAACTCTTCAATGAATAACTAAGTCATTCATTTGATTCATTTTCTCAATAAGAGACACTTATTATCATTATATTGTCGGACCAGTCAATTGTGTGTACATCTCATACAATAATCTTTTATTATAAACACTATTTTTCTCATTTTTTTTAATATATTAATCTATTTTTTTAGTTTACAGTCATAGAAATAATAGTGAATCGAATAATTCAATCGATTTTTAGCATTTGTTTCACTCTATTATTTAATCCGAAAATATCTAATATTTTTGCTTTTTCTAAATTTTTTATATTTAATTTGTATTATTCACAAAATAGGTAGTTTTGTTCAAATTCAGTGATTATTTAATACTAACTAAAAATATCATACACTTTGAACCACAAATAAACACTATTTTTTGTACTAATGAATAAAATCATTGAATAATAGAAACATTTCTTTAAAAGTTATAAATCTAGAAAATAAAATAATTAGAGAAAAAAAATGTTTTTAATAGTTATATAGTATTGTATTTATAGAATTCATTTTGTTAAACAAGTTGTATAATAATTAATTAATTTTTTATTTATATATTATTTGTCACTCACTGTTTAGGGAATACTATATATATATATAATAAACAAACGCCTAATTAGATAATAAAATAAAATTATAAATCAATTAGATTATAGCCTATCGTTCAATTGATTGATCATTAACTTAAAAATGCTATCTTAATACTGACATAATAATAATTATAAAAATATTATTTTTCAAATTATAGAGCAATAGATGTAATATTTTTGAAAAAATGATGTTATTTAAGACATATAAGTCCAGATGGACAGACACATCGACACATACATCCCATACAAGTGCTATATAGTAGTCTTCCTTATTGAGAAATCTGATATTTTGTGATCATTTAAAATAAACCAATATTTTTATCACTCTATCGACAAATTGCTAAAACTTCCATCATTTAAATTATAGTTTATATATAAATAAATTAATATTTTCAATATTTGTATGCAATAATATGTGCTTTTATTTAAAAATCTCTTTTCAAAAAACCAATACTTTTTAAAAGTCAAACCGTTTGTTTATTAGATTGATATGCATTAATGTTAAATGCAATTAAATATTTGATGACTTCAAAAAAAGTGTTGATAATAAAAACCTTCATAAGCCTTAAGATATTTAATTATCTGATTCACTCAACACTTGAGTTAAAAGATCAGAGAAAAGAGCATTTGCTGTAAACACAATCAAAAGTAGCATTTGTTTGAATGCTTTCACAATATTTTTTATATATAAGTAGTTATTCAGTATAAATTGTATATAAATATATAAGTTATAATAGTATTCTCATGAAAAAGTGATCAAAAGCTATGTTTAAAAACATTAGTGTTTGGGTGAGACTTCAATAAAATAGTTATCTATAATATAAATTATATACAGTATATGATATGTATTGAGTTATATTGTATATACAATATTATTGACAAAGAAGTCCAATAAATCCGATATAAATGTTGAACGCAAAGACAAGACAAGACAAGGCCATCATTGGTTGAAACAGCACTTCAAACTCATATTGTGTGCAAAAGCAGTTAAAGGAAGAAAGAAAGAGAGAGAGAGAGAGAGAGAGAGAGCACTCAAACATAAGATACGATTGCAGTGGATCTGCCTTTGCCTTTGCATGTCTTACAGCTTCAATGCTCCGATGCATTGCTTGCAGTTAGGGCTCAGTTAGACTTTTCTTGCGATTTGTCGCTAAATGGTGTGCATTCAACACACGCGCAAACACATAGCAAATAGCACTTGAATACACATATTAAACCTTTGGCCAACAGTGTTAGCCCAACACTAATAATACTTTTGATATCAATGAGTACTTTCATTAAGTGATGTTTTTTAATTAGCTGTAAATCATTTAATAGTCATTCAAATAACGTATATAATAGCAATCTCATAGTTTCTATCAATTGTTTAACTTAACAATAAAGATACTGTATATCATATTTAATATCGTTGTTTTCAAATATTTTATACGAGAGAGTGAGCACTAATACCACTATTTGATACCAATGATTTCAAATCTCTTATTTTTATTTCATTTCCTTTAAATATTATTTGTCTTTTATTAATAAATATTAATTCGTGAATACATGACATTATAAGCTAATATAATAATTTTAGATTAGTTTAAACTTTAAAGCATTAAAAACTAAATTCTCTCTCAATTCTAGTCGAATAATAGCCAATTGAGAAAACTTTTGTCAATCATAAAATTTTTAATATGCACTATATATTGATTTAAATAACATTTAAATAATTAAAACAAGCAAACTAATAATTCAAATTTGAATATTAAAATAATAGTTGATTAAAGATTAATTAAATACTGATTGAAACTATTTGAAATGTTTTCAAAATATTTTCATTTAAGAAAATTTAAGTAAATCTTAACGAGTGGTTTATGAGAAGCAAACATGAATTAAAACCTTAGTCGAGACTGATATGAAATATAAACCTCAATATATATATACATCACATATCTAGTAAAGTATGTGATTACATATACTGTTAAAGCAGTTAAAACTCATTTGAAACGTTTCTTATAAAAAAATTATCAAAATCATAGGGAGAGAGAGAGAGAGAGAGACTATGTTATGCAAATAGGAGTTTTGGTTAATGTTGAATGTGGTTCAAAGTACAGATCCATATAAAATATGCCACTATTTTGTAAGTTATTCCTTATGATAGATAGGGATTGAATGGCAAACATAACAACAAAAAACTTTTAATGATGTGATGTAGCGTTTGAAGGGAAATACTTTAGTCTAACATTTACAGCACTCATACATTGATAGATCATATGAAAGCATAGCATAAAATAAAGTATAGCATTGAAGCACTTGCAGCCTCCTATCTCCCTCTATACAGATATCCCGGATATTCGTGATTATGCACCTGAATCAGCGTAAATAAATGCAAAAACATTTTACTCTATGACAACTAACTCACTGTATTTAAGTCTGTAATAAAAGGCAAAGTAATAGCGTTGTAATCATAATATCATAGTTATAGCAATTGTATTTCAAGTCAAGTAATAGCGCTATCATTATGACTGAGAGTAAAAAGTTATGAGAACTTCAAGAAATGACACATTCATACACTTTGACAAACTTTTATGAAAATATTAAACTATGGCTTATCTATCTTCATATAAATATATAAATGTGAATATGTATACAGTATATGACTTGTAGTTTGGGATCAATTTAAAATTGGAGTCACTTACCAATTAAAGATACACTTATCATAAAACATTTTACTTACTCTTATTCACATCAAATACATGTGTGCTTTCCCTTTATGGCAAACATAATTCATTTGAAATTCAAACAAACAGTTTATTACTTAATAAATATTTAAAAAAATAACATTTGAATGAATGAATCAATTGTTTGACTGATAAAACAATATTAGTTTTGAAAGTGAAGTAACAGAGCATTAGATATGGTAAGTGAGTTAACCATCACAACGATCAGTACAGTCACTATGGAATCGGGAGAAACACATCAAAACATCTCAAGTCATGTCATTGGTTGAGACCTATGCTATCAGTGCTATGTATAAGCCATAACACTATGAATATTCTGATTACTTCAAAGCATTCATAAGAAAAAAACGATAGATTTGGTAGCTATAGCTACATATTGTACACACAGTCAAACAATTGGGTGGAGGCTGTTTGATGTGCCGCCGCATCACCTGCCAGTGCCTCAGAGAGAAAGAGACGATCAATGCTTTCGAGGGCTGGCTCTCACTCCTATCATTTTGTTATATACACCACAAAATAGATACTAATATGTGAAGGCATCGCACAGTCATAATCTTGACATTAATATTGCTTTTAATGTAGAATAAGTACAGGTATATATATATACTGTATATATATATTTATGAGTGAGTGAGTGAGAGAGAAAGAGAGAGAGAGAGAGAGAGAGAGAGAGAGCGGGTCGATTAAGTGACTGCAAATGCTATTTGCATCAATCTTTAGCCAACTTTGTTACTGCTTTTGCAAATCATTAGTTTAGCGACAAAAGCAAAACTTTGTGGTTGCGATAGCAATAGAGAATCGAACCATACATCTCTCTCTCTCTCTCTCTCTCAGACTACCTGACTCTCCCCTTCTCTCCCTGAGTGAGCCTTTCATTGAAACCGTTCCCAAATGACAGAACAGTATTCATGATGGAGATAGAAATGTGAAGAGAGAGCAGAGCTGCGCCTTTACCTGCTTTTACCAGTGCTTACCTGTCTTTTAGCTATTTTTAAACATAAATAGCTTAAGAACTTTCTTTAGTCACTCTGACTTCTCTCGACTAACTTTAACGATAAATATGCGATAAAATGCACATAAAACTAAAAAAAAAGTCTAAACTAAATATATTAGACAAATACAGTAAAAATAATACAAAGTTGTTATCAGCATTAAGTTTTAACTCAAACAACCTTTAATTGTGACTTATTTGAACATAACTTTCAAGATTTAGCTTTGATATATATATATATATATATATATATATATATATATATATACAGTATATATTGTATAAAATAGTTAAACTTTGTATTGTTTGGTAAATTTGTCATTCAGTTTGAAGGAAGCATTTATTGGAAACGGAAAATATAATATATATCGTGATATTTGTTTGTTTGTAATGATTGAAGTCATGTCTCTAAGCGACAGTCATCTGCAACATCCACCACATAATGTCATTAATAACCTGATATGGCTTTGGGTGCGCCCGACATCACTCACTATCATATATGCAACCATAGGCTCACTCATTGACCGCACGCACGCATCCATCTATCTATTGAAAGCAAACTCTGTATTAGTTGAACAGCACTGGCATTAAATAATAACTATTAGATGACAAAAACAGTATTCATTTAATATTACATCAAATTTTACCATTTCGTACATATATTAGGCGCGACTATTTCATACACTCGCATACATCACATATACAGACAAAATTGTGAATCAGTTTTAGTGTTTGACCCAAATATAATACACTATACAACAAAGTGATGACAATTAATGAATAATAATTTGAATAATTGTGTTATATTCACATTCATATTCAACTTATGCTCTTATTTTACTATATATTAGACAATATATACAGTATATAACGTATTGCATATATCAAAACATATCTTAATAATAAAAAATCATGATTTTCTTTATCAACATATTTACACAATACTATGAATACAAAACTACTGTTTTTATTATATAATTCTTAGACAAAATTCTATCAAAATTATTCATTATTTTGCCAGAAATAAGTCAATATATATATATATATATATATATATATATATATATATATCAAGTGATGCGATACAATTTTTTTGTATAAATATATTATTGATATTTTGTGTAAAAAACCAATAATACTGTAACTGAAATAAGCTGAATATACTGTATATACTATAGTTATAAGTAGAGAGAAAGATCATATAGTAAACATATACCGCTATTATTTGAATTTATCATAAAAGATAGTAACTTTTAAGTTATACTTATAAAACATAAATTTGTATGTGAAATGAAATAATACAACATTTGTAAGAAAAAGTTAGTCATTGGGTTTAAACTAACGTAAATTGATGTTATCAAAGCCAAAAAAATGCATCATTTTTGATATCAATGGATGAGACCATGAGTTGATGAGCATTTGCTTCGTTGATTTTGCTATTTGGTTGTACCTTATAAGCTATAGTGTTAATGTATGTGCAGGTGAGTCACGCATGAAGCAAATCATTTGGCAAATGGACAAAACTTGATAGCTATTGACTATCAAACACTATTCAACTTTTATATTGATATATATATACATTACAAGACAAGACAAGCAACAGCAGCATCACATCCTCATTACATTCAACTCACACATTATATCAATAAAACATTAATCTATTGTATGATATATCCAATAGTAACAAAAGTGATAACTATAAGCAATGCTCGAAATAACTCAAAACCATAATTATTGCTACAAATCATTACATTAGTTGAATAGCTGTGAATAAAGAGAAACCTATCATTATGTGATGTATACCTTAACATATGAAAACACAACACAAGTGTGTCTAAAGTTTTTTATTTTTACAACACATATTGGTTGCGGAAAATCTCAAGGTTTTAATTATATTGCATTACTTGACAAATATCACTATACCCTACAGATACCAATACAACAGTAATTCACTGTTTGTCTTATATTGTTAATAAAATTTTTAGTACAAAACAAAGTAAAACTTTTATGAAATTATCTTAATCTTTATACAAATACAATATCTATAAAATTATATTAATGCTTACCTTTATTTTTAAGATGATGTTAATGTTATATTCAGCAGTTATATACAACACATACACATAAACATTATAACAAACGGTTAATTATGATTTTGTTGTGAATCATGTGAGTAGAGTGAGAGTTATGAGGACAACTTGGACTGGGATGAGAACACAACACAATGCACACAACGGGCACAACAACCTGCAGACACCCATAAATAATACAACTGTCTCTAAGAGCATGAGTTGCTATGAGTTGGTGTTTGCCTTTTTCTTCACTACTATCTTAACAATCGTTGCAAATCTCAGAGCAAAACATCCCCAACTCTTAGATCAGCTCAGGAGCTGCGACTTAGTGGCTCATTGGGCCTCATATGAACACAAACTCCTAAACTGCTCTCAACTGCAAACAGCTCTCAACTTCAACTCAAGTAAACTGAAATCAACTCAAAAATGCACTTCTTTTACAGTTTACAGCTCTCTCTCTCTCTCTCTTTCCCCTCTATCTCAATGTTTTGTGATATTTTCTCATTGCATATAAGAACTAGTACTAAGTCTCAGTTAAAATGTATTTCTATTTCTCTTAACATTTGTCTCTGTTTTTCACTTGTAAGCCATCAAACATCCAGTGGTGAGTAAGCGGAGTCAGGTCTATAGGGATTGGGCTGTGGTTGGCATAGCTTTAGGCAAAAAAAGGGATGACTTGGGAACACCTGAGTGCACATACGCAGGAAGAAACCCACAATCTCTGGAGTCATTACCACACTCTCTGCTTCTCTCTGTGTCTACCTTATGGATAGTCACTTCGGGAGCATTACGTGACGCGAACTAAAAAGTCAGAAAAGGCCTGTAAATGGCTTGAGTGAGGATACCATGAGAAGAGTCTAATGTTTGCTCACTAACTAAATGATGACTGAAAGCAGGAAAACACATTTTAGTACATTAGCTGGAAGCAGATCTATCCCTAAGAGCACAATATACACGCAGGACATCCCATGCGAGACCGATCACAGGGCAAACACCCATAAGACATATACACCATATATACCATGCATTTACACTATATGTACAACAAAGTCAAGAAGCGCTTCTTTATTGTCTTCTAAGTTGAAGTCTCGGCACAAATCATTGCAATGACTAGCAATGAGAGCATCCAAGCAGTGAAACGCCCGAAGGGAGGAACGGATCCATGAAAGCAGGTATTCGACAGATATTTCAAAACATATATCATCTCACATGAAATGAGTCTAACACTACCATCTCTACACTTCTCTATCATATCTACAACTATTAAAGTCATCTGAATTATCAGAGCTATCAGAAGACTCATTATAGCCATTAAAAGCATAACATTTCATAGCTTATAGCTGTATGTGTGTGTTATTATGTAAAACTCATAAAAAGTCAAAATTTCACAATTCCGTGATATACTCAACAATTATAGTCACTATTGGATGCCTTTATTACTCAAAGACTACTAATTTTAAGCCATTTCAATACATAATAGTTATTAATATGAATATCAATTGTGATAAAATTCATTATATGATACATTCAATTACAATGACATCTGCCATTAATATTGATATCACTCGTTATTTTCAAGTCTTTTGTAAAAAACATATTGATTACAATTGTACATGTTAATTTTTTCAAATAACTCATATCATAGTAACCAATATAAGAGCACCTGTGTGTTAGCGTTCTAACTACCTGTGCTTTAATAGCTTTTCATATAGTATCATACAATTATAATGTACTACTATACTGATACTACTATATTAATTTACTGTATGAATTTTATATGCTTTTACATTAAGATTGCTATTATTTTCAATATTAAAGAGGATTTTTTTTGATTAGTAAAAGATGATAATGCATTTTATCGAAAAGTTTATAAAAATCTCTCTTTAAAATACAAAATATTTAGTTAATGTTAAAATATATATTATTGTAAAATAAAGCATTTAAGTGTAAGGATTTTGAAATTATAATCATTATTTCATTGACACTGATGTGACGGTAATTTTATTAAAATACATACTGAGTTCATGTAATTTTCAAAGTAATTTTCCAAACAATAAAACACATTAAATATTCAGTAAATCTATTCATAAGATAGAGAATCAGTTAAGTCTCTCATCCGAGAAGTAAATCTCATAAACGGCACGACATTTCATTTCCGGACAAACAATATATTTAAGTCATTATTATAATAAATGCATTATAAACTTAAGAGTTATCAAATTATTAATAATTCTCTCTTTCTCTGATACTTATGGGTTGTTAAGTGAGAATATGTTGTGAAAAATGAATATTTCTTCGACAAAAATAAGCAACAAATGAGTTGTTAGTAATAGAGAAGTATATATTAATTTGAGAAAACTTATAGCTATTATGAATATAGATTGCTATATAAGTACAGTATATACAGTATAATACTGTAGACTGCAAGACATGCGTTACAATGACTGCACTTTACACAAATTCATTATGATATCTTAAATTATGTTATACTGTATATCTTATATTTTTAAATATTTTATTATATAGTTTAAAACAATGAACCAACAACTGACAACAACTCACTATTTGCATAAAACTGATTTATTTTATATAAAAATTAATCGACTCATATATATATATATATACATACGATATATACAGTATATTGAAATTTCGTAAAACTTATTGTAAGAGTTATTGAGAATATGCGAGAAATGTTGATAACAACAACTTTGGTGTATTGAGTGTAAGGATTGTGAATCAGTTTGAAAGTGCAATTCAATGCAATTCAGTTGATAATACAATCAAACATTTGCAGTACTGTAATGTTGTATTATTATTATTATGATTATTATTATTGAAGAGCACCGGTAGAGGTAGAGGAGGTCGACACATGTAAGGCTACGGTAGTGGATATGTGGAGTGTGGAGAGCAGGTGGGAAACACAACCTAACTATAACTATGGCACACATACGTTGGTATTGTATATGTTTTAAAAGTCTTGTCTTGAGATATATATTGAGGATTGTATAGAAAAAGGAGACAATCCCTGCAATGCCTAACCTGTCAGACAATGAAAATTGAAGGGAAGCGATGGAATCCAATATGTTATATATATACACATACATGTATATATATATGTATATACTGTATACTAAACTAAGCCATACATACTGTCCGCATCCTACACATAAAGCTGTTGGGGACGGGATGTTATTTGCTCTTCACTCACTATAACTAACTGCAACTCAGGCATGTATGGCCAGTGCCTGTGTATGGCATGTATTGCCTGTTGAATTCCTCACATACATCTGCTCTCAACTACATTAACCACATTATACTACACTATGTATGCAATGATGAAGACTCATAGAGATCGTGATTTTGCACATTAAATACTTTTGATTAATATTCCGTAAGTCAACCAAAAGTTCTCTCCAAATGTTCAACACATCAACACATAACACATTTCTATACTTTACATCAACTATTTATTTTACCAAACATTTTAGTTTCTAAACTGTAGTTATTAGTAACAATTTTAATCATTTGCCTCATTAAGAAATTTTGTAAGCAATAGCTTTATCATTGAGTTAATCAGATATTATAATCTATAACTATAATATAACATATGATTTGGCTCTCCCAGAGCTAACAACAATTTAACAATCATTTAAACATCAAATTACGTTTGAATAATTGAGAAAAGGATTAAAGTGTTTGATATAAATAAATAAATATATATATATATATATAAATGTATAGTATATATGATATATCTAACTAAAGTATAATTCATATTATTAATACAGTATAAATAAATAACTATTGGTTTACTATTAATGATTAGTTATATTATGCATGTGTTTAGCTAATGTAATCAATGGTATTGTTTTTTATTGTATTTATATGTATGAATACAAACAAAGCCTTTGACTTAGAGTATATTAATAAATAAGATGTCATATAATGTATTGAAGACATGGAATAAGATATGAAAAATTATTATAAGTGAAGATATGGTAAGTCTAGTGACAAACATAAGTGGGTTAATGACTTCAATCAAGTGATGTATCCAAACGTTGGGCACAAAAGGCAATCCACTATTAGATGCCCTAAATTTCTGTGCAAATTGAAAGCACAGGTTTAGATGACTAACGGCAGCAATGGATGCAATCCTTGTTTGTCAACTCAAACAATGAGCCGACAGTGAAATCAAAAGACTCATTAAAGTTAAGATTGTATTCACATTCAAAATATTAGTAATAATACAGTACTCTATGCAAAATGGTTTGGGAGGTGGAAGTGTAGGCATCACCTAATTGTGTGCTTTTATTCTCCTTTTTTATTAGCATTACTTCTTGAGGTGATTCAGTGCACATCAATTGAGGTCATCACAGTGTTTAAGGATATGACGAGTTTTAAAAGCAACTCTCTTTTAGATGAAAAGTCAATGAAAGCAAAGCCTTATATTCATTACATGAAACACAAACCGATTGTACGCCCTATGCTTACAATTACAACTGTACTGACTCTGTTAGACTGTTGCAAATGTAATGATACGTTTGAATACTATATTATAGTTTAATATATACTCAAATGGAGTTTTATGAGAGTAGTCCACCTAAAGAGGACATCCGAAATGATAAGACCCACACAATCATACAATGAGTTTGACAACTCATGTAAATATTAACTAATATTTCTATTTTCATAATAAAAATAAAATCACTTATTTTTCAAATAGTCATACTCTGTAGTAGTTATGTGGATGTATTTGATGTGATAACGCAATCATATAAAGAAAAGGGAGCACAAGTATAGCCAAAAGCAGCCAAAGACAAGCTTAGACATAGCACAGGCACTCAATACTGTAAACTTATATCATATATGAATCTAGTTTTTGGCCATTCCTTCAAATGCTTCATTGCAGTGCCATTTAGTTACAGTGGTTATCAGTGGGGAACCTCATCATCTGAGTAGCACTTAAAAAGCTAACCACTCAATTGGCTCCAAGAGTGCCCCTTTGAGGTATTGGTGAGCGCCTGGATTGTGCTCTAATATTGCTCCCATAGAAACATATCTCATCCCGAGATAAAGTGTCGCTCGTATTACATTCAAAAACTGCTGAATTCCTCAACAGTGGATCACTAATCAAATAATATAACTTTTGCAGCACTCATATCTCCAACAACTACTATGACTACCAACTTATATATACATTGGTATAGATTGGCATACATTTCATACATAATATACTCTGTCTCTCAATTGCTGTAATATTGTATTCAATATATCAAACTGTTATTTGTTTGATTCCAATGAATTAAAGATAATGTTTGGTTGCAGTCATACAGTCAGTCATGTATTGTATATATATATATATATATACATATATATGACTGGTGTTAGCTATGAATACATTCAATACATTTGCTGTGAGACTGTATTTCACTAAAGCATTTGCACTGAAGGACGAGCTCTTGCAGTGACCTTCTCTTCATTTGCTATCATATACTCTCATATATTTCTTGTGATGAAGAGTTGCTGAATATATTTCTCAACTATCTCTCTCTCAGTCACTACTTTCTAAACATACCACTCACTCACCTATGATTACAACATCATATCACTAAATCAACTCAAATAAAAAACATTAAAATATGAGCTCAAACACACACACACATACATACACACACACACACACACACACACACACACACACACACACACACACACACACACACACACACACTTTATCTCACTCTCTATTGATTGCAAGCACTTGTACACTACAGTATATACTGTATGTATGGATACCTCATAGTATTTGAAACAATGATGCAGACAAACAAACACTCAAATAATGATAATAATAATTATTTGATATTATACTAAACTCAGTTGATTTTTGAATACAACTAAACACTGAAAACATGATAAATATTAATAAAGTTATGATATATTAATACTCTAATCGCCTAAACAAGTGATGACCTATAAGTCACATATGATATGTACCTCTAATGCTTGCAATAATGGTTTGAAACAAAAACATTTATTATTTAAAATTATAAGTTAATTGAAAAATATTATAAATTTTAAATATAATGTCATTTATGTGATGAGGGTTTCCCATATAAAGTATGATAGAAATATAGCAACAATTAATACAATACTACATACAGTAATATTGGCTTTTTTTGTTAGTTATAATTGAATGCATAATACTGTATGAGTGATGTTATAAACAACAAACACTTTACAGGCTTAGGGACGTACAGTATATTTAATGGATATACTATATGACTGTGCGATTAAAAAAAGAGATGTGAACTTTGGACTAATGTTTGGCACAGTAGAGAAGGGCCGGTAGTTGTGGTGGTAGTGATGCGGCACTTCTTAACGCTTAACCACTTGTGCTGTTGTTTTGGTGTATAGTATAGTATAGTATAATATAGTATATAATATTAGGCACAACTTGTGGCACAAACTATACTACTCCTCACCCACTGTGCAAACATCCCTTCACAGACTCACACACTGGCAGTCAATGCTATAGTCTCTCACATACTCTCATCCGATGGCATCAAGTATTTGAAAATAAGTAAAACTCTTTGGTCTTACCTTTGATGGTATTCTTAGCCATACTTCTAGTGATCCTATGTTTCCTTTTAGCCATATTTGAAGCACTGGTCGATGTGATGGTATCATCAAATAATAGGTATATGTATTGGAGTTGGAGTGGGACTCAGTTAGTGATGAATTGAGGACTAAGTTTGTTATAACATTTGATGTGTTGATGAAGTGAAGTAAACTCACATTTTTCCGCTTACTATATGATTGAACAATGTTTTCAATGCATTGCACAGCACAGAGACGTCACTCAAACTTGAATGACTGCTTAATGCAACTCACAGTCAATACACAGTCACACACTGTATATACAGTTTTACTATACACTCATTGCAGGATTGGATGAACGCTCACTCATTTACTCTCTCTGCTCCTCTCCCGGAGCTCAACACACACATACACACACATACATACACATAACATACACATCTCTATTGCTCTCTATTGACTCTCACCCAACATTTGCTACACTTCCCTAACATTCATCACATTCACCAACACATTACTGCCAACTATTGTTCATAATATCAATCATTTAACTACTTATCATTTGATATTAATGTTAATCATATAAATAATATACAATAATCATCATATAATTAAATAATAAAACTATTATTAAAATATTAAATTAATGAAAATTCAAGTTTCTTAATAACAATAGTTAATACTATAATATTTGCAAATAATAATATATTCAAATCTTATATATGATAGCACCGGTAGGTTAGCTCATGATTCATGAAACTATAATATTTTAAGAATTCAAGTTTATATAAATAATTTTCGTAATCCAAATATCGCAGATAGAGTTTAATTAATTTTTTGAATAAATTTAATAATAAAGTAAATTTACAATACAATACAAATTTGCTATAATTAAAAAACAGATAAATTCAAAAATTTATCAAAAAGTATCAATGAAAATATATTTAAGTTATTTTTTTCGTTTATAAAAATTTTAATAATATTTTTAAATATAATTAATCATTAATTAAATTTATATTAAAGATGCAAATGTAAATAAATATACACTATTGCAATACTAGTGTATTATTACTATAGATGTATTAATAATATTCAATGATTCAATAATTAAATAATAGTTCTGTATTATTCGTTACTAATATTTATATACTGTATTATAAAAGTATAAATACAGTATATAAATGTAATTAAAAAAAAATTCACTTAAGATATTAATATGAAATTAACTCCAAAAAGTGGTTTTATTTATTAATTTTGAATACAATACTGTATAAAATAATTATAATACACTAATATGGATATTCCCTCATTAGTGATAAATTTATTTTTTTAATATTAAAAATATGATTAATTTTTTTCACTCAAATTCCCGGTAAGACTATAATGTGGTCCCACCTATTGAACTCTAATCAATTTATTTCACTAATTATATATTAATACTGAATAATTGAAAATTAGTGATTGTATTGTCTGAAAACCACTTTTGCAACCAAAGTCTGTCTAAATATAATCTACATATAAGTTATCAATTATGATAAAAAAAATTATAACAATAATATTATTGAATAATTAACCAAATGTTTATTACTATATTAAGATTAATTTACACAAAAAATAATCATAGAATATAAATTATTAAAATGCATTTAAGTTATGGTTATTTTAGTGCAATAGCTAAATGGTAGAACATTTAAACAAACATATTGATGAATATTATGTAAATTAATCTATAAATGTAATAAAATGTCATCTTTTTATGTAATGTTAAAATATTTTGTAAACTTTAATTAATATTCTGTACAAATGATGACTTAACTTAAATATGTAAAATTGTAGCTAAAGATTGAAAAACTTGTGATTAGTTTAAGTACCGAATCAATTGATAATATATGTCTTAAGCATGCCTTAAGAAGACAGGTCTTCCAATTAAAAACTTTTTATGCATTTGTCTTAAAGCACGGGTCGCATCTTCAGGTGAATGGAAAGCTATCTGTGCGTCAGCTGTTGGCTGTCCCTTCTCATTGAAACGTCTTCGCACACATTCTTCAGTTATGGAAAAGTCAGAGAAAAAGACACAAATGTCTTCAATCGATGCTTTGTACGGTATATTAGTAGAAACAATAACACAACGAATATCACTGAATGGATCGTTACGACCACTCCTTCTATCCTCTCTATCCCCCCTTCGTGGTGGTCGCATGTGATCATCAAATCGTGTACCTCTTGGTGGTCGTGAATGAGGCAGTGATGCCATGGAAGAGTCTGGCATATGGACTGGTGGTGGGTTGGGATTGCCTACAACTTGTCTCATGGCTTCAAAAGAGACCGACTTAATCATTATACGACAATTGTCAATAAAATCTCCATCTCTTTTAAGAGCTATATATTGTGATTCATGCGATCCAAACTCAACATAAGCTTCTCCAGCATTAAAGCCGTCGGGTCTGAGCATTATGTGTATAGCATAAGGTTGTGCTCCATGTGATGAAAAATAGTTCGTTAAATCTCTGTTTGCAACTGAAGGGGGAAGTCCTGTGATATTTATACAGAAAGTCTTTGACATATCGCTGGCGTTTTGACCATTTGGTGTTTGAAAAAGTCTTCGGGCATCGAGCATATCATCTCTGGTTGTGGGCAACAGTTCAATATAACGCCGACCCATATGTTTCATGTTTCTCTGTAGTGCTAACTCATAATCGCCGATAGTCTCAAACTCAACAAATGCATTGCCACTGATTTTGCCTTTTGGATCACATTCAATGACAATGTCTACCAATTTAATCGGTTCAAAGAATTTGGTTACATCTACTTCCGTACAATTATTATAGGGTAAGCCTTTCATATAAAGAACTAAGTCATGTCCTGATGCCTGTCGTTGACCCATATTTGGAGCAATTGAAGGCGCAAGAGATTGTTGGGGATATAACGCATCGTTGTTGTCGGCAATAACACTATCTATAAGTGGTTGGACATCAATCTTGCGGTCGCTAAGGAATCGCTTATTCATTGAAAGAGCGGCATCAAAGTCTCGCTCATTGTTAAAGCGGACTAAAGCACCGCCTGTTGTGAGTCCTCTGTCATCAATCAGAATCTTTATATTCTCTTCGGGAACAAACAAACCATTAAAGAAATTAATAATATCCCGAACGACTATATTAAACGGTAAATTCCTTAATTCTATAGTATAAGACCTATCGGATTGATTTCTAATTAAGTGGTTGTCTCTCATTAAGTCCGCGTTTCGATCAAAATCTCCGGAGGAATTCATTCTCTGTACTCCATAGTTATCATTTGGTTGCCATTGACCTCCCCTTTCTTCATGAATCAAAGAAGAAGGCATAGCATCGGAATATCCAAGTCTTGAGCGAACTGGTGTATCCAACGATGGATATGTATTATTAAGTGAATCTCTAATTGTATTCATAAGTCCAGAGCTCATTGACCCCATCCTATTAAGACCATTGCCTGCATTTCCATTGAGATTAACATCTCTTTCATTACGAAGAGGACTTCTACTCCTATCTCTTAGTCTATTCTCTCTATCCATAGATCGGGAATTGATACCTCTTCTATCGGGACTTCGGTTAGTTAACCTACCGGCGCTTAAATTAGATTTAATACTATTTTGTTGTACATTTGGAAGAGCCATATGACCAGAGTTAACATAATTGGTTTGATTTGAATTATTGTCTAACGGTTTTATAGCAATTGTCTGATTTCTGGCTAAATCTATAATTTTTTGCATTTCATTACGACTACTAAGTAATAGTTTGATCCGACAGTCTTTGATTGTATGACCATTCCTTTCCATGGCTTGTCGAGCATCTTCATCACTAGCAAACGCTATGAATGCATCTCCATTATCGCCGCCAACTATATGTACGCCACCGTCGGGTATCTGTAAGCCATGAAAGAAGCGTCTGATGTCCAGAGAGTTGGCCTCAAGCGGAAGGTTTTGCAAACGGATTATTATTGACATCTTATTCATCAAATCTGTTTCATGCCTTTTATGGTTCAAAATCTATAAAACAAGAAAACAGTCCAAAGCCTTCAGCAGTTAATCATAAGATAATTAGTCCAACACTTAAATCATTAATCTATTAAATAGTTATTTAAAAATGTCTTAACAATTGACTAATCAATTAACTCAATCACTAATACACTTGTGATGTCATCTTTAAGTCAACCATTGGTGACAACCATACAGTCCTTTCCTATCACTACAGTATAAGCCATATATCATATGATAAATACCTAAACTAAAGCAAACCTATACTTAACCATCAAATTATATGATAAAAAAGCTAAATATAACTAATATGTGGCTCAGGGAGGCCAAGGAGGCCAGGGATATGAGGAACGCCATTCATTGTCACCATTTATCACACATATTAATGACATTGTAGTAGTAATTCAATTCAATCCAAGCCTTACCACCACTTCTTTATTGATTATCACTTCAATCAAACACCAGATATTATACTTAAGACAACTATTATATATGTTATCAAAGGATTGATCCAAAAGTGACTTTCAATCAAATGTTTGTCAAAACAAATGCAATCATTCAATGCATTCATACAAATGTCACTCAATATGAATGCCATTCACTAATACAGTCAATAGAGGTCTGTATTCAGTATAGAGACCTATATTTTACACCGAAAACAATTTGATTATCAAATCTATTACTGAATTAATCAATTATAAGACAAATTAATTGATTGAAAGCAAAACAAAATTATAGAAATATTACTTTTGATTACATAATTGCCATCAAATTGTATATTATATTAACATTATATTAACATAAAGTAATTGTCGATTACTACAGTATTTTCGATTGACCATGATAATTTGATTAGACATTTAATTAGCACTAGGAACATTTATTAGGCGTTGTTCACATATTACGTTCGCAGTTTTTAAAAAATCTAGACCCCCTCCCCCCTATGTTCGCAATTGTTCGCATGTAATGATATTTAAAAATTACGTTCGCATGTCCTTAACCCCCCCCCCCCACCATTTAAATAAATATTTTATAAAATTATTTTCACTTTTAAAATAATCAAATAATAAAATAAATTAATATTATTCAAAAGTCATATATTTATTCAAAATTAGTTATTAAACCGTTTATCAAAGGATTAAGTTTACTCAAAATTAATCCCTTAAATTCATTCATTATTTAAATGCGAACGTTCTTATAGACTTTACCCCCTCCCCCTCGTTCGCAAAAGTTCGCTTTGGCCTACCCCCCTCCCCTCAAGTGCGAACGTAATATGTGAACAACGCCTTATTGACTTTATAATATTTTTGATGTATCCTCAATATATACCACTGGTGATCATTCAAGTGATTTTTGATTACTTTTGATTAAAATGCACTGTCGAAGCTTATGGTTTATTATAATATATTTCATCTAGATCAAATACACTGTTACATATTAATTTTAATTAAGTGGTATATTTTATTTAATATTATATAAAAAAGGTTATTAAATTTGTGTATTATAATTTTTTTTTGTTTTTTATCTTGGTCAGTAATTATGTTTTTAAGTAAGGGACCGTATAATAATCGTGATATCGCCTGATATATAATAATTTAATTATAATTTTAATAAATCTATAGTTTTTATAGTATAAGCGGCAACTGTAGTACAGTATAATTTAAGTAACTTTTTTGTTAGTAATTATTAAAACAATTTGTCGTCAAATAACTAATGGATAATTAAAAATTAAAACAAAGTTTATTGAAATATCATATATTAACATAAAAATAGTTACTAAAGCTAAGGATTGTGGCGTTTGCTGTTCACATTTGCTTTCATATTAAAATGTATTATTTTACAATTTTAAAATAATTATATCTATTTTATAGAAAATTAAAATTATACTTTTATTATACTTTTATTTCAATTAGTATACGTACTATACTTTTATCAGTATTATACTGTATCTGTATATTTAAATGTATTAAAATGCAATAATAAACTAAAATAAACTAATATCGTATGCAAAAAAATTGCTGTAAAAACTATAGGAATTTGATATTGTTTTGAATGAGTATTACTACAGAACAAGTCTACAGTTGTCAATGGATCCGTCTTCAAGTCCTCTCGTGTGTCAAAACAAATGAGACAACTATGGCGTGAATCAGTTATGCAATTCATTAGACATAAATAATATTAAATATCTGAAAAAACAATTAGAGTTAACTTATATGTACTTTTGATATTTTATAATGTTGTGTAGGAAAGCATTGTTGTGTGAAAACTAAATACTGAAAGAGAGAGAGAGAGAGAGAGAGAGAGAGAGAGAGAGAGAGAGAGAGAGAGAGAGAGAGAGAGAGAGAGAGAGAGTAAATAGAAATATTTGATACCACAATATACTGTAGTATTAATTTAACTAAATTACAATACAGTTACTGTATTTGTATCTATCATTTAAATAACTTTTACGTATAGTATGTTATAAAAAAATGTTTATTGTATTAAATATTAATATTTTAATATTTAAAAATAAATTACTCAAATTAGTTCACTTGTGGTAATACAACAATATATTTTCTTTCATTTAACGGATCAATTGTCAGCAATTAATTTGTTAACATATTATTAAGTGGTAACTGATCTCCAGACCTTATGAAGACCCTATTTATCTCGAGAACCAATGTTCTGACAACAAAAAAACGATAAATAATAGACTTTTAGAGAATCATAAGTCAACCGATTTGGTCCCGAGATATACCAGAAAACTGGTATTTTATAACAAGATTTTGCCGAAGACCACTATTATCTCGGGAAGCGATGGTTGGACAATAAAGTGACCATGAGCTATCTTGTATATAATAAAACTAAGTGGATTAAAGAGGGTCGGATCGGTGAACCCGTTTAAAAGATAATATGGGTCTGCAAACAACTTTTGTAATAAAATACCCGTTTTTGGGTATATCTCAAAATCAGGTTAACCTATCCGACCCGATAAGTCAGTCCAATTAGTTTTATTATTTTCCACAAGTCTATAATTGGTCACTTTTGTCCGCCCATTGATTCCAGAGATAATATGTGTCTTCAGTCAAATTTTTTAAAAATAAAATACGTTTTTCGGGTACATTTCGGGAACGGATAACCGACACGATTGGGACCAAATCGGTTGACTTAGTTTTATGATTGTTTACAAGTCTACTATTTTGTCATTTTGTTAGACAGTTTGTTCACGAGATAAATGGAGTCTTAGAAAGGTCTGCATATCAGTCACCACTTAATATCATTTTAATTAGCCTTAAAATAAACCATTAATTTATTAAGATTTCACATATTAACTAACCTTACAATAATAATTAAGATAATAATTAAGATAATAATTAAGATAATAATTAAGATTTTTTAATAATTAAAAAATAAATAATATATAAATAAAATTAATATTATTATAAACAAATTGTTTAATTTAATTTCTATCAATATTTTGATAAATAAAACTTTAAACCAATATACTGTATATCTATGATATGCAATAAATGATTGCAAATAATTGATTTGTAGATATAGTTGGATCAAACAAACAAATTGTTGTTATAAATATAACAATTAAATAATGGTTATGGACAATGATTGTCCCTGGACTGTTTAACATAAATATAAATGTATATAATTTGTTGATAATTTTAATTTAAAGAATTAATATACTATACTGTAAGGCAAAAAAGTCAAATAAGCGGAAGTCTATTGAAATTTATGCCATTTAATTGGCACCACTTATATAGCCATAGAGTCATAATCATTGTTAACATATTATTGTCTTGTAATTAAATCCATTGAATGAAATAGCGTTGTGTAAAAAGTGGGACACATTTTAGGTTATGATTTGTTGAGTTGGGTTCATAAAAATCATTCAACATTTTATGTTAAGTCTTATGGATATACTATAGATATATAACTTTTGGTAATTTATAAAAATTTAAATTTTAGTTGTTATGACACTTCTTAAGCCGATAACTATGGATCAAAAAACAGCACCGATTTGTGACTTCAATTCAGTGGACAGAAGAAATACATTACAATCAGATTTACCGCCTGTAAGTCTATTTTGTCTTTTTTTAAATAAAAATTAATTTATTACACATTTTCCTTTTTAATAAACTTAGATATAGTATCACTTATTAGAAATAAATATTTGTCTATACTATAGTATAGACTCTATAAAATTTACTAACAGTTAGTATTATAATACTGTATTATAATAAAATAATTGCTATAAAAATACAGTTTATATTATATTTTATGTCATAGTATATAATATATTTATTTAATATGAAATACATCAAATAATTAATTTCTTAAAACTTAAATTTTAATTATATTTAAAAATAATATTCTTTATTAGTTTAAATATTACTAACATTTTACTAATTAATATTAACAGTTTCATTGCTATAATTTGATGTCATATTTATATATTATTTTAATTTAATAAAATGCATACAAAAGTCTGAATTTCAAACCTATCAGTCATCTGAGTCATTAAAAATGGCAAAAGTTATATCAAAGACATTGTTGGCCATCACAGCTATAATCAGTTGTTTAGTGATTATATCAATTTATATTCAAACAAACAACCGATGCTCTTGTGGACGACAGGTTTGTTTCTGGTTATCATTATTTTATATATAGTGTATATATATTGTATAATAATATCATTCAGAAGTATTCTGTATATTTAGATATCATAATATTAATAATTGATGTTGTGTGATGGTGTGTGATAATTAATGTTTAAATTAACAAATAATAATAACATTTCATTAATATTTGTTAGTTATTTTTTCTAACAAATAAATACTCTTTTTTATGCTAAAACTTTTTGAGAAGCATTCAATTGATTAGAAAACCCTAAATTATAAGATAATTATTTATTTTTAAAGTATTAATAAGTAAGAGCATTGAACTATTATATACTATAAGTATTTCTGAAAATTAAACTAAAATTATTAGAAAAAAACTTATAATTATATTATTATAGTTTACAATTTTATATTTAGTAAACAAGAAATCATTTATAATTATCGTAAATAATATTTTAAAAGAAAATATTTAAATATATTATACAACACCAAAAGCAAACGCTTATATTTCAGGCATTTTGTTGATATAATTTTTTTTAATACAACAATCTTATTTAGAAATCACGTAATGGACCTTATTTTGAACCATTGGTTGCTGAAAGTGAAGATAAAGAAAAAAGGAGATTACCGTTAAGTATAGAAATGGCCGGATCTGCTGGAGTTAGTCATCATTATTAAATTGAATCCATGTTTTATAAATATTTAAACAAAATATTATTTAATTAATGCTAGGATTTAATGAAAAAGATGAACACAAAAGGTCACGTCAATTGTGTGGTCGAGCGTAAGGTTACCAATGAAATCATCGCATCTGAACCTAAAATGGTATTATTATTTGTAATCTAATTAAAATCATATTAATATCATATAAACAAATTGATAACTAAAACGAAAACAAATCAATTATTATAAATTAATTTAAATTTTATAAAGAAAAATAGTTTCCTTTTTATAATAACTAAATTTATAATATGTATCAAATTAGTGTATATTAAAACAAGGAGATATAGACCGTTACGATTGTCCTCAAAATAAATTGTTTTATTTAATTCATTTAAAGTTAAAGTGCATAAAAATAAGAGCTAAGTTTTGACTTAAATTTGAAATAACATTTATTCAGTCGTAAAAATCACCACTAATTAAATAATAATTAGACAATTTTACTAAATTATATAAATTAAAAAATATTTATTTAACAAAATTATTTTTAAAATTTAGTTAATCACACCGTTCGGGAACATAACAACTGATCCACGTTTGGTTCACTTGACCGGCGAGAAGATGGTCTTTACCTGTAATTCTGCTAATAAAGAGACCAACAAAAAGAATAAAACAAAAAGTGATTTAAATGATAAAGAAAGCCAAGTGATCGGTTAATATGTTTTTTTTTAATTATTTTATAATTATATAAATCTATATATTGTTAATTATTAATCACTCCTAAAATACATAATACATGTATATGTTTTTACTCGTGAAAAAATTGCGGAAGTTTTCTATAAATATCACATTTATTTAAACAATTGAGGATTATTTTGACAATAGTTATAATTATATTAATACAAATATAAGAATAAATGATTGTATATAAATCAATATCTTTAATATTTCACAGACAAAAATGCCTATTCTTGACAAAACTGAAGATTGAAATTATTAAATTTAAAACTATTATTTATTATTAATATTAAAATTGCAATTTTATAAATTAGCAATAAAAATATGCCTCACACTGTCAAAACAAGTTGTAATTAAAGATGTATAAAATAATTTTAATCATTTAATTTACAAACAATGATTTGATGCAAGATTTTAAAATTTTTCTTAATCATTAAAATTAATCATTAATGATATTTTATAGAATAATATATTATATTATATATTATATAGAAAATTTTAATTTAAATAATTAAATATTGTTAATATCTTTATCATTATAATATACAGTATTATCAATTTATGATAAAATTATAAAAATAGTCTAGTCTTTAATGTTTAGAGTAAATAAATATAATAAATAATTATAATAATCAAAATATAGTTTTTAATTAATTAGTTATTATATCAATTACTATACTGTATACCAAACAATATATTTCATACAATTAAAACTTGTAATTATATACAGTTAGTGACAAATAGTATTACAAATACTGAAAAATCCTAAAATATATTTATTTTTTACAGAATTACGCGCAAAGAGATCGACAGAGAAAGTAAAGAGTGAGTGCGCGTGTGATTGCAAGTGTTGACACGTTATCAATACTACTACTACTACTACTACTACTAATACTACTACTACTACTAATACTACTACTACTACTACTACTACTACTACTACTACTACTACTACTACTACTACTACTACTACTACTGTATATTCAAGTCAACTATATTTTCTCTAAACAAATAATATTTTCTAATTATTTTTAATATGACCATGGTTATTTTCATTATATAATAATTACTTTATATAA
Organism: Oppia nitens; assembly: GCF_028296485.1. NCBI lineage: Eukaryota > Metazoa > Arthropoda > Arachnida > Sarcoptiformes > Oppiidae > Oppia > Oppia nitens. Next base: position 1,398,539 of record NW_026533250.1, read on the forward strand.
CTTTAGAATTTGTCAAAATTTTTAGTATATATTTTTGGAAATAAATAAAATCAAAATCTTAGTCATTCAAAATAATGATTTATTTTACTTTAATTTATTAAATTGTATTTTATTTGTATGAATATAATAATACTTTAATCACAGCAATACTGTACTAACAATTTTATAATAATTTTTATTTATTTATCTCAAATTAAGCAAACAAATCAAACAAATAATGAATTAATATATAATATAAAAACTGATTTTTTGAAAGTAAATCTACTAAAAGTCAACAAAATGTATGCAAACAATCATATGTTTCCATTTGTCCAATTGATCTGATCGTAAGTGTACTTTTGAAGGTTTTTGTTGTCACCATTTAGAGGAAGAGTTGAACTAATGGTCTTATTTGGATTTAAGCACTCATTAACAATTGAGTCGTCCAATGCTCCTGAGTTTAGATTTACTTTGGATTCTTTGTTTAAACAATTTTTAACTTTAATTATTATATAAACAATAGTTAGAGGAATGGGTGTCATAACAGAGGCGGCCACAGGTATGACGGATGCCAGGTCTGCATCCGGCTGTGGAAGAGATAAACCCAGTAATACAATGGCAACACCTGTATTCTGGATACCAGTTTCGATGGCAATTGCAATCTGATTAACAGATGATTGCTTTAAGAGTATTGATGCTAAAAGTCCGATCAAAAATCCTGACCAAACATTAATAGACGCCGATAATAGTATACGCCATGACATCAATCGAAACATATATAAATTGGCATAAGTGCCAAATATTACTATAAATATAATCATTGCAATAGAAACAGGGGCTAAAATTTTGCGACATATCTGTTAATCAAAAAAAAAATATATATATATATATATATATATATATATATACTGTATATAAATACAAAGATATTTTACAATTCATTTTATACATACATTGGCAACTCGTGGTATAAATCTTTGAAATAATAGTCCGACGCCTAAAAATATGGTCATTGATGCTAATGAACCAAATATATTATGTAAAGGAACTGTAGTTGTCGTGCCTTCAAATATATTGCGACCCAATGTGAACAACCATAGAGGCATCATAACTATTTTTTATAAAATATTTTATATAAAATAAATAATTATCATTTGTCATAAAAGTTTTCCTATTTTTTAAAACTAATATTTTTATATTAAGATCTATAAAAATGACCAGTATTTTTATTTACCGATAATACTAAAAACGTTATTTACTACATGTAAATAGTAACTAATAATACTAAGTTAATTAATAATTAAACAATTATTAAAATACAAATAATTCCTTTAGTAATAAACAAACTTTGCTTTAAATAAATTGTTATTTTATAGACATTTAACCGGAAATTAGATATCTATCCGAACCAGGGATCCGATAGATATAAATTAAGTATCCTTTTAACAAAATATGGTTTTAGATTAATACAGTCAACACATTACTAATGTATTGTATATTTAAGTACTATAATGAATAAGAATCATAAGATTTAGTAATGAATCTTAAAGTTAAATATTTTTTACAAAATATTTGCGATCAGATTTCATTTTGTTGTTTATTTGAAAAATTAACAAATATATTATAATAATTTTATGTAAAACTAAACGCATATTTCTACATAAAATATATTTTTAAAAAATAAAAATTCACATTTCCAAATACTGCTAATTTTTTATAAGCAGTAAAAATAACGATTAAATCATTAAATATTTGCTAAAATGTTAAAAAGACAATCGATTAATGTTAAACTATATAATATATTGATGAATTAAATGTTTCAAAATAACACTAATTGTATTAAAATGCTTGTATTTATTTGCCTACAAAATGCACTATTTATTATACAGTACTATAACTCCACCCATTTTACACACAAAATATATTCCCGTAATATAAATACTAAAAAATATTAAATTATTAAAAATAATAATAAATATTAAATAAAATAATAATAACTAAAAATATTAATATATTGGTTCTTGTAGCGTTTACCGGTCCTGGGAATCCCGTATAGAAATGGTAGCCCAGACGTCCCTGAGTACCCCCATAGCACTTTCATACCTGTCCGACCTCCGCAATTTGAGATATTCGACTTTAAAGTCGATTTTTTAATGGACGTTATTTATGTATATGAGACATTATTTCAATATACTTTTTAATGCTACTAATATATCTGAAAACAAAATTTCAATACGATTTCTAGTATTCGAGATATTCGACTAAATCGAAAGTCGAAATTTTTAAATTACGTTATTTATACATATGATATATGATTTCAATGTATTTTTTAATAATAACTATCATAATAAAATCAACATTTCTATAAGTTATATAGTATTCGAGATATTCGACTATAGTCGATTTTTTTGTATATTGCATTTAATTATTATTTTTACTGTATATTATTTATTTTATTAAATGTATAAATTTATTATTGTTAATTGTGTGTAAAATTAATATACAATTTTATAATATTTTTGGCAATGCTAGACTTGAATGATAAGTTTGTTAAATCATGATAGTATTTTATAGTACTATCAACAAATAATACTTTTATCACGAACTCCTAAAAAAGTACGTATGGAAATGCTTTCTATCATTCTCAACTGGTTTATACTGCAAATAATTTTTACTCGATTTAAAGTCAAATATCTCGAATACTAAAAGTCTTATTGAAATTTTGTTTTCAGATATATTAGTAGCATTAAAAAGTACATTGAAATAATGTCTCATATACATAAATAACGTCCATTAAAAAATCGACTTTAAAGTCGAATATCTCAAATTGCGGAGGTCGGACAGGTATGAAAGTGCTATGGGGGTACTCAGGGACGTCTGGGCTACCATTTCTATACGGGATTCCCAGGACCGGTAAACGCTACAAGAACCAATATATTAATATTTTTAGTTATTATTATTTTATTTAATATTTATTATTATTTTTAATAATTTAATATTTTTTAGTATTTATATTACGGGAATATATTTTGTGTGTAAAATGGGTGGAGTTATAGTACTGTATAATAAATAGTGCATTTTGTAGGCAAATAAATACAAGCATTTTAATACAATTAGTGTAAATATTACACTCAATGTCCGCAAATTTCATTTTAAATAATTAATAATAATATTTATGAGTCTAATTAAAAATATTATATTATAGTTATATTAAATTATCTATATTATATATTCTATAAAAATGTGTTGATATTTAAAATTATGTAATAATTCAGTTTATATATAAATAAATAAAATTAAACACTATATCTAATATTATTGACATTTAATTTATAGTTTATACTGAAGTATAAAATAATAACATTATGAAAATATCGTTATATTTAAAGTAATTTACTTTTTAAAAAATATTCAAATAAAAAAGTATTGTAATTCATGCAATTTAAAAGTAATCAAATTTTTAGACATCATATTTGATATATACTGTACACATTATATAGTATGAAAAATTAGTCATCATTTTAACAAAAATAACTAATCATTACGTTATGTAATCAAATTTCAATAAATTTATCAAATATTCTTAAAGTTTTGATTAGAATTAATTAAATTTCAGTAAATATATACAGAATTATATAAAATTACATTTAAAATTCAATTTTGAAATTAATAAAAATAAATAGAAAATACATACAAATAGCTGATAAAGTGCTGATAAAAGTCATGGTAATACTGAGATTAAGGTTACCACCGCATAGTACTGTCCACATATTGCTGGCCCCACCACCAGGACTGGCGCCGAACACAAACAAACCTAACTGTAAGTATGACTCCCTTAACAACACTTTGCCCACAATATATGCCATCTGTAAGACTCAGAAGATTAACATATGAAACCATATTTTATGATTAATACTGTACTGACCAAAGGCATGAACCCATACTGACATACAAATCCAATGATCGGTGCGATTGGCCTTTTGATCACTTGGAGGACAACATTTAAATCCAGAGCACATCCCATATTGATATAATTGATTGATATCAACACAGCAACACATATGGTAAAGATTTTAGTCAATCGACTCGATGGCCGAATAACACTGATGGCCAACCGTTCGCTACGATCGTCGGTATTATTTTTGTTGACCACTTCAAGCCACGAATGACCCAATGATTTGCCCCTCAACTCAAATGTATAGTTTTGGTGCAAATTATTGTCCAAATTTAATGTCTTATTGCCGACTACTTCAACAATTGATTGGTCATCGATATAGATCTCGTAATAATTATTTCTTGTATTAAACTTATTGATTGAAGTGTTCAGATTGAATGACACATCGATGAGCTGATCCTCTTTCAATTGTTTCACTTGTGATGGTCTGAAAGTAACCGATAGGGCGGCCGTCACTTCAAGTAATAAGAGTATTACCGATAATATTAGCGCTAATAACACGACGGGACACATGACCAATGATTAGTCAAACTTTATTACCGATGGCCACCAATTACTTTGCTTCAAATGCTATTTCTTGTATAGACTTCAATCATATGCTTAACACTAGTATTATAACAATGTGTTGAATCAAATTAATTATCAATTAATTAATGTTTAGATCAAAACATAGAGTCAAACATTGGCTATACTTTTACACAAACAACTCGTCAAACATTTGTATGTATTATTAAATGCCAAATATATTAACCAATCAAACACTACTCAAGTATTGCATAAATACTTATTATTCAGCCATTCATGTGATGTAATGACTATCGTATAGCTATTGTCTATACCTTTACATTAATAATACAGTAATTGTGTGCCACATATTCAACATATTTTATTTTTAATTATTTACAGTATTATAACTAATTGTATTTTATCACTTTTAAATCATTGTTGTCTATCATTGAACTAAACAATTACTACAGTAAATTGTATAAATTATGTATCAATAAAAAATACTAATAGTATAAAAACATATTTTTATCAAAACATTTAATAGTTAGCAATGTACTAAATGAAATATATTGTAACTAATGTATAAAAGTAAATTAATAAATTTATATACCCAGGTCATTATAACAACAATTTATATGAAAGATATTTTGTTAAATTAATATGTTTAAATTGATAACTACCAATAAATTATATTAAAATAATAGTATTAATTTAATACTCAATATAATCATAAAATATTTTGTTTATTAGTACTAATTTAGTACCCAATGATAACTTTAAGTGCTTTCTGTACTTAATTTACTTAGTTTTTAAATGCTGTTTAGCTATGATTTTCTTTAACTACAATATAATCATATGACTAAAGCTAATGTCAATTCTATTGTACTCTTGTCCACACAAATACACTTTTTATAATATTTTTTTAATCTTCAATTATATCCACTATTTTAAACTACATTATAATTAATGTATAATAGAGTTACGGAAGTTATTAACAATTATACGAATGTTAAGTTTTTTTAATTAAAATAATTTAGTCTAATTTATTTATAAATAAAAGTATTAATATTGTTAAAATATTATAATTACTAATATAAACATAAATACATTATATTAAAAATTATTCATTTGTTTATAAATTCATAGTATTAATAAAATATGAAGAATTATAAAAACTAAATATATATATATATATTATATTTATTATTATATTTAGTTTTTATAATTCATTATATTTTACTATGAATTTATAATTTATAAACGAATGAATTAAACTTTAATATATTCAATATATACTGTATTTACTATATTTAGTAATTATATTAATCTTCGTATTATACAACTATTTTTAATAAGAAATAATTATATTAATTTTGAATTTATATTAAAATGATTTATATAAATTAAGGTTAAATACAAATATTTTAGTAAAATAATAATTTCTATTAAAACGTCACTTACTATAGAAAATGAGATTTGATGGAAATCCTGGAAATAAATATTATTAAATTAAACTTATAATACTGAAAGTATTATTAATTAATAAAATATTTCATATGAAAATATATTTGAAAATATTTAAAAAACATATTATATAAAAATATAAATTGAAAATAATATACAGTATATATGATAATAGTGACAATTAATAGAAAAAGCTTATGAAATAGTATTTCAAATTAGGACAGACTTTTGAACCAGTTTTTCGTACCTATATTTCTAGTGAAACGTCTTAAGCGCCGCAAAACTTCAATTCAATGTTTGTTAATCGTATCTAATATTTAAATCACAAGTTTTTCATTTTTATCGTAATTAAGTACTCAATTGCTTGCAATACATATATATATTTTTTATTGTTCAAAACAATTATAAATTATATACTTTTTTCTTTTATTCTTACAATTTAAGCCTTAGCTCTCTTTGAAGGACTTTTTCAATTGATTGGTTAATACATATTAAATTAAAAATAATATATATTATATACAGATAAACATATTTATAATTATTTTGTTTTTAAATATATAAATTATATTAACTCTTTATTTGCAAATTTTTTAAGTTTAAATTAGTTTTGTTTTCATGTTTTAAAAAATATAAACCACATAAAAAATAGTCAATATTTTAAACAAAAAAATCTATTGCCGTAAATATAGTTTCAATCAAAGGTTAATAACCTATTGAAACAATCACTTGATGACACTTATAATTTTGATTCTCAATTAAATTTATTTTTAGTTATATCTAAAATTATACATTATAAATTAATGAAAAAATAAAATATTAATCTCTTTATATATTTCAAGTATAAACTATAGCACTATTTTACATTTAATGTCTTCATTTAACTAATATAATGGATCAAACTGTTTCAATAGATCCGATTCTGGTTTATTATCAGAAGGAATGACCGTTTTTGATAACTGCGTTTCGTCTGATTGTTTAATAGGTTCACTAATGGGTTGCAACGGCTGAATTTGTTGTGGATCTAACTCTTGAGTTAAATGAGGAAATTGTTGTCCATTAAGAACCTGTGGTGTGTATTGCGACTGAAGTACGTTTTGATCAAAACCATTAGTCATCTGTTGATATGGTGTTTGACCAGTCATTCCTTGATATTGTTGGTATCCATATTGTTGACAATAGGGATTAGATTGAATGGTTGGTATTTGTTGCTGTTGCTGATATTGATTGACATTTTGCTGATATTGTGTATATTGTTGTTGTAATGGTTGTGTTGAAGAATATTGATGAATCGGTTGTTGTTGAGAAACTATAGGTTGTTGTTGTTGATAAATATGACCTGAAGATTGAACAGTTGGTTGAGCAATTATCTGTTGTTGATATTTTTGAGAAACTCCTTCTGCAATTGTATTTGATGTAACTGTTGTTGTCGGTGATAATGTTGCAGGAAATTGCATTTGTTGTGGAGTTTGATAATAGGATAGTTGAGAAATAGCGGACTCAGTACTCGTTGGTTGAACTGTAAAATTACTTTGTTGTGAATGTGGTAACTGCTGCTGAAGTTGAGTTTGGTATTGAGTTGTTTGGACCTGTAATTGTTGTTCTGATTGAATTGTCTGTTGATGGCCTGAATATTGTTGCATACCTTGTGGTGTGTAATGAGAATATTGTGTAATATTATTTTGATATTGTTGTTGATATTGCTGAGGAGGTTGATGTGGAAATTGTTGAATTGGTTGTTGAAACTGTGGTGATTGTGATGGCGAAGGCTGAGTATACTGTTGATTAATTTGTGTGGTTAGAGTTGGAGTCTGTGAATATTGAATGTGCTGTTGTTGTTGTTGAATGTATTGTTGGGTCTGTGGTTGTGCTGATAGCTGCTGTTCCTGTTGTGGTTGAAGTGATGTTTGTGTTTGTGGCAGAATCTGTTGGTTTTGTTGAGTTTCTTGTGAAGAATACTGGTTTTGATTTATAGGTAATGTTTGATCATTAGTTTCGTATCGATTGTTTAGTGAATTTTGACTGAGGCTTACAGGCGGGTAGTTTTGAGCTAAAGGTGGCATTATTACTGAATTGTTCGCTAAAACATTAGCTGCAGGAATAGGTTTCGACATTTGTTTCATGTATTGAAGATAATCTTTAAGTTTAGGAGTGCCCGGAGTGTCACCATTTAAGGCGACGTTGACGTTGTGTTCTAATGAATAGTTTGTGTTCTTCTTCTTGTAAGACAAACTAATTTGAGCTCTTTCTTCATCCTGAACACGACAAACACCACGTGTTCGCGCGTGAAGTCGGGCCACAATGTTCTGGAATTTTTGATAAAATTCCAAACCTTTTTTTGAATTGATTTGCAACTCTTTAAACACTTCAAATGTATGAATAAGTGAATCAATTCTTGCATTTCTATTGCTCTGATTATCCAAAAGAGCTCTTCGAGTTTCACTATATTTAGCGTTAGCTTTGGTCAGTGCCCGGAGTATATTGTCTTGAGCTGACAGGTTTTGCTCTATTAAAGACCTGGTCTTATCGTACTTTTTTATTTCATTTTTGAAAACTTCTTCAATTTCTTGCTTATTATGAGTCAAAACTTGTTTCATTAGGTCATCGGTAGCCATCGTTTCTCTCAATTGATTTTCAAGACTAGAGCGTTGTGTCTTCATTTCATTAACTTTGTCGAGAAGTTTCTCCATTTCAGTTAAGTTTGTTTCATCAAACGGCACATTAGTGTTAGTCGGTGGTAATAAAGACGAAACATTCTTAGCTGACGATGTAATCAATAACTTAATGTCATCGCAATGTCGCTCCAGATTATCTCTAAGTGATCTGTTGGACAATAATGCTTTGTTATGTGTTTCTTCATGTTTGGTCAACTCTTTGTTGAGTTCAACAACAATCATAGAGATGGGTCTCTTTCCATATAAATTTTGATGTTCTTTCTCCTTATTTTCTTCCTCTTCAAGAAGTGATTTCGTTTCATTAATAGCTTTATCTACTTCTTCACTAATTTCTTCTAATTCTGTCAAAACATTATTCACTTCAATGATAACGTTTGGATTGACAGACATTGCAGCGCACACTTCAATAAGCTTATCGGGAATCGGTTCATCTCTTGTGCGGACCTTTTCTTTGTCCAATTGAAGTGATGCCATATAAGCGGTTAACTCTTCATCTTTGTCATCAATTTTATATCGAATATCTCTCATAATTTCATCTTTCTTTGCGCTATAAATAGAGTTTGTTTCGTGTGCTTCAATGGGTACGAGTCTACTGAATATATCATTTCCACAAATTTCTGGATCACAGACACTGAAAGGGATTCCTTTAACGAGAGAAACGCCTTTAACTTCAGTCAGCTTATCATTTGTGGGAACCTTTTCGTGATAAACAAAATCATTTTCTTTAATAGCGTTCTGAAGTTTAACATTAATCACATCAGAAACAAAAACAAGCCCTTCATTGAGTTCGGGTTTGTCTATCTGTTTGGACAACTTTATCGATTCATTAAGTTTTGCTTCAGCGGACTGAAACCACGCAACTCTTTCACCCATTTTTTGTTGTTCTTCAGCTAAATTTCCCATAAAAAGAGCACAAATTGAATTATAATACGAAACTTTAAATTCAATAAACTTTTTCCACTCTTTATATAATTTTGAGCCAACAATGTCTACAATAGTATGACTGGCACTGGTATTTACAGCGGATTGCAACAGAATCAACAAAGAACTACTATAGTACTCAACCACCTGAGCGGCCACTTTGGCAACAATTGATGACTTGCGGTTGTCTAGCATTGACTTCTCAAGAATACACTCCTGTGCTTGAGATAACATCACCTGAACAAAGAATGACAACAATTCGTGTGACATGTCTTTGCTTTTATAAAGTCTATTATCATCTCTCAAGTGCTGAAAAGCCCAAACCGCACACTGGAAGTGAGTGCATGAAACCTTCATACTGTCGGCTGTGTTTCGCATATCAAGAGCACCCAACTCAGCGTGAAGAGCACCGATGTTGTAGAGGACACACGACAACTCAAAGTCCAGATCACCGATCACTGTCTGTCCAGAATATACATCGGCCCAAACACACTCTACGCCCACATTTGGGTCAAAAGCAGAAAACCGGTTCAAAAGACTATATATCTGTGAATAATATCTCTTTAGTAGCGAACAACCGGTAAAATCTCGGGGAACACGTGTGGCCTTCTGTTTAAATATTAAGACATTAGTTGACACAATCATAACTAACTTATAATAATAATAACATCTAATGTAATGTTTGCTTACATTTCTTAAATTTTCCAATTCATTGATCTCTCTGTCATAAGAATTGCCATCTTCTGAGTAATGGGAAGATATGAACTGTATATCAAAAAAGACATTTCAAGACATTTCATATCATTTATCGTATAATAATAGTAAAGATAATTACATTCTTGAAAGGCGTCGCAAAGTCGGGACAAACGGGACTTATTTTGAGCTCAAAGTAAATCATCGGTAGTTTAGGTACGGCTTCCATACTTTCCGATCAAACACTGACCACTCAATCGGTGATAATTGACGGCTATATCAATGACTGCAACTCACAAATTGTAACTCAATTACTGCTGATTACGTGATAAATAAAATATATATTTATTTATTATACAAACAAAACAATGATTGCAAACAATGAGTCAATAAATTGGATGACATTTACTATTAATACAAATGACATACAAATACATTACAAATACCTTTAAATGCATTACAACTTCAATGGTCTTATAAAACAATATTTATATGTTTAGCGCATGACTTGAAAACACAACACAAATATTATATTATTATTAATAATACAAACAATACTTTTAATAATAAAATTTATTATAAATTATTTGTATAATAAATAAATACATTATTCAGTGATATCTTATGAAGAAATGCCACTACCATTAGCTCTACAACAAAGATTGCAAAAGAGAGGATTAATTACCAACAATAGCATTGAAAGTAAGCTTAAGAAATGACAATTAAATGAGGTTTGACTTTGTTTATCATTTGTTGTTATTATATCTTTCGATATAAACAGAACAATTGGAAGAAGTTATTGCTGAAGATTATGATGACAACCGGTTTGATGGTAAAAGTGGTCAATGTGTAAGAGGATGTCCAAACAAGTATAACATATATCATGATTGCACCGCTTATTGTCATAAAAGATATTCAGATATCAATGAAGAGCCATCACCTAAAACACAGAGAAAATATCAAAAACTTGTAAAAAGATATCCATTGCCTGAGGGTTGGCAAGAAGTTTATGATCCGGGAGTGTATGAAATACTAAACATTTTATTAAACATTAGATAAGTTTATATTTAAATTGCAGAAAATGTTTCTACTATTGGAAGATATCGACTGATGAGGTTTCGTGGTTTCCTCCACATCATCCAAAAGCTCGTATATCTATGTCTGCTGATAAACTAAGAAGTAATTTCACAAATTTTTAATTAAACTTATTATAGATTATTCTTTCGATTGTTTTTATATAGTTATATATCTATTTGTGTTTAGCATTATTAAGAGATGACGACGACGAGGACCAAGAGGGTGATGGAGATGACTCTGACTCTAATTCTCAAATGTCTTACAACTCAAATGATGATTCAGATAGTGATTCTAACAATTTGTTTAAAAATGAAAGTAAATCAATTGAAAGAGATAGAGAAAGACGAGCGAAGACACGTATTGTTAGAAAAAATAATAGTTTAGATCCAATGGATCCGTCGTCATATTCGGATATACCTCGAGGAAAGTGGTCAGATGGTCTTCAAAGCAAAGGAGAGGCCAAAAGTGGTGTCGATTCAACCGCTTCGGGACCACTGTTCCAACAGAGACCATATCCGAGTCCGGGAGATGTTCTCAGACTTAACAAAGAAAAACGTAAAAGAAATAGAAATCATAGCAATGATGAAGACTAATACATCTGATTTAAGTTTAACCAATTGTATCGTCTTTACCATAGTATTCATAGTTATTCAATAATAACAGTAAAAATAAAAATCTATTTTATGCTTAAAAAAATTAACGCTTTGTTTTTTAATTAATTATTTATTAGCTCAACATTTGTCATCATTTATTAATTAATTTAAATATTTACAGTTTTTTATGCACTGTATATAAATTTAAGTAATAATTATTTACCGTAAGTTAATAAAAATCATTTAATTACTGTATTTTTTTGTTAATTTTATAAACAGTATCAAAATGTGTAAAGTAATAATAATATTCAATAAAATATGTAATAATTAGAGTATTTAAACAATATTTATGTTATAGTAATCAATTATAATAAATTGATTGTTTAATTTATCATTAAAGTAATTTAATTAATTAAAAGTAATTGATTATGGTGATTTTATTCAATTTTATTTAATTAGTCAATATTGTACTTTACTGTAGTCTACAATACATTACATACTCCTTATACATGTGTGTTATATTATATTATATTATATTTAATACAAGTATTGATGTATTGGTTAATACTGTAGTTTGAGTGTTGATTCACTTGAATATAACGTAATGTTTGTAAATGTTGTGTAATTGATATAACAGTCGGCAAAATGCAAATAACATTCAAAACATGTCAAACATTATCATTGATTACCATTTTATATGTAATATTAATCATAAAGACATTGAAGTGTAATAATGAAGAAGATTACACGGAATCACTTGTTGTCAAACCATTACCTGACGGACATTTGTATGCATTCTTCGAGTTTAAGACCATTTGGCACAAAGATTTGCATTCAATCAATTGGGGTATTATATTGATGTCATTATCATTGATTAAATAGTAATCAATTGTTAAATCTTAAGCCAATCGGTTCAACATATTTCCGCTATCATTGGGTAAATTGATATCAAGACATGAGGTCCAAGAACTGCATTTCAGTCTAACGAAAGGCATTTGGAAACACCAGCGATGGGGTTATGCCATACGGGAGGCGCCGCCTAATGCCCAGCTCTGGCTTTGGTTTCAACACTTCCATAAAAAGTATTATAAAATATTGATTCATATCTTACAACTTGTTTTTAAATGTCTTTAATAATTTAGTCCACAAAAAGCGTGGAGAGATATAACAAGTGAACTGTCGGGTCAGTTCTGTGCGTCCATTAATTTCATAGATAATTCAGCAACAATTCAACCGAAATATTCATTGAGACCCGAGGGCGTCATCGATGGTGATTCACTAAGAAATGGTTCCCTGTTTTACGGAGCTTTGCCTCATGAATCTGTCTGTACAGAGAACTTGACGCCGTGGAAGAAATGGTTGCCATGTTTTTCGGCCAAAGGATTGGCAACTCTTCTAAACGCAGGACATCTCTTTAACTCATATTATTTTTCTCTTGCGGTTGACTTTAAACCTATTTGTAGAGTAAGTTATATAATGACAAACCATACGAATAGCATTAATAATTTGTCTGATTTTATCAAAATAGAACATTAAATGTGAATCAACTTCTGTTGAATTAATTCAAAGTATTTCCGTAGTATTTAATCCTCCGGTGATGTTTGAAGGAAAACAAAGTTGGTCTTTAGTCAAACTATTTGGCGCACCGCTGACAAGTACTTGCAGTTTGTCCTCGAAAAGCACTATATATATTGATATAACTGATAGTCACAAAAAAAACAATTCTAAACTATCACCCGAACCAACAAAACTGGTTTATTCAGTGATTGGCGGAGCGGAGCGTAAATATGCGGCTTATGATGTCAATCAACTTTTGGCACAAAACAAAAAGACCCTAAATATTGGACAATACTTTCAAAACACTTTTGATTATACGAAAGTCAAACCGCCGCCACTTTTTGCTAATCGATTTATCAAAGGTTACGGTCTTTCTGATGGTGGTATCACTTGTCATATATTCAATAATTTCGATAAACCCATTGAAATCGTATATTTTGATGTCATTCCGTGGTATCTAAGAATGTATTTGCATACACTAAGCATTGTCTCAAATGGCAAATCACTTAAACCACATACCATTTATTACAATCCATCTAAAGATCGCATTCAATCACATCATTTGGAGATATTATTAGTTTTGCCACCAAATAGTATGACAGATATATCATTTCAGTTTGAAAGAGTATTCCTAAAGTGGACGGAATATCCTCCCGACGCTAATCATGGAGTTTACGTTAATTCAGCCATAATTAGTGCTAAACTCAATAGTGATCGCAATTTTACTTATTTACCGATTCGTGAGACTATATCGTCAGAAAATGTCCATTTTATACGCATATATACTCAGACATTATTGGTATCACTTCCAACACCAGACTTTTCAATGCCTTACAATGTTATTTGTTTGGTCAGTACTGTTGTTAGTCTTGCATTTGGTCCCATTCATAATCTGACCACAAGAAGAACACGTATAGTCAATAACAGTAGTCAAAGTAAAAAATCCAAATCATTAATAAATAAAATCAAGAGTTTATTTAAAAAGAAAGATAAGACGGAAACTAGTGATACCAACCAATAGTTTGTTAAAAAAGCGATAATACTTTTCATAGCTAACACTTTTTACATATTTATTTAATTATTTGTATTTAAATTAAAGTTTATTAAAATAAACAATTTCTCTTTAATTTATATTCATTAGTAATTCTATATTAGCTATTATAATAAGTTTGATAATAACTATTGGTATAAATATTTATTTAATAACATTAAATTTGCAAAAATAATATTTTGATTGATAGCAAATTATATATAACTAGAGTTTTCAAACCAACATTTTTCATGAACCAAATAACAAATAAAAAAACCGAAACCATAATAACTAGAATTTATTGTTAAAACCTAAATAAAACCGAATAAAACATTATTTTTAACGTAATTTTATACCTTTTTTAGAAACCAGAATAAATGGCAACTAATTAACTAAAATTATTTGTTTCGGATAACATTTGTTTATAATTAAACCAAACCGCTTACTATTTTCTAGTCTAATATAACAATTTGTTTTAAATTTTAACAAACTTTTGTCACTACAATATGATATACTGTCTTACAATTGATATCTAATTATATGAAAAATTCATTTAAATATGAAATGACTTCATTTATATGATTGATTTTTAATGACAATAATCATAATATTTGGTTTAATTATAATAACAATAATTTTAAATAAAGTAAATATTAATACAATTAAATCTATGATAAATAATAATAATTGTAATGTAATACAGTATACTTTATGTATAAATAATATACATGTACAGTGTACAAGATACAGTGCTTTCTAGCATTATCAACTGGTTTTTTAAAAAATAAATACAGTATTAAAATAAATTAACATAAATTAACTTAATGCATCAATTAATTGATAATAAATAAAAATAATATATATATATATATATATATATATATTAAGATATTAATTAAAAAAAATAATTGTTAAATACTAATAATAATATGAATTGTTTGAAAATAATTAACTGTATATTATATTATATATGTATTGTATTTATTGTAATAAATTTGCTTATAATGACAACAACGCTATCTATGAATAGCTGTAATAAACATAACAACAATACGAGTCTAGTGTTTGTCAGAAAACAATTAAATCAATGAAACGTTTGTAAACTATTTGGACACCAATTGATTGACTACAATGAAGCCGACACTTGTGGCCGACGAGATGTTTCCCGACGGAGTCCAACCATTCATTGATATCGACGAAGTGGCCACCGGTTCGGCAATTGGTATGGATTTGACACAAAACGAAAAGTTCGTTCACTCGGACTTCTTCAACGATTTTGATGATCTCTTAGATGATGAAGACATACAGTGACTATTGATTGATTTGATGCCAATTGAACCACAATTTCATTCATTGCTTATACAAACAAGTTTTATATACAAATGTTATTTAACTTAAAACCCATTATATATCTTATATATCATATCTATTATATCTAATAATTTTTAAAATGTCGATAAAATAAAAATTATTTAATTAATCAAAAAACTCTTTATTTCGAAAAATTAAATACAAAGACAATCAATATTTTTATTTTCTTCTTAAATCATATTTTTCAGTAATTCATTGATCTTATCCTCTCTATTACCGAAATCTCCGCCTTCAACGTAATGAACCACTTTCTTACGCCAACCCCCGCGAGGGTTATTCAGTTTGAAATACCACATGAAATTGTTGGCGTACTTGAAATTGGGTCCAACCGTATAGATCTCATGGATCAAGTCCTCCATACAAATGATACCGCGTTTACCCAAACGATTTTCAATAATCGAGTTGTCGGTCAGTGGAATGCGCTGACCATTCACTTTACCGAATCCTCTCTTATAGACCAAATCCCTGATGTTTTTGAGTGACGGATATCCCCACGCAATGTATGGTTCAGCGATTCTCAACATATTTATCGTCGCTTTATTCAACTTAACGAACACTCCGTTGTTTATCTGTCGGAGTCGCAGAAGTTGAAGCACTTTTCGGGGTTTAGGACTCACACCGTTGACACTAAAATGTAATAATAATTAGGTAAATATCGGTACACGTGATCAAAGTATCGGTGGTCATACCCTCTAATCCTCATAACAAATGCCAATTTAGGTTCGTCGGGAACGTAGTAATTGCCGTGTTGTTTGGCCTGACGTTTCAAACGAATCACATCCCGAGCCTTTAATCGGTATTCCTTGACATAGGATTCAGCCTTCTTGAAGATGGTTTGTTTCTTCACTTGTCGTACTTTTCTATCTTTGATCGCATTTTTCAGAGCCTTTGCCTTTTGTGTGGCTCTTTGTTTGCGTTTCTTAAGAATAGTTTCGGGAACTGTTGGCACTTTGGCGGTTGTATTGTTGGTCACCGCCGCCGCCGGAGCCGCACTTCTTGTGGATGTCTTAGTGCTTGACATGATTGCAAAGGAAGAGGAAATGAATACAACGTTAGGTTTAAAGCAAATGTGACTAAAATAGTATATTCAATGACAACGTTATATATAAATAATTGTTACGTTGTTTATGAATAAGTGTTGTAATGAATGCAATGCTTTGAGCGCCAAATGAATGGTTGTGTTGAATGTCAGCCATTATTACGCTTTAAATGCATTGAAATGTTTTGTTTGTATGTTTGACACAATCGATGACACAATAAGACTTTGATTGTCATTTAGTGACAGTTTGTCTCACATTTGTCTCTCATTTAATGGTTTTATTGATTTGTTTGATCACAAGTTGTGTGTAAAGAGATGTCCACTTTAACCGTCGATAAGGACGCCTTTTTCCGACGCGTCCGGCATTTGTATAACTCATGGAAAGTAAGTGTTTGGTAAAAGTTTGCCGAAGAAGTGTCAGTGATTGTAATTGTTTTGGATTTAATGTCTTAATTGTTTGTCATCAGAACAATGAAGATAATTTGGAAAATATTGGTAAAGTGGATGCAATTGTTGTAATCTTAGGTCAAGATCAGGATGTAGTCTACAGTAAGAGTTTGTCGCTACAGGTTTGCCATTAAGTTATTATATGATAATAATTATTACAATCGTTGTCTAAATTATTATTTATTAATACCTATTGAAGACGTGGCTCTTTGGCTATGAAATGACAGATATAATGATGGTTTTCTGTCACCAATCTATTCATGTGTTGGCCTCTAAAAAGAAAGTGGATTTCTTAAAGTTAATTGAATCGAGTAAAGAAAACGAAGAATCTGTTCCACCGATTACTCTATTAGTTCGCGATAAGGTTTGTCCATTTTGTGTGTCATTTATGTCATAATTTTAAATTTACCGTAAATTTTGTTGTTTGTTATAGTCTGACAAAGACGCGGCAAACTTTGAAACATTGCGGACAGCGATCGCAAAGTCCAGAAACGGAAAAATAATCGGAGAATTTAGTAAAGATAAGTTCAGCGGAGAGTTTGTCGATGAATGGAAAAAAGTATTCAACGCACAGAACTACGAAACATTGGATATGAGTAACGCATTGGCATATATAATGGCCCCCAAAGATGAACACGAATTGGCATTAATTACAAAAGCTTCGAATTTGTCTTCAGATATTTACGCTAAATATTTGAGAGACGAAATCACAGAAATTATTGATTCAGACAAAAAAGTAAGACATTCAAAGCTAGCAGACGGTGTGGAACAGGCCATCGCCAACAAGAAATACCTCAAAGGTGTCGACCCTTCAAATGTAGATCTATGTTATACAGCTATCATCCAATCCGGTGGCAAATATAATCTTAAATTCAGTGCAGTTAGGTTTGTAAGCATAAAAATGTTAAGTGTTTAGCATTTCTCACAATTATATTATATGATATTTAGCGATAAAAATAATCTGCATTTCGGTGCCATTACCTGTGCATTGGGTGTCCGTTATAAGCAGTATTGTTCTAATATAGTGCGAACACTTATGGTTAATCCAAACGATGAACAAAAAAATTTGTATGAATTTCTTGTTGAACTCGAAGAAAGTGTTTTGGAAAAACTTAAGGACGGTATCCGTTTAAGTGATGTTTATCAACACGCCTTAGATATTGTCACCAAACGGGATAAGCATTTGGTCGATAAAATGACCAAAAATATAGGTTTTGCGATGGGTTTAGAGTTTCGCGAGGGCTCTATGTTATTGGCGCCGAAGTCTAATGCAATTGCGAAGAAAGGGATGGTTTTTAATATAGCCATTGGTTTTTCTGGTCTTATTAATCGTTCGGCCAGTGATGCCGAGGCTAAAAATTACGCTTTATTTCTTGGAGACACTGTTGTTGTCAATGAAAATTCTACCGCAACTGTATTGACACAAAGCAAGAAACGACTTAAGAATATAGCGATTATTATTAAAGATGATGACGAAGAATCTGAAGAAGAAGAGAAAAAACCAGAAATTGTTCCCGAAGAAGATTATACTACTCGTGGCAGTCGAAGAACAGCAGTTCTTGAAAATAAATTAAGAGTAATATTTATAAAGTTATCTTTATTTACTTTATTTATATTTATTATTTTTAAAATTATTTTATATTTTTATTGTAGAATGAATCGACTTCTGAAGAAAAACGCAAAATACATCAGAAAGAGTTGTCAGAGAGTCTGAATGAAGCGGCCAGAGCTCGACTCGCATCCAAATCTGGATCTAAAAAGGAAGAAACGTCTCGAAAATCTAACATTTCGTATAAAAATGTTAATCAAATGCCAAAAGAACCAGAAGTAGGAGATCTTAAGATATTTGTCGATAAGAAGTATGAAACTGTTATTTTACCCATATTTGGAATACCAGTGCCCTTCCATATATCAACCATTAAAAACATTTCACAATCAATTGAAGGCGATTATACATATTTGAGAGTCAATTTCTTTCATCCCGGAGCTACTTTAGCTAGAAATGAGTCGAATCTGTTTTCTAATAATTTTGATTCAACATTCCTTAAAGAATTGACATACCGGAGCACTAATGTTAAAGAGCCGGGAGAGATATCAGCCCCCTCTTCAAATCTAAACACTGCTTTCAGACTTATTAAAGAAGTTCAGAAAAAGTTTAAAACGAGAGAAGCAGAGGAAAGAGAGAAAGAGGGTATCGTTAAACAGGACACACTTGTGTTGAGTCAAAATAAGGCAAATCCCAAACTAAAGGATCTGTATATCAGACCAAATATTATTACAAAACGAATTCACGGAACACTTGAGGCGCATACAAATGGTTTCAGATTTACATCTATTAGAGGAGATAAGGTGGACATCCTCTACAATAACATCAAACACGCCTTCTTCCAGCCCTGTGATGGAGAAATGCTTATTCTTCTCCATTTCACACTTAGGGTACAGTTTTCGATATTTATTTAGTTATATATTATTATTGTATTATTAATATAATTTAAATTTATTGAAATAGAATCCAATTATGTTTGGAAAGAAGAAACAATCAGAAGTCCAATTCTATACAGAAGTTGGAGAGATTACCACTGATTTGGGAAAACATCAACATATGCACGATAGGGACGATTTGGCCGCAGAACAGGCAGAAAGAGAATTAAGACAAAAGCTTAAGACAGCATTTAAGACATTTTGCGATAAAGTCGAACAAATGACTCGTCAAGAGATTGAATTTGACACTCCATTCAGAGAATTGGGATTTCCTGGAGTTCCTAATCGTAGTACTGTTTTATTGCAACCAACTTCTGGATGTCTCGTCAACCTTACAGAATGGGTATGCAATACTAGATTGGGTACTAAACATATTTTTATTTATCACACTTACCGGTAATATTTATTTTTAGCCACCGTTTGTGATTACTCTTGAAGAAGTAGAATTGGTGCACTTCGAGAGAGTTCAGTTTCATCTTAAAAACTTTGATATGATATTTGTATTTAAAGATTATCACAGAAAGATATCGATGGTTAATGCGGTACCAATGAATATGTTGGATCACGTAAAGGAGTGGCTAAAGTACTTATTATAATATTTTCTCCAGTTTTTTGTGTCTAAAACTATTTTATTTCCAGTTCTTGTGATATTCGATACACAGAAGGCATACAATCACTTAATTGGGCAAAAATTATGAAAACCATTGTCGATGATCCCGAAGGATTCTTCGATTCCGGAGGTTGGACTTTCTTAGATCCAGACAGTGAAGCTGAAAATGCAGACGACTCTGATAGTGAACAAGACGATCAATACAAACCATCCGGTTCTGAAGAAAGTGTTGAAGAAAGCGATTCTGAATTCTCTGAGAATTCAGATGTCAGTGAAGAAGAATCGGAATCAGGTTTTACTTCTTGAACAAAATGATTCATAACTGACGCAATTTATATATTTGCAGAACAATCTTTAGGTACGAGCGAAGAAAGTGGTAAAGATTGGTCTGAATTGGAAGAAGAGGCGGCCGCTGCAGACAAAAATCACAACGACTTTGTTGATGATTACACTCAAAGAAAAAACAAAGGACCGGGATTTAGATCAAAACCTCCACCGCCTAAGCACTCGTCTTCACACCATTCATCACATAAGGGATCAGTTAAACGAAGCAGAGATCGCAGAGATGAGGGACGACGAGACAAACATAAGAAGTTTAGAAAATAATAAGTCTTATGTATATTCATATGCTTTTTAAAATACTTTCTTCATTTGAAATGTTATCTAAGTTTTAAGTAAATCATAAATTGAATTATAAAAACCAACTTTTATTTATCAAAAAATTTAATCATTATTATTATTATTACTTGGATGTACTGTAAGACAATTATTTGCTGTTTTATAAACACAATGACAATATTATTAATAAAAACATACTGTAATTAATTTTTGAAAAGTTAAATAAACATTAATTAACTGTTGTTAACGTTGCAGACATTTTCATTGTTTTCCATAGCTTTGATTTTGGCATAAGTTGTGATCCACTTATGATTCTTTGCCTCTGATAGTGGCATTCTGTCCGATGGTTTCCTTTGCAACAACTAATCAATTATTGCATATAAAGTAATAAAATTATTCATTTATTTCTATACTTAAGAACCAATGACTTACTCTATGAATAAAATCTCTGGCCAACTCCGATACGTGATCGGGAAATGTGTACTTGACTTCAACGATACGACTATAAGTGAGTTTTGTGTCGTCATTCTCAAAGGGAGGCTTTCCCACCAAGAATTCATAGGTAAGTACACCCAAACACCACAAATCAACGGTCGCGTCATACGCCTTATGTAAGACCATTTCGGGCGGCAAATAGTCGAGTGTACCGCACATTGTTGCTCGTCGTGATGATGGCGCGTGGACTGACCACCCGAAGTCTGCAATTTTGAGTTCACCATTATATCCCAATAGTATATTCTCAGGTTTAATGTCTCTGTGAATAACTTTGCGCGCGTGACAGCACTCGAGTGCGTCAATCATTTGTAAGATATACTATAAATAATCATATAATCAAATCAATAATCAAATTATATTAACATTAATAAGACATACATTCGCCGATTCTTTGTCATCAAAGTGATTGCTTTTACGCAACAGTTTATAGAGTTCACCTCTCGGTGCAAACTCAAGGATCAGATAAACTCGAGTGTCGTCATAGAAGTATCCATACAGACGAAGAATATTTGGATGTCTGAGATGTGCCTGTATTTCAATTTCTCTTCTGAGCTGATGCTGGACATTGTTTTTGATTAGTTGAGATTTGAACATCACTTTGAGGGCCACAATATATTTGCTACGTTTTTCTCGGGCCAGATATACATTACCGAACTTGCCTTTGCCCAGTGGACGCCCGATCTCAAAGTCATTCAATGTCCAGCGTTTCGGCTGTTTATCGCCACTAATATATTGTCACCGATTAATCAATGGTTACATCCAATCATATAATCAACAATACCTGACATTAACCGTTGGCTTTTGAATCAAATCAATGCCTGAATCCATTGTTATCAATCAATAAGTGATCTAATAGTAAATCACTGACTAAACCAATTGAGATCAACTTAAAAGATGGCAAATCAAAGATGTAATTCAAGTGTAAATTGTGGTTAAAATAAGTGATCAGACAATCAATGAAACAACAGTTCAATAGTTATAACGTTTTAAAGTATTTCAAAACCAATCAAATTCATGAAAAGTGCGCTCAAAATGAATAAAATACTATTAATATTATACTATTAATACTCATTTCAACCAATCATTGCATTCAATAATAACGTGCTTTCAATTGATGTTTGCATTCATTGTGTTTGTCATACACTTTGATGTCATCATTGATGTCGGCATTCATGCAATCCATGTGTTTGTGTTTTATGTGACAAAACGTAAATCAATTAATATATTGATTGAAATAAATTGATTTGTTTTAAGTGATTGTCATCTGATTTATCACTTATTTTGGGTTATATTTGGTGCCAATTATTGACATTAAAGATGGTATGTATTGTAAAAATTAAATGACAATAAAGTAGTAATTAATTTGACAATAATTTAAATTATTAGACGATATCAAAGAACAATAAGATGGTTCAGTTCATCAATTATCGGATGCGAGTGAGTCTTCAGGACAGTCGGACATTCATCGGTACATTCAAAGCATTTGATAAGCATATGAACCTTATATTAGCCGATTGTGAAGAGTTTCGTAAAATTAAGTCCAAAGGATCTAAAGGTCTCGAAAGAGAAGAGAAACGAGTTCTTGGATTTGTTCTGTTGAGAGGACAAAACATCGTCTCATTGACCGTTGAGGGACCGCCACCTCCTGAGGTATACTTCTTTGAATTTGTCGTTCTTTAATATTAACATAAAATGATATCTAAATATCATAACAAAGTTGAAGCAAATGTTTATTAAAGTTTAGGTAATGTTTAGGATTAGTGTCTGGATTTCACAAGTATTTTGTTTAATCAATATATCAATTCTTATGTAAAATTCAACGCTTGATATAAATCTGAATTTAAAATTACAATAACTTTAATTATTTGTGAGATATTTGACTTTAAAGTCGATTTTGTTTTGTTAACGTAATATCATATATTAATATACAGTGATTACTGGTAAATACAATTCAATATTTATCACTTGACACTAATTTAAATTCTTATTATATTTTGTCGATTTATTTTTTCAGATAAATGCAATTTAATTTTTTTAAATCAAATATTTATAAATATTATACTTACGGTAATAATTTAACAATTAATTATTATAATAATTGCCGGTAACTTTTATTATAACAAATAGTTTTTTAGAATAGTTTTTAATTTAGTTTATTATTCAAAATTATTAAAGAAAAAAATTCAATACAATATTTTGCAAATATTTGTAAAAATAGTATTTTGATTTAATTGTAATTAAAATTAATATTTATTGAGATTATTAAGATATAAATATCGACATAAATTGTATTATCTTTAAAACGATTCGATAAAATTAAGATTTAAATTAGTGTTAAGTGATAAATATTGAATTGAAATGATGTATAAATCACATTATATATTACGTTTAACAAACAAAAATCGACATTAAAGTCGAATAATCTTAAAATATTAAATTTATCATAATTTTAGATTTATATTACGGTAAGCTTTGAATTTACAAAAGTGATATTTTATTACACAAAAAACATGCGGAAACTGATACCAAACGTTAGTTTATTTTTTTATCGGTAGTTTAAATTACCGCTCTCTTTGGCAATTAATGTCAAAATAATTAAATTATTAGTAATGAAACATAATAGCAGTTTATATAGCATTGTTTGATTATTTTGAGAGCTCTGGTTGTGATTACCAACAATGATATACTGTACTGTGTATTGGCTTAATATAGTGGTATAGACTGTATAGGTATGGGTTTACTCCTGATTTACTCCTTTGGGTACCAAAAGATGTGTTCAATGCCACGATTTGTGAGAGTTGGGTCACCAGAGGACATGTTAAGGACTAATTCAAGGATTGTATAGTAGTGGAGGTCACCAAAAGGTGATCGTCCGCTCCCCTCATCTCATATTAGATGACTTTCAAGGGCTCTACCAATGCTTTGAAACACAATTCAAGGTTTCTTTGGTGTCGACGCACAGGACATAGACATTGATATAACAATTGTTATACCAATTCGTCATTTCATTGTTATCTTTGTATGAATCCTATGAATAGTTTTAATATTTCTACATTTTTTTGTTAAAACTATTACTCATTTTATTGAATTTGCATCGATTCAACATTATTGCTATAACTAACTAATTATAACTTTATATAATATACAGTATTACTAGCATATAATCTATACATTTATTCCAATGATTGTCACAATTGATTACATATAATAACATTTAATTGCTATTATAGATAATATCTAATACTTAAATACTATGGATTAAGATAACAATATAATGTTAATTGGAAACAAATGATATGAATTTTAATAAAAACTGTTTAAATTGTATAATAGGAAGGAGTTCCTAGAGTTCCCATTCCCGGCTCAATGCATGGACCGGGAATTGCTCGTGCAGTTGGTCGTGGTTTACCTACTGCTCCACCTGTAGCCGGTGCTCCACCAGGACTACAAGGACCAGTTCGGGGAGTAGGAGGTCCTGCAGCCACTGTTATGGCACCACAAGGTGGCAGAGGTATTCCCACTGCTCCACCCCCGACCGCTCCCGTAATTCCTGGTAGAGGTGCGCCACCACCCGGATTAATTGCCGGTCCTCCACCTGGTATTATTCCTGGAATGCCTGGGGGTCCACCTCCACAAATGCCAATGGGAAGAGGTATGCCACCCACTGGACCACCTCCTCTGGGACCACCTCCTGGTATGAGACCACCGCCTCCAGGAATGATGAGACCTGGAGCCCCACCTCCAGGTGCTCCTGGAATGCCACGACCTCCACATTAAAAATTTAGTCAATGGTCATTGACTTTTAATATAGTTACAAGTATTTCACTAATAATTTTTACTTTAATACATATTAATTAATTTACTCATCAATTTAAATAACAATAATTTGCAAAACAATTTTATGTGAAATAATGTACTAAATAATCACATCTAAAGTTAACTTAAAATTCAAAATAAATCATAACTAAATTTAAATTAATCTATAAAACCATTGAAAAAGGTTTCTCTATATATTGACGGAACGATTGGAGCCATTGAGCGCCAACCGCACCGTCAACTACACGATGATCACAACTAAGAGTAACTGACAAGAAAGATACGGTTCTGTTATTTCCATTAGCGTCGGGAACTATACCACGTTTGGTGCCACCGACGGCCAGAATACAGGATTGCGGAGGATTAATAACAGCAGAGAAATTAGTAATGCCATACATTCCCAAATTAGATATCGTAAAAGTTCCCCCAATAAACTCATTGGGCTGTAATTTACCTAATATTTACATCAATTCATTATAGATATACCATTATATTGTCATCAATGAGATTAACATACCATCTCTGGCTTTAAGTGCCAATTGTTTTACGTCTTGTGATATTTGTTTGATTCCTTTTTTATCGGCGTTAAAAACTATTGGTGTTATAAGGCCTGCATCTGTACTGACAGCGACACATACATCAACTGATGTGTATTGTCTGATGAATGTCTCCATCCATGCACTGTTGGCTTCAGGTATTTGAAGACAGGCCAGTGATGCGGCTTTTATAATGAAGTCGTTGAGAGAAAGTTTCACTTTTTCCTTACTCAACATTTCATTTAGTTGTATCCGAAGTCTAATTTCAAATTTAATTGTATTTTTTAATTACAAATATATGGTAATAAATTTAACAAAATTATCTAACCTTAAAAGTTCGTCTATTTCTAAATCAACTGTTAAATAATAGTGAGGTACTGTTTGTTTGGATTGTGTTAAACGTTTAGCAATTATTTGTCTCATATTTGTTAATTGAATATCTGTAAACTCCAGAGCTCGGGGACCGCCAGCAACTGCAGACGGAGCACTTAATACATCTTGTCCTCGAATTCTACCACCGGGACCCGTACCTGTTCCGGCCAATGAACTCAAATCTAATCCTTTCTCAGCAGCTAATCTTTTAGCTAAAGGGCTGGCAAATAGTCTGCTGGCGATTCCCACTCCAGATAATTTAGTTGTAGTTGTTGTCAATGGTTGTGGTAATGATGTCGGCATAGATTTTGATGGTACAGGTGGTGGTGCACTTGCCTTTGTTTCTGTTTTAGGTTTAGTTTTCACCGAATTGCTTGTATCCACAAAGTCCTTAAATGCTTGTATATCCGATTCATTATCAACTATTATACACAATAACTATTTCATTGGTATATAAAGAAAGAAAATAATTAGAAAATAATCGATAGATTTATGACAAATCAAATCAATGAATACCTTTCCAATGGGCACATCCTTACTTCCCGCTGACACTAAAATTCTGGCCAAATATCCTTCTTCTGGTGTTTCAAATCCCATCGTTGCCTTATCTGTTTCAATCTCAGCCAACAGATCTCCTTCGTGAAGAGGATCGCCTTCTTTTTTCTCCCACGAGATAATAGTTCCCAATTCCATAGTCGGCGAAAGTGCCGGCAATACTACTCTACTGTGTTTCGGCAAATTGTCCGAAGCATATGTCCGCACTTCGCTTATAACCAATGGTCGGGTGATCTTTAAAGTAGGAGATAATAAATGCAATGGCTTTACGGCAGATGTGTTTCTGTAAGAAAAATACATATAAAACAAATTAGTCTGAAATATATCTCTTAAGTAAGTCTTATACATATTTTTCAAATCTCTTTTCACTGAAGATTCAGAAATTGAGAATTTTGTGGTTAAAGTTGACGACCTCTTCAATAAAGTCGATGAATTGCGACCGCAATGTCTTATTATAACTGATCGATACATTGTTTATGAAGATTGAGATTATATTTATTTATTTATTATAAGTTAATGTGTTTTCAAATAAGTTATCAACGATTGATCACCAATTGATCAGTTAATACATAATCAGACCATTAATACACTATTATATCATTAATATTATTATATTATTTAATATTAATATTAATACCCGTTTTGACACCCAATCCATGCATTACGTGACAGATATTAACAAAACACTCATTCAATTAAATTAGTATTTTATGAAAATATCAAACAATTTGAAACAATATTTCAATTTCTAAAAAACATTTAATATTTCAATCATTGTTTCAATTGATTTGTTGTCACATTCAGTGTCGAACTCGCGATACAAACAATCGATGTTTTATTGTATAAAATGTTATGAAATGATAACTGAATTTTTGAATGCAATAAATGTTCTAAATTTATGTCAAGTTTGAGGAACAGTGTATTCAATGCTATAATACATATAATAATTATATAGAATATTATGAAATATCAAAACATGTGTTTCAATGTATTAATGCTTTGATTGACTAAATATACAGTACTTTACAATCAATACAATAGTGTTTGCAATGACTATATATTAGCACTACTTTTGTCAACACATGAAGTAATATATTATTGAAGAGACGATGTCTTCATTAAGAAGATTATATAACAATTCAATCACAAGACATGTGTTATGGCGAACGCACAGCTGTTCCGTGTCTTCGGTCAACAAATTGTTGTTTCGTCACAAAAGTAATGATAAAACAGATTTTGAGTCCATTGTTATACCGCTTTCTGTCCGAAGAACACAAAATCCCGACGATATCAATGTCGGCGAAGAGTTGTCGGGAAATAAGCTTAAGAAGAATGACTTAATTATGATCTTAAATAAGTTTATTCAAAGGCCTGTCATTCGTAAACTGAGTGAAGAAAATGGTTTGAATTCAAAACTTTTAAACGAAGCGTTCATTAGTTTCCGCAAACATTGTGTTGAATCACAAACACTATCTCCAGAACTTCATCTGGTTTTAAGTGATATTTTACAAAAAGTATCAAATGTTGATGACTTGTTCCCATATTTCATAAAACATGCAAAAATAATGTTTCCACATCTCGACTGTATTGAAGAGTTAAAGAAAATAAGTGATTTAAGACTTCCTCCCAATTGGTATAGTGAGGCCCGGAGTATGACTCGTAAAGTTATATTTCATTGCGGACCTACTAATAGTGGTAAAACATATCACGCACTTCAGAGGTTTATGACATCAAAGTCTGGTGTTTATTGCGGTCCACTAAAGTTATTGGCCGTAGAAGTGCATCAAAAAACTAATAATTACGGAACTGATTGTGATCTCGTGACCGGAGAAGAGAGGCGTTATGCTAAAGAAGATAATATGCCTTCAAATCATATCGCCTGTACAGTAGAGATGTCTTCAATTAATGATAAAGTAGAAGTTGCGGTCATCGATGAAATTCAAATGATAAGAGATGTTGGCCGAGGCTGGGCCTGGACTCGGGCTCTTCTGGGAATACCAGCAGAAGAAATACATCTATGTGGAGAAGAGGCAGCTTTGGATTTATTAAAAACTATTATGGAATCGACTGGTGAAGACCTGGAAGTACGTCGATATAAACGTTTGACACCAATTACTATTGAAGATAAAGCACTTCAAACATTAGATAATATAAAAGCCGGCGATTGTATTGTCTGTTTCAATAAGAAAGATATTTTTTCTGTAAGTCTTGAATTAGAAAAGAGAGGCCACGAAGTAGCAGTAATATATGGAACTCTTCCACCGGCAACCAAATTATCTCAAACGAGTAAATTCAATGATCCAAACGATCCGTGCAAAGTACTCGTGGCGACCGATGCTATAGGAATGGGTCTCAATCTAAGCTTAAGACGAGTTATATTTTACTCTTTAATAAAACCCACACTCAATGAAAAAGGAGAAAAAGAAATGGATTTGATTTCAACCTCACAGGCGCTACAAATTGCTGGTCGCGCCGGTAGATATGGCACACAGTTCTCACATGGATTTGTCACTACATTTCGAAGTGAAGACTTGCCTCTACTTAAAGAACTATTATCTAGAGTTGTCGAACCAATTGAATCGGCTGGTCTGCACCCGACTGCTGACCAAATAGAGTTGTTTGCTTATCATTTGCCAAACGCCAGTCTCTCTAATCTGATCGACATATTTGTCAGTTTATCACAAGTTGACGAAACAAATTATTTTATGTGTGATATCGAAAATTTCAAATTCTTAGCCGATATGATACAACACATACCACTTCCACTTAGGGTTTGTCAGTAATAGTATTAAAATGTAATAATAGATACTAAATATGTATTAAATATGATTGATAGGCTCGGTATGTGTTTTGTTGTGCTCCGATAAACACTCGGTTTGCATTCGTGTGTACGATGTTTCTGAAGTACGCCCGACAGTACTCGACTAACCAACCGATGACATTGGACTGGTTGTGCCGACAAATAGGATGGCCTATCTCTACACCAAAGAATATCATAGAATTGGCTCATTTGGAGTCTGTCTTTGATGTTTTGGATCTCTATCTGTGGCTTAGCTATAGATTTACTGATCTATTTCCCGACGCAGAGCTGGTCCGCGATATGCAGAAAGAGTTGGATTACATTATATTACAGGGAGTTATCAGTATAACTAAACTTTTGAGAGCTTCAGAAACACACAATTCCTACTCTTTGGCCAACACTTCCGATAATGAATTGATCACAAAATATAAAAACAGAAAAAATGTTATCAATAATACAATATTTGATACCAATTATGACGAAGATATCAATGATTTAAATAAATTGACCGAAAATAAGCCAAATATCAGTGACATTGTCTTTAATGATAAGTCAAACAAACAGATCTCGAAACAGTCTTTAGGTAAACAATTAGTTAAAAAAGGTCTCATCACTAATGAAATGCTGAATCGACTACAAGAGGAATGGTCTGAAAGCCTCAACGATAATAACAATTCAAACAATTTTACTAATAATAGCAATAAAACAAAAACTTTGTTTTATCCAAAAAAACCTAAAAAATAATTATTAGTTTTATTTACTATTTATATTACAATTGATTTGTTTATCTTTTCATTAGTTGTGTTGACATTTGTATTGCATTTAAATAAAACATAATTTAAATGATATTTCATTCAAATCATAGACTTATACCCTGTTTTCATAAAGCAATCTCTCAAAGTATTTTCAAAATTTCTTAATAAAAACACTACTTATACTTGACTTTTAAAGTTAGCAAAAACACAAAACTTTGAGAGAAAGTAGACTTCAAATACTTAATAAAAACCATACTTACAAAGTATGAGGTATAGCACATGCTTTACACATATATTGTATTTATTATATTATTTGCAATTTTTGTATTAATATTTTATGTCAATATAAATATCAAAATCTAAATGATTAATAAATATTAATAATTATAAAAGTAATGCTAAGTATAACTTAATGAAAACGATTTTATACTTTACTTTGAGAGAAATACTTGCAGCGAATGCTTTATGAAAACAATGTATTAGAGATGCATTCACTCTATTGTTACGCCCTTTAAGTCAAAGTCGCGCCAAAATGTGAGCGCCTTTTAAATGCCATTTAAATGACAGCATTTATAACACATTTTTATATTATTTGCATATTTTAGTCAATTTTATTGTTTGATTAATATTTAAAAAAAAATAAAATTTTATAATATATTTATTTATTGATTGAAAAATTAGTTAAAAATCAATAAAATGTGAATAAAATGAGGAACTATTTAATGTTGTATTGATAGTGAATGACGTGTTGTTTGTAGTGATGAATAAAACCCCAGTTTTGTGATCTCTATGTAAGTGAATGTGTGGTTAATGTATGATATGTTATGTATGTATGACGTGATTGTTGTTGTGTTAAGTGTGTGATGTGTTTGCGACACACGTTTGGCGCCAATATTGTTGAGCGCATAGACTATACCATAGAGTATAACACGAGAGCATAACTAAAGGCATTCATTCAATGTTTGACTCAAATACTAATCAATGCTATTATATGTCTGTCAGACAACTAAACCATTAATTGTTTGCAAACAATACTACAGATTATACTCTATTATAGACATCATTAGTAAGTGAAGTACTCTTCAAAGGATCCATTGAGTGATTGTCTCCACAAATGGCACCAAAAGTCAATGAATCGGAAGATGAACTGAAAAAGCGCTTCAAAGAGTTGGTGTCCGACTTGAATCTGGACAAAGGCAGTGCCGAAGATGCCTGGATCTCATACCAGAGGATTGGTATCAATTACACACTCGAGGTTTGTTATCCATTAATATCTCAATTGAATATCTTATATCATATAACCAAACATTTGATTTAATAATTGTCTTAATTGTGAAGCACTTAAATGAGCAGTCATTTCAAATAAA
This sequence comes from Oppia nitens, assembly GCF_028296485.1. Lineage (NCBI taxonomy): Eukaryota > Metazoa > Arthropoda > Arachnida > Sarcoptiformes > Oppiidae > Oppia > Oppia nitens. Next base: position 1,430,249 of record NW_026533250.1, read on the forward strand.
ATTGGGTTTCATTTGATTGATTTTATCATTTATGATGATATTTAATATTTAATTGATTTATGTCTACCACTTCTTAAAGGGGGATCAATTGCATTGGCTCTCGTGTGCCGTATATGTTGCCTGTCGTAAGTGTATCACTCAAACTGTCGGTAAAGTTGTCAAAATTGAAGGCAATTTAGTTTCATTGACTCGTTTGCTTAAGTCATGTAAACTAAGGTTTGTTAAACTAATTCACAGAAATTAGCATTTTTTAAAACTTATTATTTTTGACTATAGTTTGGTTCAATTCTTTAACAAAATGAAGAAGTGGTCAGATATGGCCAATCTATCCGCAGAAATGCGTCAAAAGATTGACCATTTGGAGCGTAACTTTAATGTATCGACAGTTATCTTTAAAAAGTATAAACCAATCTTTGAGGATGTGTTCAAAGATCCTATTTTTATAATCAACAAAATGGCTAAAAATAGAAAGCAAAGGTAAATTTATAATGAATTTGTTTTTAAATAATATAATTAGTGATTGTTATATATTTGTTGAATTTAGTCGGAAACAGTTGGTAACGTCTTCGGATATCTTTTCATTTTGTTGGACACTCTTTATTCACATAAAATCAAATTTTCCACAAATAAGCGATGATTTAGTCAATTCTTACCATTTATTACTCGCTTGTATTGATTATTGTTTTTCTAACGCATTGCTCGCTGAAAATTCTAAGGAGTTATTGAATAGTAATTTCAGTGGTAATTATAAAAATAATTTGTTGACTTAACTATATTTTGTGATTAACTATTTAATCATATATTTGTTAATAGAAATATCTAAATACTTGAGTGAAGACGGTGTGAAAATTGGAGACAAAACAGTGTGTATTATACAGGCCTTATGTGATGAATGGCACGGTATTTCAGTTGAGGCCAAGACTATCAAAGAGCACTGGTGTAAGCCATGTATTAAACGAATGCTTGAAAAAGATAACTTCAAGACCAAGAATTCGGGTACTTTTGATGTCAATCATTATGAAAATAATTAGTAAGTAATGGAAGTGTTATTAAAGATTTAGTAGAGATATAAATGATATAAATTTGTGCTCCAAATAGCAAACACATAATGAAAGAGTACGATCAATACGTGCTTAACATTGGAGACTTTGATGAACGCATTTTTCTCAACGACAATGCTTCTGAAGAATTGGGAACTCCTCAATCAGATACCAATGATTTGGCAGAATTGATGCAAAGTCGGCAAAGTTCCCGATGTCTAGATAACCCAAACCCTAACTCATTGGTTCCGACCACTCCTCTAACAAATCGCCATTATTTGAGTCATCGACAAAACAATACACCAATGACTCCAATAGCAAGTGCTACCAATAGTGTCAGTCGATTGCAATCAATACTTTTGAATCGAAAAGATGAACCAAATGAAACACTTGAATCCATATTCAAGCAATGTATTAGAAATCCAAGAGAAAAGATACTAAATTTGCTTAAGATTATGGGCGACAAGTTTCTCACTGCATATAACAATGATACGCAATCTCCATCCCCGGCATCTCGTATGCTGTCTACCAATGAAGAGATGGGTCCGCCATCACCGACAATGAATACACAGAACGATGAATTCGCTAAAAAGCGTTTGCGTCTCGCGATTTCATTTTACTATAAATCACTGGAAAATATATTAATGAGTGAAAAGAAGAGAATTGCTTCCGACAAATTAGCTGAAAGTCTAACCAATATTCTGGAAAAAGATATCTTTCACTTGTCTTTGTTTGCCTGTTCTGTTGAGATCATTCTCTTCTCATATAATGCCAAACAAACATTTCCCTGGATTTTGGAGGTCTTTTCAGATTCAAATGACTTAAGATTACATGCTTTCAATTTTTACAAAGTTATTGAACCCATTATTCGTGAAGAGGACAGCTTATCCAGAGATGTGGTCAAACATCTTAATTCAGTTGAAGAGCAAATTCTAGAGAGTATGGCGTGGAAATCAGATTCACCACTTTGGGAACTAATACGATCAAATGGAACTGTTAAACCAAATGTTCCCTCATGTGCTGAAGTATCTCTTCCAATGAATAGTTCTGGCAATACTCCTTCCGTCTTAAATTCTCCGGTTTCTCTTCTAAAGAGAACTGAATTACAATCAAATATGGGATCTATTAGTGATAGATTCAGCTCTCCTTACAAAAGTACAGCCAAACGGCAATTGTTTGGTTCAACAAAAGCTGAAACGCCAACCACTTCAACAGCCAATATCACGCAAACGGGACATATCGTGCAAATGATGATTCCGAGTATGAAATTGATATGTTTTATTATTAAGTGATAATTTATTATTAATTTGTTTAAATTATAGCTAAAATGGATAATGGAGGAATACAGTATATTCAGGTGCCGGCCATTGCCTTCGGCACTGTTCCACAACAAAATAACAACAGTCCCAATGAAACTGCAATCCTAGAGAATGTTAAACCTCTAAAATCAGGACCTATTGGCTTATTCTTCCGAAAGGTATATTTCTTAATATAAAATGCAATATTTCTTATTTAAATATTATATTTTCTATCAAATTGTGTTATCACTTAAAAGGTCTATACTATGGCTGGTCTTAGATTAAGAGATTTATGCGATCGATTGAATATTGGTGATGAAGATATCCGTAAAAAGATTTGGACGTGTTTTGAACACTCACTTATACAACACACTGATCTCATGCGTGACAGACATTTAGATCAGATAATTATGTGCGCTTTCTATGCCATCTGTAAAGTTACGAAACAGAGTCAAACATTTCAAGAAATTATGAAATGTTATCGACTGCAACCTCAAGCGGCCAGTCATGTATGGCTTACTTCTAAATAATTTTGCAAAATAATTATATTATATTTTTTATCATTAGGTTTATAGAAGCGTTTTAATGAATTCAGTTCGAAGACGACGACATTCTGGAAGCAGTGATACGAGCCGTAACTCAGGTTCGAGTTCGCCACTCATGCAGGAGGAAAGGGATCGAATTCGTTCCTCGAGTACTCTACCAGTGCCTCATCCAAACAGTCAGCCGCCAACTCCAACACGTGTTGCCGGCACTGGATCTCAATTTGAATTTGAAGAGCGCGGAGACGTCATTATGTTCTATAATAATATCTTTTTGCCCGAACTAACTGTTAAATACATAATGAAATTCTCACCAAATATCTCAGTCAGTAGTTATCCAAATGTGTTATATTTTCAGTATATTAATGATTAATATTTGTTGACAATAGGAATCACCTCCTCTGTCACCTCTTCCTCGTCTTAATGCTAGTGCAATGTCACCGTATAGGCGAATATCACAACGTTTTCCTTTGTATATATCGCCTCTAAAGAGTGCAAATTTTCCGCCGTCACCGAACCGGCCGATGTCATACCGGTTCCAAAGTAGTCCCGCCAAAGACTTGCGAGCTATTAATAATATGATGAGAAGTGGTTCAGTCTCACAGAGAGTGAGTAAAAGGATATTCCAGGACGACGTCGAAAGTGAGAATTCGCCCACAAAAAGACAGTGTACTGACACTATGAACCGTAAGATTAGAGACATTGTCACTGAAAGACAAAGTTTAGAATCAAATGGTTCTCTCAATAGCAATGGTAACATTGATAATAGCAATGATTGAATCATTACTATTGTTATCTTGAAATTTTTGATCATGTTTTGACACTTTAATTGTTTAATGTTAAACAAATCAATATTTAATTTAATTTAATTAATATACTAAACAATCAAATATTAATCTTTGTTTTTTTTGGTAGACTATAGTATCTTATATATTCTTTATTTGCCATCAGTTTTATCTAATTTTAATAGACTAATGATCATGACTTATATATGAGTTATATATATATATATATACATACATACAATATATACATTTATATTCAATATTAATAGATTAGTTATATACTGTATATTTTTCATTGATAAATAAAATATTTCTTATGCATCATAAAAATATTTATTAACACATCAACGGATTTATATTAAATGGTCCGTAAATGTGGTCGAGTTTACAACGAATCCATATATTATATGAAAGAATAGGTTTTGAATAAATTGTGAATTCATTGATATCGACGACTGAAACGTTGGCTGATTTTAAAGTAAATTCTTGTATAATAATCTCATATTTAATTTGCTTTTGAGATGTTTTAATGTAATTTAAATTCCACGGCTTTTGCCAAATAATTTTAATGTAAAACAAATCATTTGTTTGATACCTAAAACACATTAAATTTGTCACAACTGTGGGCTCAATCTTGAGATCATTTTTAATCATTGGTTGCATTGATTTTTCTAAAGCATTGGATAAAATGGGTGTAAAACTGGTTAAGTCTACAACTGTGTCCTGATATATGCGATACAACCAATAAGGATCACTACAACACAATTGTTGACCAACTTCTTCATCAGTATTTTCAATCTTAAGTTGTTGTTCATGTGTCAAGTGTTCAATTCCACCAAATTCTTTGGTATATTCTTTATGAACAAACGTATTATTTTTTAAATGATTCTTCCAATAGAAGTAATGAATTTGCATTCCTTGTAATTGAGTTAATGTCTTAAAAGGTTTCACATAATTTGGATTAATAGCAAATGGAAATAATTCAATAAGACTGGAACCGGGACTTAAAAATAAAGATAAAATAAGTGCTGATCCGTGGACTCCGATTAAGATCTGTGCGCACATAACAGTCTTTATAATATCCTCTAAATTATCACTCAAATCATCGACTATAATAACAGCAAGTTTTGTAAAATCACTTATAAATTCAACAAAAACTTTTTCATTAAGTATTTTGCGATTTTGTTTTCGTGATATGAAAACAATATATTTATTATTACATTTAAAATTATTGATTAAATCACTGTTTAATTTTCTAATGGTTTTTGAGATCAATTGCGAATCAATGGACGTCCTATTTATAGGTTGTTGAGGATAACGAAAGCCGTAGTCATACCAAGTGATAGATTTATGTAAACCAATAAATGATTCTTCAAAACAATATATTGTTTTCTTATTTAATTCACTTCTTTGTATTGATTTTGGAAAAACTACTTCAAAATTATCTTTATTATTGAATGGCTTATAAAGTGGTTGATTGTAGATATCATCTAAAAATATAGCACTTATTTGTTGCTTTCCTCCCAACTCTTGTAAAGTGGCGTATAATGGGATTAAGTCGTCGTGAAAATAATGCATCAAATTATCAGTTTTAAAGCGACTCATTATTAATGTCTTTCCCAATAATGTCTTAATTTCATAATTTTTTGTTAAGTTATCAATCAAAACATCAAATGGTATTTCAACGTAATTAAAATAAAACTGATTGTGATTTACGACGGATGACATGTCAGCCAAAGTCGGAGAAAATCTGTTTAATGGTAAACCAGATTTAAGACTCTGTTTGTCGTCCGTAAGGAATATATAATCATTAGTATCGGTCTTAAAGCATAAGTTCACAAAACGACAGCGTCTTTGACTGTGATTATCACCCAAACACCACACTGAAGATGGCCTATCATTTCAATAATAATTTAATCATTTTTTATTAAAATAATAAACTTTACAATTGATAACTTCAATTACATTTCATTATTTTGTCTCTAAATGATATAATTGTATTACTAATGACTAATGTTATTATATTAGTATTAAATTACAGATTAATATAATTTAATGAAAAAACACATTATATTTGTTTTGTTATTTCATGCAAATATAAATCATAATTAAACAATTTAACTACATTTTAGTATAATTTTTTATTGATATAATAATAATGTTTTTGTCAAATAGTTACACAATTATGTTATAAAGTATATCATACATAATCAATAATCTATTATAATTATTAGACAATACTGTATTAATAAATATCAAATAAGTTAAATATGTTATAAATATAAATGTTAAATAAAATTTATTATAAAATGACTAATATTTTTAATAAGTAGACTATTATTATGTTAATTACAAGTTATTAAAGTATGAAAACAATACCTTATTTGATGATATGTTAAGTCATATGAATTTAAAACAAAACCCAAGTATTTGAAAACTACTAATGCAATGATAACCACTAGAAATACATTAATTATAAAATATTTTAAATACATTAATTCATATATAAACTTATATACAATTATTTTAATTAAATCAAAACTACAAAACATATCAAACATGTGTTAAATATTTAAAACTTAGTAAAAATGAAAAGCTTTGACAATAAATATAAAAATAAATCAATAGTCGAGTTGTTGTATTCATTGTGAGCGCGACTTTCAATTAATAAGTGAATTATTTGTACAAATTATAATAAAATAATGATAACTACTATTTATGGCTATTTATATGGTTTGAAATTCAAACTTTGAATTACATGCAAAATATTAATCTAATTAATAACATAATTAAGCAAAAAGGACGGCCAACTCATTAAGGAAAGTCAGGGCTTGAGTATAGGGCAGATGTGCGACACACGGGTCGACTAAATCATGCTCTAACTGGAAGTCCTTTAACCGTCTATTAATGTGTACATAAACTTCACTAAAAAAGTTTTCTGCTTTATGTATGGTTTTAATGGGAGGAATACCACAAGCCATAGCCATTCCCGACCGATTCGGGTTCGGACTAATCATCACAAGTGGCAAACAAACACTTTTTTTACTTTTGGGATTAGTGGCGGCCAAAGCATGTAAAACATATTGCGATAATTGGTTCAGACATCCAGAGTAACAAAAGAAATTAGCGTCTGGAGTGGTCTCACTTATAATGACATACCAAAGCGCATCATTCAATAGTTGTATCTGTTTTGAGTCGACAATGATTTGCACCTGTTTTAGAATAGCAGATAATTGAAGTTTAGCCAAATCTAATCCCTTTTCCAATAACTGGATGTTATTCCACGACAAAGAATCGATGGCATCAAAAAACTTTTGGTTCGCTCTCTTGTCTTTGTCGGCCGACTCGAGCAAAGCTCGGACAGCAAATGCCATATCATTACAATTGTATTTATCTTTGAATCCACGGCTGGCGATGAATGTGTAACCAATAATTGATTGCAACTGATATTTATTGCTCAGATCTTCAATCCATTGTTTAACATTACTTCTGAGCTCTAAATCCATTGATGAAAATTTTTGTTTACATTGAGATAACGGGAGTCCGAGTTCGGCCAGAAATGCCAGCAATCTTTTGTGTCCTCTTAGTCTCCAAATCTTAAATTTATTCGATATATACATCGTATGTCTTAAGCTATCGTAAAGACTCCAATGTCTATAAAGAGATAATTTTAAATCCTTTTCATAAGTAATTTTCAAGTGATTATGATTTGTGATCACATTTTGATCAGCATTTGTGACAATTCTGTTCAAAGCAATGGTGGGCTCTCCTCTAATATTCTTCAATCTAGTCATCGCTTCCTTAATGTATTGATACTGTTCGTCATACTTTTGCTGAGATATCTTCACATTAATCATCTGATCGGATACACCGAGGATGGCTAACCATAATAAGTCATTATTATCTTTAGATAACTTCCACGAAAGATCAAATATAAGAAGTGCCGTAGAATAAGAACAATAGGTTTTCTCTGTGTAATCAAACAATAATTTATTTCTTTTGGTTTCCCATTGATATCTATTTTTCTTCTTTGATCTTCTCTTTTCCAGTTCTTGTAGTGATAATTGTCGTCTATCTATATCTTCATCATCTAAATCATCGTCACTATCAGTAAATATGTCGTCATAAGCGGGAATAATGTTAGCTTCATCTGTGAATGAGTTGAGACCAGTTATATCAGTCATTAGGTAGACATCACTTGCGTAGGCATTGAATACATTGATTGGTCGTCTTGTGTCACAAATGAAGATACGACACGTGTTAGCCGGCATTAACCACTCGCCGACGTGAAATGTATTACCGATATTAATGAGAAGACAAGCGTTGAGACCATCTCTATGTTCTTGAAATGATTGTAACAATTGGTGTTTGTCTTTGACTGGTATTATCGTGTATTGAATGCGATGACACTCAAGAAGATATTGAAGTATTTTAGTGGCACTGATTGAATCCAAATCATAGCCAACTAATACCAGAAGACGACTTCGCGATGTAATCACGTAATCGTAAAACTCTTTGCGCACGTCTTTGATTAACATCTCTTCGGTTATCAATCAATACAAGAGATAATAACAAATCATTTGTTGTTTTATTCAATCAGTCATTCAATGAGTGAATACTTTGCGCCAAAACTTTGAGATAAAGTCAATACAATTGATAGCACTTTGAAGGGACCATAACTTCATTGCATTTGTGCACTACTTTTAAGGCAAACATTTTCATTTGAATCAATCAATCATTAATAATGAATATTCATATCACTTAATAATTGCTAATTAATAGTTTCTAATATAGTTTATACTAATTAATAAGTTAATTAAAATTACAATGTTTTTTATATTTAAGTAATTTTAATAATAATATATTTGAATATTTGTATTTTAAAATAAAATAATACATAACTTTATAAATATTCTTAATGCAAACAAATTATAATAAATAGGTTTTGTGATTCACTATTATGTGATTAAACTATATTGTTATTTCTCTTTTTATTTTTAACACAATTGATTTTTGATAGTATTAAATTTTTTAAATAAATTGTTTGATTTAAAAGTTTTTTACAAACATCACACAAAAGTTAAATAAAAGTTGATTTAAGTATCATAAAGTTAATAATGACTAATAAATTAGTTTTAAAATGTAATATACAATTTGGTAAATATGCTATTTTAATAAATTTATTATTTCTACATATATTTAATATTAACCAATTCTCTGATATCAATAAAAAAAAGTTAAATAACTTCAAATAATAAATAATAAATCATTTTATTACTAAAATATTATATATTAGTTAATTATTAACAATAGTCAACATTTAAGACATATATTTATAATATCCTATATTTATAGTTATTCAAGAAATATTTTATTGTTTTATTATTTAGAGTAATAAATGTGTTTTTATTTTAAGTAAAATTAATTTCTATCTCTATTAGTAATTAGTTTTTGTTTATATTTTAATTGTTATGCGAATAATAAAATTGGAAAATATTTTAATATTTACTGTATATTTCATATGTTTTATAAATATGTTTTTAATTTATCAAAATATAATTTGTATATAAACTATAATTCAAATAATTAATTGAAATCACGTATAGTTTAGTTAAAAACATTACTGATGTCTGTTGTAAATCATATTATTTGATAAGATTTGTTAAATTATTAAATATAATATATTTTATAATTTGCTTTATAATAAACTAATAATTCATAATTATATATTACATACATAAATGGGTTAATACAAGTTCATTAAGCTATAGCTAATTAAGTGAAAATAATAAATAGTCATCGTGTACATTTTTAAATAATTAAAATGCAATTATTCAGTAAGTTATCAATTGTTTAATACCGTTTAAATCAATATAATTATAATTATATATAGTTAATTTTATATATATTAACTGATAAATATTAATCATATACCATACCATAGCATAGATATAATTTAATGTACAATTAATTTACAATTAATTTAAGCTATTTTATACAATAATTATTGTATAATAAATACCATTTAATGGTATTACATATCATTTTACTAAATAGTCATATAATGCAATGAAACATATAATAGAAAGTAATTTTCAATTAAAGTAATTGAAACTAACATTTCTATGCAATTATAGTTTGTTTTACTAAATTATGTGGTGATTGTGATCTACCTTTAAGTCTTAAACATCAACACAACTATGTATAGCAGTGATACTTATAACTATGTGGTCAACAATACATTGATTAGACAATTGACACATTCATATATAATATATTTATAAATTAATTAATATTATGGTTAACCTTATAATTGTCAGTCAACTGTAGATCACATAATCATATGATTTAAATCAATGCATTGCTGTTGTGTTGTGTTGTTTGAGATTGTAGTGAATGTGAGGCAATGCAAGCAATGAATGTGTTGTATGTTTGCATTGATGGCAACATTTGACACATTTTGATGATTGCATTACAATATTGTATTTACTGTTACTTTTAACTTCAAAATGAGTGAACAATTATTGTCTTATTTATTATATAATTAATATATTATATAATGATTTGTGATATCAATTGATTGTGCCTTTAATTCATTCATTTGTTTATGTTTTTTGTTATTTAGTTATAATTATAGTTAATTAACAAATGATTTGATAAACAAATGAATCATTTATTAGTGTTTTGCCGACAAAAATGTATTTTTCAGAAAAATTACAAAACAAGTTAACATTAATTCAGTCTAAAAGTTCAGCAGATCTGGTAAGTGATGATCATATTTACCATCAATTGATTGACTCATTCTTCATTATCGCCGATACAATTTAGCAATCGATGGCCAGATTGAAGTGTTTGCGGACTGAAGAGGCGGCACAACAGTCATTTGAAGAAGTGGCCGCTCGTCTTGAGACTGATCTAAGGAATGGTCTGAACTGGAATCAAGTGGAATATCGAATCAATTCTTATGGTTATAACGAACTTGAAGTAAAAGCTGAAGAACCACTTTGGAAGAAATACATCGATCAGGTCTCAGATTAAAACAATTGATTATTTTTTAAAAACTAAATGTTTTATTTTGATTTACCGGTAGTTTAAAAATCCATTAATTATCTTATTGTTGGCCTCAGCGTTGGTCAGCGTATGTATGCAACAATTTGACGACGCCTTTAGTATTACTGCTGTTAGTATTATTATAATTGTTTGACATTATGTTTAGTTGACAACTAATAACAATTTATTACTATCTATTTGTCAACGATTTCAGGCAATCATTATTGTAGTGACCGTAGCCTTCGTTCAAGAATATCGATCTGAGAAGTCATTAGAAGAACTGAACAAATTAGTGCCACAACTGTGTAGTTGTCTGCGTGGAGGACATGTCGAGACACTATTAGCCAGAAATCTAGTTCCCGGAGATATAATATTATTGGCGACCGGAGATAGAATTCCTGCTGATCTCAGAATTTTTGAAGCGGTTGACCTCTCAATAGATGAGAGCAGTTTTACCGGTGAAACGGAACCTTCTATTAAAACTACTTATCCTATTACCGGTAATTGTAAAATTAATTCGGTTTCTGATAGACATAATATTGCATTTATGGGAACATTAGTCAGATGTGGAAATGGGAGGGGAATTGTTATTAATACTGGTATTAATTCTGAATTTGGAGAGATATTTAAGATGATGCAGTCAGAGGAGGCGCCCAAAACGCCCCTTCAAAAGAGTATGGACTCATTAGGGACTCAGTTGTCTTTTTATTCTTTTGGAATAATTGGATTAATTATGATATTGGGATGGATTCAGGGCCGACCTATACTTGAAATGTTTAATATTGGTGTCAGTTTGGCTGTGGCTGCCATTCCCGAAGGTTTACCTATTGTGGTGACCGTAACGTTAGCATTAGGTGTGATGAGAATGGCAAAGAGGAAAGCAATAATTAAACGATTGCCAACAGTCGAGACATTAGGATGTGTGGACACTATTTGTTCAGATAAAACGGGAACTTTAACTAAAAATGAGATGACTGTCACTGCAATTGTCACATCAGAGCTTTATAGAGCAGATGTTAGTGGTGTCGGTTATACCGGAGGGGGAGAAGTCATTCTCAGTGAAGATACCGATTCATATAAAAAACAAATGGATTCAATTAAAAAACTATTAGAGATCGGCTGTATTTGTAATAATGCAGATATAACTGGTGGTCAACTTAGAGGTCAGCCAACTGAAGGAGCACTTATAGCAGCGGCACATAAGTTGGATATGTTTAGTATTAAAGATAAATTTATTCGTTTACAAGAGTTTCCATTCTCTTCTGACCAAAAGCTAATGGCTGTCAAATGTATTCCCAAATTTGGTCCCAAAGATGAAGAGAAATACTATGTGAAGGGAGCTCTTGAAAAAGTATTACCACTTTGTACTAAATATTCTGCAAATGAAAACATTATACAATTGACAAATGAAAGACACGAACAATATTTAAATGAATCACAATATTTGGGACGAAAAGGATTAAGAGGTTTCGAAATTGATTTATTATTTTTTGAACTATTATTTCTTATATTTTATATTACGGTAATTCAAACAGTTCTAGCTTTTGCTTATGGATCTAAATTAGACGATTTAGCTTTTGTCGGAATGGTTGGTATTTTAGACCCTCCGAGACCTGGAGTTAGAGAATCTATTCGTACACTACAAGCCAGTGGTGTCAACGTTAAGATGTTAACTGGAGATTCACAGGACACTGCCTGTGCTATCGGTAATTATAACTGTTATTAATAAATCAGTTTAAAAGTAATTAGAAAATTGTTATTAAAGGTAATAATTAGATTTTAATAGATTACCAATAGTTATAATTACAATGATTACAATGTAACTAAAATAGATCATACAGTAGATACAAATCATTTTTAATACATATTTTAATTTATATTATTATTATTTCAACATAATAGCCACAAGACTTGGATTCTATGCCACAGGAAATGCTATTATTTCTGGAGATGAAATCGATGCTATGGATGAAACAATGTTTGCTACCAGAGTGTCATCAATTGGTGTCTTTTATAGAGTAGGTCCGGCACATAAACTCAAAATTGTTAAGGCATTGCAAAAGAATGGTGCAGTTGTTGGCATGACTGGTGATGGGGTTAATGATGGAGTGGCTCTCAAAAAAGCTGACATCGGAATAGCAATGGGAAAGATGGGAACAGATGTTTGTAAAGAAGCTGCAGACATGATACTCGTCGACGACGACTTTTTTACTATTATGTGCGTTAAGTTTGTAATTATTGATAAAACAATTTTATTAATCTATCTATAAAACGTCGATTAGGTCCGCCATTGAGGAAGGAAAAGGCATTTTTCACAATATTCGCAATTTTGTTCGCTTTCAGCTGTCGACGAGTATCGCCGCTCTTTCATTGATAGCTTTCTCGACACTTTTACATATACCGAATCCTTTAAATGCAATGCAAATATTATGGATTAACATCATAATGGATGGACCACCTGCTCAGAGTTTAGGTGTAGAACCAGTAGATCACGACATACTGATCCAACCGCCACGTAATGTCAAAGAGCCGATGATTACTAAAGATTTAATAATCAATGTTCTAATATCGGCTTCTATTATAATTACGGGAACTTTATTTGTTTTCATTGCTGAGGTATTCCATTATTATTATTATTAAATTTTTATTATAATTACCGTATTATCTATTAGATGAGCGATCAAGTAGTGACTCCAAGAGATACGACAATGACGTTCACGTGTTTTGTATTTTTCGATATGTTTAATGCATTAAGTTGTAGATCACAGGTATAAAAATTATATTAACCAATAATTAAAATTAATAAATTTTTGTATAATTTGATTATATTTTTATAAATTTAGGTGAAATCTGTATTTCAAATCGGACTGTTAAAGAACAGAACATTTGTATATTCGGTGACGGGATCTATAATATGTCAAATGCTTGTTATATATGTCCCACAATTGCAGCGAATCTTTGTCACTGAAGCTCTCTATTTAAGCGATCTTTTATTTCTGTTATGTATTACATCCACTGTTTTTATTGTGTCTGAAATGAGAAAATTTTTTAAACGTCAAGCCCTAAAGCGAGAAAAACGCAATCAAGTCTATCAAAATCATATGGTTTAGCAAATGGTTTTTAATTATTTAAATTGCAATCATCTTATCATTATTATCATGTGATTGAGTTTTGAATTACAATTTTATTAAAAAATATTTACACAAATTTTTATTATACTACTAAAGAGATCAATAATTTATATTTATTAAAAAAACAATTTACCGTAATAATAAAAGTTGTTATTAATAATATATATCATTGATTCAACAATAGAAAAATACTATAAAAATATGTTAATTATTAAAATATTGAGCAATAATTAGCTCTTCAAAGAGCTCATATCAGAATCAATGACTGCTAATACATTTCCCACGAGATGAACACTTCCAGTGACTAATATATGAACGGGAAGTGCTTTTTGTTTCTGAGTTTTATCGATGATATATTTGATGGCATCAGTAATACATGAATGAATAGCAATCAATGTTTTCTCATTATATTTGGCCCAAATTTTTGCATTAGTATTACAAATATCCATTTGTTTTTGCGAAGTAACCGTAAAGTTGCTATTGTCTGATGTAAAGTCTTTATTGTTGTCCACTTTGTTTGGACAGAAGATTGCGATATCAAACTTGGCGTCAATTGCTTTCATCAATGTCTCAGTTGGCCGATCGCCCGTACAATTGAATAACAAAACTCTAACCAATCTGTTAGATGTCAACAATTTCTGTGATTCTTCCCAAAACCATTTACTACAATTGGCCAGAGATTCATAAGTATGAGCGCCGTCTAAGAAATAAATGCAATTGTTTTGGCGTAATATTTGACACCTTCCCGGCCAAACACACGACGATAATCCCAATAATTGCTTTCTATTTAATGGAAATATATCGGCAAATGTGCCGTCTTTTGTGATCAAATTCTGAATGTGATATTTATCGTTATCTTTATTAAGCCATGTGTTAGCCAATTGCAATGCTAAAGAAGCATTCAATCTTTGACAATCTCCTGAAATCAATTTATATTTAAGAATTAATTTTATATTTAAAATAAAAGATGAGTTAAAAATTGATAAATAATTATAAACGACAACTATTTGATTAAATCAACAAAAAACTACAATATTATAATACAATATAGATATTACAATATAAAGTATTGTTACCTTTGATTCCCAGATTAACTGGAACTGAATGCGGATAAAGTGATAGTAAAGGACAGACATAAAGTGAGCACTTTTTTTCTTGAGACCTACTCTTTAATACTTTCATCGCTGCGAGTGGTTGTTCAACAGTGAAGGCCGGAGTCGATGGTTTAAAAATACCTGATTTATGCCATGCTATCTGATCTATAGTATTGCCCAATAACTGGCAGTGATCGAGACCTAATGAGGTCACACCAGTCACTATAGGCTCTGGTACTACATTAGTACAATCAAATTGTCCACCGATTCCCACTTCAAGAACAGTGGCGTCAATATTCTCGTGAAGAAATACATGAAATGCCATAACTGTTAAAAAATTGAAATACGGAGGCATTCCTATGGTTTCATCCTTTCTTCGTTCAATTGTCTTATAAACGGACCAAAAATAATTTGCAAATTGTCTTTTGTTAAGCGGTTCTCCATTTATTCGGATGCGTTCTCTGGCAGCGACCAAATGTGGTGATGAATAAAATCCCGTCCGATAACCATATTGTCTCAAAATGCTGTCCACGAAAGCACACGTCGATCCCTTACCTTTAGTTCCCGAAACATGAATGACATTCAATCGATTAAGATCTTCGAGTTTGATGTCTAACAGCGATAGAAAATATATGGTTTTATCCAATGAATTACTTGAATTGCTTCCTCTTTCTCTTTGCAATTGAACCGACTGTGCAATTGTTTGAGCGTTAGTTTGCAATCCATTCAATGCTTTTATCGCCTCTTTATAACTAAAGTCATAAGACTTTTACAAAGTAATAAAAATAAATTATTTTTAAAACATATAATTTAAATGAAAATTAAATAACAATTTACATCACTTTGAGTGTACGTTTGATTTGTGATCCCTTCGGATATAGAGTGCGAGTGCTGTCGACTCCATGACTTAATTGTCACTTCTTGTTGTTTAACGGATAGTAAATCCAGTGAAAGACATGAACTCATTATTGATATAAAATTTAAAGTGTTGTTCGCTTTATATAATAAATGAGATCTTTTGCAAACACTATACATGTCCTTCAATAAACATTATCATCACATTATTGAATGAATCAAACATTGATAAGACTAATAAAACAATTAATACAAGTATTAAAACACATAGCAATTACTTTTAATCTACTTTTCTTAAGTAATTCCCTTTTCGATGATTTATTAGTTTTAAAGATTATTAATAAATAAAAGTATAATATTTATCAGAGTATTGTTTAGCAATAAACTTTATACATATCTTTGATATTTTTATAAATACATAAATATAATAATAAACAAATAATAAATACGATGATAAGCATTGAGAAACTTTATAACAATTTATTAAAATTAAAAAAAATACAATCGATTGCAATAATTCTCACATACGATAGTAATACATACAGTAATACGGTATATATATTCTACACTTACAGACAAATATCACAAACATTTGCATAACTTGTTATGTTATCTCATATTATATTATGACTAAAAAATTGTGTCACAAATATGTTTGTAAAAATATCTACATCAATATATTTTTATTAAGTTTATATTTTTCGATAATTATAACTATCAATTAGTAATTTTATTTACTAAAATTTGTCATATTTTAAATATTGTTTTTTTATTAGTTTAGAATATACTGTATTTATATAATATAACCAATTTATTGTATAAATATATTATAGAATTATTCTGTTAAGTCATGTATCAGTACTTAAATATAAGATTTTTATAAGTATTTATAAATAAAAATATATTGAAACGTGATATATAGTCACCAATATTCAAGGTATATCATATAAATTATATTTATTAATTTACATTATATACTGTACTGTAGTACTGTATTCTCTATAGATATTGTATGTCATATATTGTATATAATAATTAACGTAAACCTCTAAAAATTTATATAAAATAATAAAATTGAAAGCATTAAGAAATATTTGAATGACTGAGTTAAATGGTTTATAAGTAATAAAAAAATTAATACAAAACTAAATAATTATTTTTATTTATAATTTTAAAATGAATATCAGTTTTAAAAGTTTAGATATTTGCAGACATTAAGTATGTTTTATGATATCGGAGATCAAAATTACGAGTTTTAAATGCCGTATAAATTATAAGTATGTAAATATCACATAACAATTTCGATATTATTTAAAATATCTATCATATAAAACATATATTATATTTAATATAAATTCCGATATTCTTACAAAATGTATTAAATTTAAATAATACTATATTATTGTACAAAATATTCAATATATTTCCTGTCATTATTTAACTGTTTGTTTAGATAATCGATACAAAAGTATTGTCAACAAAGTCTATCCATTGATTGTTGAAATTATATCAAATTTTATTTATTTATTATTTAATTATTTCATTAAAACTAATTAAGTTTACATACAATAACATACCATAAATATAAATATGTGGTGAATATTGTTATCAATAATTGTTTGCCATATTTTTCATCGGAAATTATAAATGTTTGTATTATTTGAGATGTTTTAACATTGTTTTAAATGATAATTGAAAAGCATATGATTTATCAATACTTGAAAACATTATAATAGCAAAAAACAAGTGTTGTTTTGATCAAATATTGTCTGATTTTCAAACATTATTAGTTAGTTAATAGCAAAGTGTGATTAGATATCATATAAATGTATAAAACCATTGATTCATTTGAATCACGTGTTGACCATTCAATGTAAACATTGCCTTCACTTAAGTTAATATTAATACCAAAGTTATCATATAATACTCTATAATACTCTATAATACTCTATAATACTCTATACTTATAGACTATAATACTGTACATTGAATGTAAAATTATATATGATTTTCAAATCAAGTAATCATAGGCTATTGATTCATATAATACATTATACAATTAATTTATTATTAATTATCTAAAGAGTTTATTGTATTTTTATGTAAAATATATTATGTCTACTAATAAATATATTTTGTGAAAGTAAACACAAATAATAGTAATATTTGAATAACATATCAAACTATTGTAATATTGTCTAATATTAGCATGTTCAATTTGTTTATTTCTACCGTTTTTTAAAGTTTTGAAATATTTTCATATTTATTACTATAATAAGACTAATAGCATAATCACTGTTAATGTATTAATACCATACATTGGATCATATAATAATAAACTAATTATATAAACTAATATTTAACAATATTAAAGGTAATATAATTTATATAAATAGTTTAACAGAAAGTTAGTAATAAACACATCAAATGATATAAATATCATAACTAATCCTATTTTCTTATAATATATTTTGATGACAATATACTGTATTAATATTTAATTATAAAATTATATCTATTTTTGTGTATTTATAATTCACTATAAATTTAATATTTACACGAGTTTTAATAAAAAATATTAACCGTTAATATATAATGTGTTAAATTAGTAATTACAATATACTGTAAGTAGAGTTATCATAAATAAACATTATTTAATAATTTTTATGATAAAATATTGTTGGTTTTCACTTAAAGTTTAAATAATGATAAATTACTGGTAATATAAAATATAAAGGAGATATAAATAATATCAAGTTATTAGTTGATTGTATGTTAAAACAATTTAATAGTAATTATTACTACAGTAGAGACTGCAACACATGTTTTACATATTTGTTGTAATATTGTTTGGAATAAATATCAACCAAACGTAACATTTTAATGATTTTAATAAAATTTGTCATAAAGTGGTAAAATATATGTAAAGATTAAATCATCAAATCTTTGCTAAAATATTTAAAAAGACAATCTTTTGAAAGTTAAAATTAAAAGATTATATTATTGAATGAATAAAGTTTTAAAAGTTTAATTTCATAATATAGATACAGTAATATATTGTATTTAATAATCGCTAATATGATATAACATTTATAAGTAATTTTTAATTATTGTAATATTATTAATTTAGTTAAACATTAAAAATTAATAATATAATAATAATTTCTTTATATAATTATTTGGTTTGGTTTAAATATCATTAATATTTAAGATTTGTTTAAATTTGTTTACATATTTTAATCATTTTGAGCACATATTTCAAAATACTTACACATTTTTAAATAAATACTATTATTGTATATAATTTGTAACTTTTTTAATTTGATTTTTTACTGATAAACGCTAATAACGACTTCGCTAAAAATTTATTTATAAAATATTTAATTTATAGTTATTTTAAATATCAAAATTTGTTGCAAATAAAAATCTAATAACTTTTTTTAATTGTATCAAATTCATTAATTTAGTTAAAAACAAACTAATATTTTATAAGTTTTATATAAATTTAAATTGTGTATATAATTTATAGTTTTATTAATATTTCGACAAATTTTTTAATACTTTATTATTACGTTATTATTAATTAACAAAATTTATCAGATAATTGATAATTTATATTTAAACCAATTATGAATTGGTGTAATAAAAAGTGAAGATTTATAAAATAATCAATTTTACAATTTAGTATTTTCCAATAGTTTTTTTAAAATACAAATAACAACTAATATATAATTTGTCGATTAAAAACATGATATATAGTATTGTACAGTATTTTACTTAAGTTTTAAAAGTTTATAATTTCAAATTTGACAAAAAATATGCACCACTTTGTGTCAATTGATATGAATGACTAGGGATTTAAAATATAGACATTTTGAGATAAATAGTAAAATATACGACAAAAAACTAATGAATATTTTAATATTTTTTATTTTAATTTACTTTTAAATAAAAATTATTGTAATTTATTTTACACTTCATAAATGATTTTCTTAAATAGTCCTAAAAATAATTGTTTTCTGCTATTTCTCAAAACTAATGATAGTTTTTAACACTTAATAGTAAAGACTTTTAAAATAATAATAAAATTCAAAAATAGCGCAAACATTGAAGCGATTGATTGAAAGCATGTTTTAAAAGTGTTATTCAAAGTAAAAACAAAACACAATTTGATTTGTTTTTGACTTTTACACAATCGGTGTCCGCAATGACCACTCAATTCAATTTCGGTTCGGCGCCCACTTTGGCCACAACATCGACGCCATCGACCTTCACGTTTGGTCCGTTGACCACAACATCTCAGTCAACACTTCCGTCTTTTAACACTTCATTAACAACAACTCCTTTCTCATTGAATACAAATGCATTAAACTCTTTGTTGACCTCAAGTTTGGCCAACACTGGAGTGAATCCATTGGGAACTACACCGACATTAACTTTAACGCTGACCAGTGCTCCGACAGCGACCACACAAACATCAACACAACAGATGACAACATTTCACGGTATGGGCGGAACCCCAAGCATCGCATCGGAGACGGCCACTGACCAGTCGGCCGATGCCAACAAATACAACAAAGACGTGTCATATATTCCTCCAGAAATGATGCCATTAGTGGAAGCGTTAAAGAACTTCGTTAAGGAACAGAAGTTGATTCGCGAAGAGAACTCTCAGCAAAGGTTTTCTATTCAACCAATTCTTGAAGTCGGCTCTCAGATTGAAGACAACTTGCGATTACTTCTTAATAAAATAGAAGTTGATATTCAGCGCAACTCAAAGACTATGGACTCACTCAAGAAAGACACTAATAAGTTGTTGTCGTCGGCAGAGATGGCGTATCGGATCTCAAGAGTGGATGTTTTACAGACGCCGTCCAGTTATACAATCGCTCAAAACAAGTATATTAACGCATCCACTAATCAATACTTCTTGGAAACAATTAACAACTTTGAACAACAAATGAATACTTATTCAAAACAAATACAAGAGTTGAGGACACATATCGACAATATGAACAAACCTTACACTTCTGAAGAGTTGTTCCAAATTATGCGTAAACAACACGAGACACTCATTTCTTTGGCCGCCAAAGTATACGCCATTCACGAAGAAATTAATGAATTAAAGAGTAAACTTCATTCAAACTATTCGTCAAAATTTACTGATAATACAAGAGAACCGCAAATTAATACTTTGTCTGATACTAACAAATCATTTGTTGGTCCAAATCCTTTTGCATTCACTGGCGATGAAAGTTTAGTCATTGGATCAGATAATACCCCAAAAGAGTTGAGTAATTTACAGACTACTGGACTAACAAATCCATTGCTATTCTCAAGTTTGACACCAAATCAGTCCGTTTCCAATACTTCCTCTACGTTTCAATTCAATCCATTGGTATCAACACCAGGGACTACAAGAACTAAACGTTGGACCACTTCATGAATGAATTTATTTCTTAATTATATTATTTTATTCTTTATTATTACTTTAACTGATAATAAAATACTAAATTTTTGTCTTAAATTCTTTATTGTATTATTAAAAACTAACATTTATTGTTACCAAAGTGTCCGCAAATTTAGGAAAGAAAATTCATTACATTATTATGTATTTAAATGTTTTCATTAAAATATTACAATAAAACAGATTCGATGAAAACAATTGATTTTTAGATCATTTAATTAAATGAATTAAATTACTGTCATTTAAAGTAATTAACTATTATTTAATTTTATCTATAAATTTAATTATGATTCTAAGTATATCTAACTTTTGTCTAAAATATATTTTAAATATAAAAATTCTTTTAGATTATAAAGTAATTACAAGTTTATATAAAAAATGGATATTTCAAAAATTTCTAATAGTTTTAATTTACAATTTTATTAATAATATTTTATAAATAAATATTTTTTATAATTTACAGGTATTAGTAAACATTTAATTGAATGATAAATGTTTTTGAATTTTGTCTGTTTTTCATAGAATTGCAGTAGAATTTAGTCCAAAAAATAATGTATTGAAGTATTTTTGTAGATTTAAAAAAATTATTTATAAATTAATTAATTACTTGTTAAATAACTAAAATTCAAATTTAACAATCAGTAATTAATTATTATAATTTCAATGTACAGTAAAGATATACATTACAGTACTATTATAATTTATAAATCATATTATTAACTAAATATATTAACTTATAATTATTATTTTGGATTTTCATTATTATTATTATTAAATTGCAAATCAGAAAATTTACTTTAAAATATAAAATACTCTATAATTTAATTTTACATTAATATTTGTTTATAAGTTTTTCATATTAAATAAAAATAAATAGTTTTATAATTTTTATATCAAAAAATTGGTTCATTTGTTCCGATTTATGAAAAAATAGTTTTATATGATTTCAATTGATATTCTCAACTCTATTGTTAATTCAATATACAAATGATCCCCAATTTGACAATAAATTCAATGCATTAGTAGTGTTAGTATTGGCGCTAAATGTTTACATTAATTGTCAAAATAATTAACAAATTTTAATAATTAAATTAAGTTTTTATTCAATAAGTTGTCAATCATTTAGTGGCCAACAATGCCGCGGGAAATGATAACTTTGCAGTTGGGTCAGTGCGGTAATCAAAGTAAGTATAGAGACTGTCATCACATTTGATATCAATGTTTATATCATATCTTTTTATGACTTAATTAATGTCAAAATCAGTTGGATTTGAATTTTGGAAGAAGTTATGTGCGGAACACGCGATCAATTGTGATGGACTTCTGGAGCCGTTTGCCAAAGAGGGTGTCGGCGATCGTCGGGATGTCTTCTTCTATCAGGCGGATGACAACCATTACATCCCACGCGCTGTACTCCTTGATCTCGAGCCGCGTGTTATAAATACCATCAAAAGTAGTCCATTTACTAAACTTTATAATCACGAAAATATATATCTGTCAAAGACTGGCGGCGGCGCCGGAAATAATTGGGCCAAAGGTTACGCCTGTGGAGAGAAACTTAGTGAAGAAGTGTTTGATATCATTGAACGCGAAGCCGAAGGATCCGATTCATTGGAGGGCTTTGTTTTGTGCCATTCAATTGCTGGCGGAACCGGTTCGGGAATGGGGTCTTATATATTGGAAAGACTTAATGACCACTTTCCTAAAAAGCTAATCCAAACGTATTCGGTGTTTCCAAATCAAGAAGAGACTAGTGATGTTGTGGTTCAACCCTATAATTCATTGTTAACATTGAAACGATTGGCACTGAATGCCGATTGTGTTGTAGTTCTCGATAATACAGCCCTCACTCGTATTGCTGTCGATCGCCTTCACATTGAAAACCCGACATTCAATCAAATCAATTCATTGGTAAGTTTTTATGACAATTCTTACTCAAAATGCAATTTAATTGACAATATTTGATAATATAAGGTATCGACTATAATGTCGACCTCAACGGCAACATTAAGATATCCATCTTATATGAACAATGATCTCATTGGACTCATTGCACCGTTAATACCTATGCCTCGATTACATTTTTTGATGACTGGTTATACACCGTTGACCACCGAAACCAATGAACAGATGGCAGTAAGAAAAACGAGTGTTTTAGATGTGATGAGACGTCTATTGGACGACAAAAATATGATGGTTTCGACTCTAATGCAGGCCCGAAATGCTGGCCACTGCTATATATCGATTCTTAATATAATACAAGGAGAGGTTGATCCCACACAAGTTAACAAAAGTTTAATGAGAATAAGGGAAGGAAAAAAAGCACAGTTTATTCCGTGGGGACCGGCAGGCATTCAGGTGGCCCTCTCCAGGAAATCACCGTATATTCAAACACCACATCGCGTCTCTGGACTTCTCATTGCAAACCATACTTCTATATCACATGTAACTTAAAAAACATCAATTATTTATTTAATCAATTTATTAATTTGTATTTTAATTAGCTGTTCGAACGAACACTCGCTCAATACGACAAACTTAGGAAAAGAGAGGCATTTTTGGAACAGTTTCGCAAAGAAGATATGTTTAGAGATAACTTGGATGAACTCGACAGCTCTCGGGAAGTGATGCAAGAGTTGGTCAATGAGTACGTGGCGGCAACTAAACCGGATTATCTTCAATGGCTTCAGCGAAAAACATAATCATTTGGTATTTTTCAATATTATTTTTATGTAAATTTATACATAACTTTAATTGTATATTAATTTATATAATAATTCATAAAATAAAAATGTTTCGAAAACAACATTTCAAATAACATGATATAATGATAATAATGACGTAAATTTATGAAACATTTAAAAATCACACGAATATAAACATTAAAATTATTAAATACATTATAAATATACAAAATATATTACAAAAATAATTTCATAAATAAATAAAAGTTAAGTGATTTCAGAGGTATCTAATTCAGGAACAGGTGATGGCGGCGGAGGATATGGATTATTACTATAACTTCGTTCAGTAACTGGTGATGGAGGACCACTTAAATCGGATAAGTAATGACTTCTCGGTGTTGGTGGAGGAGGGTATGGATCCGAGTCGTAGCCGAGTTCTGCTTGAGTATTGTCATAATAGGCAGTATATTTAATAGCAGTGTCACTGTCTTCATAGACATCAGTACTGCATGGTGTCGGTGGTGGTCCTCTCGATCTGTTAATCCAACGGTTCTTTTTACTTCGATGCTGAAGAATGGCATATTTGGAACTTCGAGAGTGAGCTATAGATGAACTGGAACTGCCGTCAAAATTGCATTGCGACTGATCTGTTACCGGACTTGGAGGTGGGTTTAGAGTCTCTTTAGGATAATTTTGTATTGAAGAGCTGGTAGAAGAAGCACCAGTAATATTACGTTCATATAGTGTGTCACCGCATTGTTGAAGTGTTGGACAAATACCAAAATTGCCATTTATTGTCATACGTTTTCCTAATGTGTTCTCAGATCCCGACAACAAAGTGTTGGTACGAATATCATTAGATTGAGAGGTGAGTGGTCTTTGAGGACTCATAAGCATATCATTAGCGCCATAGTCTTTCTCATCGTAGGTTTGATTCTTTTTACGACAGCGACACATCAGTAAAAACAATACGACAAATACGAACAGTGAGATCAATACAACCAATATATACATTGGTTTTTGGTGATTGTGAGATGTGTTCATTTCTAACGGCATTCTATCCATTTTGTGTCGACAACTCAACTGACTTTCATCTGATCCATCGCTACAATCATTCTTTTGGTCACAAACTTGATATATATTAACACAATTTCTACCCGATTTACACTTGAAGTGATCCCAACCACAGCACTGTTCGTCAAATCCGTCCATACAATCAGCGACACTATCGCAAAGCAGTGTATTATCCATACATTGAGTCTTATATTTATCGCCACTTTTGGTAACACAAGTAAACTGATTCTCCAGACATTTTGGACAATTTAATTCATCTGACTTGTCCTGACATTCGGGGTTACCATCACAACGCCAATTCTAATTGCAATTAAAACATTGTATTTACTCATATATTATGATATATATTCAATAAAACACATACAATAGGAATACAGTGAACGTTTCCAGTGAGACACGCAAACTGATCCGATGAACAATGTGGAGGAGTTATACACGTGTGCTCATCGTTGGACAATATCATACCGTTAGGACAACTGCACTTATGAGTGCCATCAGTGTGTAATATAATGCATAAGTGAGAGCACCCGCCGTTATCGGTCTGAAAAATATAAATTATACGATATATTAGACAGTGAACGAGGCTTACAGTCACAACTCTAGACTTTAATCCCAGAGACTATCATTTAATTACTATTTGAAACATTTTTATAAATTAACCCAAAGCTCATTCTTGATTGACTTTAAGTAATATTATGTTTCAATTATTTCAAAATTTAAAAACAAATTAAAAACAAATACATACCAAACATGAGACAACGTTAGTATTGATTTTAGTCACTGATATGATATCTGTAAGATTAGGTATCCGACTATAAACCGTCTCTTTTCCAGATTCTGCTAATTTATGAATTCTTTCGATGACTTTTTGTTCCCTTTCTATTAAGTATAAGTAGTTGTCAAAGACAACCATCGATATCGGGTGCATAATACTAGATTGACTTATTGTATGTCTATTATCGCCGTCAAGAGTTGAACACTCAATGATTTGACGACTACTTTCAGCCCAATATATTAAGTCGAGATCGACATCAACTGTCAGAGCAGAGACTTCGTCTAATTTACTTTCAGCTATAGTCGTACCAATCAATCCAAGAATGGAAAGTCTTTCAATTTTCGGAGGACTTATATCATTGACCCAAAACAAGAATCTATTGATCGTATTAATTGATATCAATTCTTAAGTATTGGTAATAAATAATTAAAAAATATAGTAAATACCTTTTCTTATAATGCAATGATAGTGTTCGCGGTCTATTTAATTGGTCGCTAACAATGGCGCCAATGTTTGTGCCATCAAGACGGGTGGCATTAATTGAGTTACTGTGACTACATGACCAGTATATAACTCTAGAATATGGATCAACTTCTATATCAAACGGCTGGTTAGTATCCTGAGAAGCGGGTAAAATGACACCCATTCCAGTGCCGTTAATATTAGCCCTTTTGATAGCCGAAGTTCGGCTATCTATCCAAATAACAACGTTTTCGTAGGAATCATAAGTAATTGCCTTAATATTCTTAAGATTATGAATGGGAAGTGTTATGTCTGGCGCGTCAATTATTGTGTCCATTACTAATCGTGTGATAGCATTTCGTTGACTATAAAGTAAAAAACTTTGTGGAGCTATAAATAAAATTGAAAAATTCAATAATAATATTTAATTAAAATATGTTTCAATTAAATTATAAATTACCGGAACATGTCTTGTTGTCATCGTTAAGGATATAATGTGATGAACATAAACAGCGATGTGTATTAGCCCGTTGATTGTTACCGGGAAGAGCTAGACATAGATGATCACAGCCTCCATTATTAACAGCACAGGGATTCCAACCGGATTGTCGAGAATTGTGATAAACCATTAAATCTATCACATAATCCAATTGAGTTTGTATTTGAGTCCGATTTAAACCATTGGATTTTATGGCCTTCTCAATAGTATTAGTTTCCCAATCGGCCCAATAAACATAATTTTGATATACAGTTAAAGTATACGGTTGTCTTAAAGATTCTTTCAAAATGACATTCCTATTGTTGCCATCAAGTGATGAGGACATTATCTTATGTGATTCAATGTCTATCCAATATAGTCTGTGTTCACTATAATCAATGGTTAAACTGTTGGCTTTACCGATATTGTTAGCAATAACATGTCGTTGAGTTCCGTCGAGTGCTGACCGTTCAATGCGGGCAATCGGTGACCAATCACTCCAAAACATAAGTCCTTCGCCAGGACTGAGTGCTATAGAGCGAGGATTTTCCAAATCTTTCCAAATAAGAATTTTACGGTAATGACCGTCCAATCGGGAAACTTCAATCCTATTGAATTCAGTGTCAGTCCAATAAACATTATTTGCCACCCAATCAACAGCCAAACTCTGTGGATATTCTAATCCATATTCAATGATGTGTTCAATATTACTTCCATTCATAAATGATCTGTTAATTGTCTTAAGCTTGACATCTGTCCAATAAATTCGATTATCGTTTAAATGATAATCAAAAGATGTAGTTTCTTGAACGCCGGCAATTGGTATTATATCCAAATGATGCGATGCTAATGAAATCCTATGAATATCGGTTTTACGGGAAAATAGTAAGAAAGCTTCGGGAACTATACAAGTTTGCATATCTGTAGATAATTCATAACCCATAGGACAGGCGCACACATAATTCTGTTTTGGTCTATACAGACATAAATGACTACAATTTCCATTATTAACAGCACAGGGATTTGTTCCTATAATTCGATTGACGGCAACTGCTTTTAGTCCCATGAGATCAGGTAATTGATCGACAATTATCTCTCTTTGTTGTCCAGTAATTTTATGAACTCTTTCAATGGATCTCTTTTGCCAATCACTCCAATAGACATAATCATTAAGTAGAGTAAAGCCAAATACATGAGGTATTTGATCCGAGACTATAATTTTACGTTCAGAGCCGTCAAAATTTGATTTCTCTATTTTATCTGTTTTAGCGTCTGACCAATAAATTTTGGATAAATCATAATCAATGGCCAAACCATTAGGCCAAACCAAATCTCTGTTAATAATAACACTACGTTGTGTACCATCGAGTGCTGCTCTTTCTATCTTTGGTTTTGTCCCCCAATCAGACCCTATTAAATAATAGGTAATAATAAATTATTTATTTAAATAAATAAAATCAATCAATAGAATAGCAAAAATATTTTTAAATTATTAAAATAATATAAAAATATATAATTACAAAATATAAATCCCTCGATGGGATGAACGACAATAGCTCGGGGCTCTTCAAGTCCTTCAGTTAACAATATCTTTCTAAATGTGCCATTAAGTCGGGCTACTTCTATACGATCGGTACCCGTGTCTGTCCCTGTAATGAATTATTAGTTAAATAATTTACAATAAAATAATTATTTATGTATTTATACAATAAATGTTATGTGCAATCCAGTCAATGGCAATTCCGTCGGGATGATGTACTTCAGTGGCCACTATATCTTCTTGATGAGAACCATTCAAATAAGCTCTTCTAATGACATGAACTTCATCGTCAGTCCAGTAAATCATTTTGTCGACCGGATCAAAATCAACAGCAATAGCGTGTTTAATGTGTCTTAAGGGAAGAATAACATCAGTGAAATCTGGTGTATCCAATGAAATACGTCTTATATCAACTCTTCGGGCTAAAAATAGTATCTCTTGAGGACCGGTGGCACATGTTTTGAGATCAGAAAGTAACTGAACACCTGTCGGACAACCGCATGAGTAAAATGGCGATATAGAAGACAATAAACAGAGGTGAGAACAGCCTCCATTCTCCTGATCACAGGGTGTCTCAGACGGCAATTGACGCTGTGATGAGTAAACATGAATACCCATTGGAGACAACTGTCCGCTTATTATTCTTCTTCGTTGTCGTGTATTTTTGTTAAAAGAATGAATAGCTTTTGTAGTCCAATCAGTCCCTAAATTTGCAAAAATTGATTAAATAGTAATAATAAAATTTAATGAGAAAAAGCTATATTAACTTACAATAGATAATGTCGTGAATCATAGTAATAGCAAAAGGATGCGGCATATTGTCGCTGACAACCACTTTTTGATTGCTTCCCGAAAAATCCATTGAAGAAATAAAATTAAACTTGGCTTCAGCCCAATACACACGTTTGGCCTCATAATCAATAGTTAAACCATTTGGCCAAAGGATGTTGTCTTTAACGAGAACAGTCCGTGTGATGGACTCGCCATCCATTGAAGATCTTTCTATTTTTGGCATTTCTCCCCAATCCGTCCAAAACATTAAACTTTTATAGTTAGCAAAAAAGTTATAATTAATTTTTAATTATCTAAACAACAAAAATCAACAGCTCTTACACTGATTACACATATATTGAAAGCATTAAAAAATAAAATAATTTGATTATATTTATTAAAATATAATTTTTAAATATTGTATTCAATTTACAAATCAATCACAAAAAACATACCCATCTTTAGGTGAAAGTGCTATAGCTCTGGGCTGATCCAAGTCCTTCCAGAAGAGTACTTTACGATTGACGCCATCGAAATCACTCACTTCTATACGATTAGTCTCAGAGTCAGTCCAATACAACTTCTTCGTGAGCCAATCACAGGCCAAACCATCGGGTGATACGATTCCCGATTGGATTATTGTGAACGCCTTGTCTTGACTAAGACTGCCATTAATTTTGATTCCTTTAATCATTTCCAGTCCGATGTCTGCCCAGAATATAATGCTATCTTTGAAATAATAGTCGAGAGCCGCCGCTTCTTCCAAGTGATTCATTATCACCGATGCATTTGGTCTTTGATTGTCGGAATTCAATAGACGAATGTCTTTGCGATTAGCAAACAATAGATATGTCGGACGACTTACTCCTGAGGAATAGCACATTGACATCAAAACTATGTCTTATAATAAATGTAATGAAGACAAACCTGATGTTATGGTGATGTGAATACATAGTATGACTAATAAATAAATGCATTTAATGTGAATGTAATCAGTGGTCAAACCAATGGATGATGACTTATGACACTTATATTTAAGACAAATGCAATCATTGTCTCTTTGGTCAGTCATGTTGTGAACCTATCATTGAAACACAACTCTAATTAATCTCAAGACATGTCAACAATGGATCAAAACATAAACATAATGTCAATCATAATGTGTATGAAATCTATTGTGTGTGCAATCAATGCAATCATTTTCAACATTCAATGCATTCAATTGTAAGCCATTTATATTACAGTAGAGAGTAATCAAAGCGATCACTGCTTTCACTACAATCTTAAGTCATTCCTCTTATATATTGTAAGCCAATAGCAATGGATGTCTTAGTGGGGCATAAATGGGGAACAATTGGGACATAAGCGGGGCATAAGTGGGGCATAAGTGGGGCACACCTGTTGTGCAGACATGCCATACGTACAGTACTGTAGGTCTCAGTCTCACACTTTCACACATTCACACAATGTTACACACATTAGATCACATTCACCGCATACCATACCATCCCTTAAGCCGGTATGTTATCAAAGAGGCGCTCTTTATATACCTGTTTTTAATTGCCATTCACCGTATGTTTTGCTAGTATTATATAAGTTTGAGAAACATTGAGCTTATTATTCAAAAGCTATTAAATAGAAATATTCATTTTTGACATAACTTATAGTTGTAAACAATAATCAATATTAATTAGAGTTAAGACATAAATCAATTGATTATAAATAAGTTGACTTTTTATTATTATTTTTATCATTTGAAATATGTATTACATAATTAAACAATACTTACGAAAAATAAATCAATTATTAAAATTATAGAAAACCTATACTTACCAAAGCAAGTAAGGTCTTACCTAATTAAGTGTATATATAAATGATAAAAAAACTAACGAATTGTAAGTCTGTTTGTCGTTAAATCAAATAATTTTTAAAATTAAAAATACAGTATTTTTGAGTCTTTATATAAGACTCTCTAAATAAGTGTCGAGTTATTAGATGAGCTTATCTTAAGGCGAATATATATCTTCTTGTGGTTTATAGTTGACATAAGTGGGTTGACTATAGCTTTGAGTACCAAAATTGTCACCAGAGTTGCTGTCTCCGTAACCGCTTTGGTAATTGTCGTTATCATACATATCGTTCTCATAAAGACCTTCTTCTGGTTCTTCTTTAATCAAATCATTCTTCATAGGATCCAAACTCCGATCTATTTTGTCTCTACTATTGTTTTCATAATCGGTTTGTCGATTACTTCTTTTTCTGTCTCTACTATGGCTTCTACTTCTACGTCTTTTTCGTCTTTCTACATCTTTGTCTCTGCTATCACCTCTTCGACGATCAGATCTCTCAATGCGTTCATTCAGGTCTCCGCCTCCCGTCTGATCCTCAATATATGAAGCGTCTCGAGAACTCTTAGTTCGATCCGATCGTCTTTCTGAACGATTATCATATCTGCCATCTCTACCATCTCTATCTCTTTTCCTATCCCTATCAGTCTTCTCAGATCTGTCTCTCTCACGTTCTCTACTTCTACTTCTTTTACGTTTATCATCCCTTCTCTCTCGTTCTCTACTTTTACTCCTTTTCCTCTCTGATCTCTCCCTATCTCTAGAATGACGGCGCGATTCCTTTTCATACTTATCTCTGTAAATGATATAATAATTTTAAATATTGTTTATCTCTGAACCAACTTTTTACAAACCTATCCTCAGTTCTGCCGTCATCTCTTCCCGAATGTCTTATGTTTT
The DNA here is from genome assembly GCF_028296485.1 of Oppia nitens. NCBI lineage: Eukaryota > Metazoa > Arthropoda > Arachnida > Sarcoptiformes > Oppiidae > Oppia > Oppia nitens. The sequence goes on from NW_026533250.1 coordinate 1,462,042, forward strand.
CATCGGGCGCTCCCTTTCGAGTTCCACCCAATCCTCCGCCTTATAATAAATTAAATCAAAAATGTTACCCAAATTAAAATTAGGGTAATTTTAAGATCAAGTCTACCGAGTCTACGAGGAAGCCATCCTTTAACAGTGCGACCTCTTTCAACATCGACCAAAACTCTTCGGCCATCAATTTTCTTTCCGTCGGCGTGTTTATAGGCAGCTATGGTATAGAAGTTGAAACTAATAAAATAATACTTACCAAATAATCTCATACCTACCCAACTAGTAATACTTACCCATATTTTTAACACAATTATGACTAATTTTAATTTGCAGATTACTTTCATTATTTAGTTAATAATTAAACTATATAATGAATTATGAAAATGTCATATTATATTATTATATAAAATTTAAATATATATTTAAATATAACGATTTATGGTATCTACTGTAAAGTACTACATTAAATAATAATTATAATATAACATTTTCATTGACTAGTTTTGCAAAATTTAATATTAATGTTTTACTTCTACATTATATTGTTTACATTAGAAAATACTTTAAAAAGTTATGGTAAGTCTTAACTACTGTAATATCAAATTAATGTTCAAATAAAGAAACTGATGACATGCTATTTGTTTTTATAAATACTCATTAATTAACATAACATAATATTTTAATGTTTTGATATATTTAAACTAATTAGTCGATTGATTATTACCTAATTATTGCTAACTTATTACTATATCAATGTAAGGCTTATGTACTTTTTATATGTAATGTAATATGACTTACGGTAAGTACATAATAAGTTATACCTATTGTTAACTTACATCACATACAAACCAATAATACTTTCAAAAACTATGGTCTCTATTGATTGCGGACCAAAAAAGTTGGGCCAAAATAGCTGCATAAGAGATGAGGTAATAGGATAAGTGAGCCCTTCAAAGAAGTTTATTATCATTTATCAAATCATTAAATGATCATTAATTGGGTAAATATTCTCACTTAATATTTACTCAAATTAACACCTATTTTCAATTAATTACTAAATTATCCCATCATTGGTCCTCTTATAGTGATTTTATGGCCAATTATAAGCAAACAAAATGCTTACCAATAAAAATGCTTCAAATCGGATCAATTGTCACTTACAACTAAGCTATTTATTCATTATTAAGATATATATATTACCGTCACTTTTGGTCACAATTACTTCAAACAAGAGTGCATTTACTGATATCTACCCTTATTTACAATTTATGTCAATAAATAAGACAATACTTACAGTGCATATCTCTTTCGTGTTCAAACTCAATGTATGCATAACCGCGTGGTTTGGATGTAACCTTGTCTTGAACTAACATTATCTGCAATTATATCAAATTATAATAAAATCAAATCATATTAAACCAATCAGTCTTAACAAACCTTTTTAATGTTACCGTAGGCTTCAAACTCTCTCCGAAGTTTGCTTTCAGTCGTATCGAAGTTAATTCGGGCCACAAATAGTGTCTTATAGGGGTCTGACGTTGCAGTAGTGCTTGATTGTGGATCCCCTGAAAATAATATCAATTAATACCAAACATATCATATATTCATCAATACATACAAAGAGCTATTCCCTGTTCCAACTTATAGGCCGATTGTTCGGCGCGTTCACGACGTTTACGTTCAATACGTTCTTCTCGAGTCTCATGTCTTACGGGAACCGGTGTGTCCTTCGGGTCCTAATATGTCATCAATTTGTTAATATATTAATGCAATCATATTTTCAAATCAATTCAAAACCTCGAAGAATGTTAAGAAATGTCCGACGCCTTCATAACCGCGTGTTTTCTTCTCGTGCGGTAACTTCTGTGCCGGCGGTAAGTATGGTATCGACTCTCGCGGTGCGAATAATGCCAATAGATTTGGCGGTAAGTATTGGGTCATCACTTCTATACTATTATATCATTAAATTAATATTAAATTACTATTTATAACATAATATTCAATACATTTATCACACAAATGGCGTTCAAGTGTTTGTCAATAAACACAAAGTATGTCCTCCGAGTTGGCCATCGGTCGACATATTTATCACTATATTTATATTAAAATCATTAATTTGTTTGATTGTTAATAATTGTCGATTTGATTAAAATTATATTTAATTAATTTTATTTTCAACCTATTATTAGTTGAATTTTAAAACTATTTATTATTAAGATTTAGATAAAAATATATTGTATTAAACAAATGTATAAAAAGCCATCATTTATGTGACCATTGCTTGCATTTATTGCAGTAAAGTATTAACAATACATAAAATACAATAATATTGATTGAAAACACGTTTTATATTACAATTGATTATTGAATTAAATTGAATTGAATTTTCTTCACTCGACTTATCCATCACTTGATTATCATTAGTGACAGACAATGATTATTCCGATCCGTTGTTTCACTTGTGGTAAAGTGATTGGCAATAAATGGGAACCGTATCTCAACCTTCTTCAGGCCGAATACACTGAAGGGTATGTATGGAAAGATTGATTGATATAACAATTGTCATCTCATGTCACCAATTGATTTAGTGATGCATTGGACGCATTGGGACTCAAGAGGTATTGTTGTCGTCGTATGCTTTTAGGACACGTCGATCTCATTGAAAAACTACTCAATTATGCTCCGCTCGAGAAGTGATACAATTATCAATCAGTTTCAACATTCATACCATTAAAACAATTGTATAACAAATCATTAATGTTTAATAAATAAAATAAGTTTCATATAATTTAACGAAATATTCATTTTATTAAATTTTGACAAAAATCAGTACAATTCTTAAGCGGTCAGAACACAGGCGCCGCCGACAGACTTGATCTTCTGTTCGGCACTTTTACTGAAAAACCTTGCCTTCACTATAACGGGTTGTTTGGGAAGTCTTCCTTTGCCTAACACTTTGAAATATCCCTAAAATAATTGAAATAATCTTAAAATAAGTAAAAAAAAACTAATAAAAAATCAAACAATTAGTCATTACGTGTTTTACAACATCAACTACCGGTGCCTTTCCGTCAGCACTTGTTTTATAGTGCTCTCGCATGCGGTCTCCAACCAGAGCCCAAATTCGGTCAATGTTTATGGTCGGACAGTAGTGCTTGAGTGAGGTTTGCTTTAAGTGGAAGTTCCTCATTCCCACTTTACCGAAATATCCCGGATGACTGTCCACAACAATACATTTAGTTGACATAAAAGTTAAGAAGTCATTACTCACTATTTGTCGAAATAGATGCGGTGATGATGTTGACCGCCGGCATTACCTCTACCGCCGGGATGTTTGCGGTGTTTACCTATAAATAAAATAATATTTGAATATTAAGTTTGATCACCAATTAGTTAATTAAATATCAAACCGATGCGTCCGTGACCGTGAGACACGTGTCCACGAAGTTTACGAGTCTTCTTAAATCTGGTCGGCTGTTAGACCACGAAAACACAATCATTAATATCATTAAAATTATCTCAAATATTAATTATAATTAATAATATAAATAAATAAAAGTTAATTTAATTCAATTAATGTTAAATCACTTACCATTGCTTTTGTGATACTTAGAGGAAAAGGAAGCAAACAATGAGTTATTTTTACAATCAATGATGTGTTGAACACATGAGTTGGATATCAATTGTATGACATTATTGACTGTTTGTTAGTTATATTGCATTCTCTGTATTGAATGCATTGAAAGTCAATAATCGATTGCTTGCATAACATATGGCTTTATAGACAACAATAACACACATATTGTACATCACATGCATTGGTGTTGTGATTGTCTTATCATTCAAACAATTGACTAAATATATCATTAAAGATATCTACGGATCAATTGGTCATCAATGGACTGCAAGACACTCCGTAATGATGAAATTGAGGCTTTGTCTGCTATTTATGGCGAAGAATGGGTCGCTGAAGATACAGATAATAGTGTCTATAGTATTATATTGAAGAGCGATAACAATTGCAACGAAAGTCACGGCAAACCTAATGATTGGCAAAAAATTATACGATTGGAGTTCAGATTACCCGATGAATACCCGTTAAGTCAGCCACCAATGTATACGTTGTCAGCGCCGTGGATGTCACGCAAAGAAAAGGCATCATTAATGGCACAGTTGGAGGACATCTATTGTTGTAATGAAGCGCAAAGTATTCTTTATCTTTGGATTGAGAAGTCCAGAGAGTTCTTGAATTGTGATGAATCCATCAGCGATGACAACGATAACAACGATAATTCTTGCGACTACCAAACGAGTCATGAAAATAATGAATATATTGGACTTAAATCTAATGATAAGTCAGTTAATAGTCATTCATCACATTGTCAGCCCATATCATCCAACCATTCAAGTGGTGGTACATCATCTCCAGCCCTATATCACGGCGAACCACTAACAGACAGGAGGAGTACATTTCAGGCACACTTATCTCCTGTGCATTCAGTAACCGAAGCACACGAAGCATTAGCTGTTCTCAAAGTAAACAAAAAGATAGAAAGCGCTACCCATAACATCAGTGCCTACAGAATCTCTGGGGGTCCGCACAATACATGTCTTCAGGATTGTGATGACGATGGCGAAAGTCATGCCGGCTCTCGACTCTTGCATTTGCTTCAAATTTTGGAGGTAAAGGATGTGGTGGTAGTTGTCTCGCGTTGGTACGGAGGCATACAGTTAGGTCCCGATCGTTTCAAACATATTAATAATGTGGCCCGAGATCTACTACTTAGATGTGGTTATATTGATGAGTCAACTGATGGCAACCATTCAAACCAAAACAAACACAAGAAGAAAGTCAAATGACAAACATATGATTAGCTATTTTACAATTTTTTTAATAACATATTTGTATTTTTCAATTTACGGTAATTCAGTCATTATTTTTAATTACGTATTCATTAATTCATTAAATATTTTATATAAGAATTATCATATTTTTGAAATATTATACATTTTTATACCTATTTTATATCTCATGAATTATATTTTTTCAAAATAAGTGAAATTAATTAAATATTTTTAATTGATATTTTTACCGGTGAATTATTGTCAAAATAAATTGTGTTAATGTGTTAATACAATTGCCAAATGATTTATTTATTGTTTAATGAATTCATTTTTTAATAAAATAATATAAAAACAAACTAATAATGAAATTTCAAGCCATCATAACTGGTCTCTTGACCTGAGCTTCCAAATCATTTGCAGCCGCATAACCAGTTCCTCCCCTTTGCAATGGTATAATATCCTTATCTTTGAGTGATTTTCCATTAATCGGATCCAAATAGTCTTTTTTAATAAGTTTGTCGACACATTCCATCGTTACTACGGCTCCACTAAAGATATATAGACAATAATAAGACAAATGTTAATACAGTATATTAGAGAAAAGACAATATAATGTAAACTAACGAAGTGGTCAATACAGCGCACGGAACTGAATTGCTTAGAAGATCATGAGTTACGGCACACTTATATTTGCCCTAAAATATAATCATTATTGATATTTGCAATAATTATATCGAAATCGTTATTAATATTAACAAACTTTTGTATCATTTGTTGGCGTGAAATGAACTTCAATGAGTTGGTTAGCCTTAAGAGGTTTACCACTCATAGGACAGTATACACTTGTCTCTGGCTTTTTAATTTTTGTTTTAGATGATTGCGGTGTCATCGCTGGCACCCAAAAACTGGGCAATTGTTTGTCGCGACCACTGCACATGTTGGAGATCCCGGAGCCCACTGTTGATGTATTAATGTTTGTCGTACTGGTAGCTGAAGATGTCGAAGCTTTTGATGCAATCTTACTAATAATATTGGTTTCCATCTTTTCAAACCTTTCTGTCTTAATCATTATCTCTTCATTTGCTTTATCAATGATCTCCTTTTCCTCCAATTTCTTCTGTTTTTCGTATTCTTTCATTTTTCTGGCATTTTCTCTCTTCTGATGAATGATAAACTCAAGAATTGATTCCTTGTCGTACAGATATCCTTCCGGTCTTTTATGTCAATTGTATAAATAGTTATCAGATATTTTGTCAAAGATGTAATCATAACTCACGTAAGGACTGGATGTCTGCACGGCTGAAGAGTTAGATTACAGGCATCGAAGTCTTTGATGGAGTCTTTGGCTAATCGTAGTCTTTGAGTGCCATAACCGGATGTTTTGGTATCTCTTTGTCTTTCATGGTATGAATAGACTGCACCCGCAGTGTTGTTACGCGCGTGTCGTGTCATTGATATCTTAATCAAACAATTGATATAAATATTAATTATTCAATAAATTTGTTTTTCAATAGATTTCTATGGCTATAATGAATGCTTACAATAATAATAACAACAATAGTCTACAATATTTTCCATTCAATTCATTATATTATAAAATCTATGCATTAAATGGTGTATTCATTTGTGAGAGTATTCGGTTAGAGAGGTAATCGACTGATTAGTTTATATTAAATATCTGGTCAAATATACATTTAATTTAAAAATGACCAAGGGCATATTTATAGATAATATTAAACTCAACATTATTGTAATTGGTCATTTTTTGATTAATTGTAAAATAAACTAGATAAAAGATAATAATCAACTATTTTATGTCGATTCTATTATTAAGTTAATTTTACAATTAATCAAAATATGACAAAATTTACAATAAATGGCAAATATTTGTATTTAATATTTATTAACAATAATATTATATTTTTAATTAATTATAAATATGTTTAGAAATGTCTCAAATTTTCTTATAGTTTAGTTATATTCTGATATAGAAATAATAGAAAACTTAATTTTATAAGAATTGAATATTTTCTCAATAAATAATTAAAAATAGCATTTAATTGAAATAAAATGCAAATTATAATTGATTTTTGAATACAATTTTCATTAATTTTTAATGATTATCACCATAAGTATTAGTATAAAGAATTTAACAATATTTAAATAATTAATATATAAATTAATATAAACACATCTAAAATATTAAAAATATTATTTTGATGTCTGAAAAATGACAATCAGTTAAAAAGTCCTAAGAGATCGGTTTCATTTGGTTTGTCCACATCTGAAATGGTTGTACTGGTTGTAGGACTGGTATGAAGTGATTGAAAACTTTCGATAAGGTTTTCGGATGGTTTTGCTTCTAAAGCTTGGATCAGACTATTATCTGTAGTGTCGTCGTCATAGCCATCGTCTTCATCCTGGAAGGGACTAACGAGTGGATCGGCATAATTGAAAGTACATGTCTTAGAGAGATCCAACTCTATGGGGAATATTGTATTGTCTTTGAGTAGTGAATGGCATTCGTTATGAAAGTTTGAGAGACCAGAGATGAGTCTTTGTAATTGTTGAACAATGTCTTGAACGTGCTTTTGGTCTAATAATTCAAGTTTTACCATAACATCTGACCTAAGTTTAGCGAATCTAATTCTGGCGTCTTGTCTGCACCGAAGTATTAGTCGATACTCATAGTTACCGGTCTCTACACGATATATAGGCTCTTGAAGTGCCTGATATGTGTACTCTTCATCGTCCATCTCTTTCACTTTAAGACAATATGACTAATATATAATTATAAATAACTGTCATTAATATTACAACTAAAAAATTATTAAATGTTAAAAAACAAACCAAATATTCAAACTTTATGTCCGCATACTTCTTAATGGTTAGCTTTGTGTCGGGAATTGCTTTATTCAGGTATGTATTCAAATCACTCAACATCTATGATATATAATAAGAGTTAAATACAATTATAAATAAATTTACTTAATTATCGTATCAATTCAATAGTAATGAAATTATTATTATTACGGGTTTAATGTTAGACAACATCTTAAGGCCTGCCTTTTCAATAGACCGATGCGTTTCTCCAAACTTAGAGAAGGCTTCACTCGCCTGAGGCTGAGGTTCTCGGACTCCAATCTCAGCAAATATATCGCCAAAAGCTATCGTTTTTTGTGAACAAATTTAATAATTAATTTATTACATAATTTGGACAAAATATGAACAATACCTTTATATGTAGAGCACATATCTATGAATACTTTAATTACATGTTTTGTGTGATCCATAAGCCCTCTATACATATACTCATTCCTTTCCAATTCTTCCAATTTTTTTATTAAACTGTCTAAAAATGTTAATACAATTGTATTACATATAGAAAACATACAAATAAATAAGATATTTATATAAATTACATTTAAATAACTTATAAACAAAATAACAAACCATTGCAAAGTATAGCCCGACTAAGGCCGAGAGCATCAGCAGTAGTGGCACTCATATTCTCAACCATTTTATGTTTCATTTTCTTAATGATGATATCCAATGACTTTCCTTGTTTAGGATCCGCATGAAGTTTATTATAAAATATGGTTACTTCGTCTTTGACCGATTGGATCAATTTTGCGACCTCTACTTTAGTACAGCCTTTGACTGATGTAGTGTTTACGCCAACAATTTCATCGCCTGATTGAAGAGTGCCGTCTCTGGCGGCCGGAGTATTGTCAAAGACCTATTCATTCATTTATTTATTTTTGTAAAAATATAAATTAATCGATTATTACTTATTTAAATGTATACCTGAACCACATAAAGACATGGACAGTGTGGAGCACCGCCACCAATACTAATGCCTATTAGATTGGTGTCATCCTTCTTGATGACCACACTTCCAGATGTTACTGTCATTCCCCTAAAAAATGAGATTTATTTGTAATAATAATTAGTTTTATGATTATTTGTAAATTATTTGTGTTGAATATTCTGTTAATTTGTGTAATACAAGAATCGGTGCATACATTCTGTCTTCAATCATGTTTTCTAACCATAAGCTATCAGTCATGTCATGCATTAAATATAACGGTTCGTAATCAGTATATGAATAGCGATTATAAAAATCTAATTGTCTTGTCATTAGTTATTCAAATTAAAATCTAACAAAAAATAAACAATAACTGAAGTAAATTAAATATTATTGATACATATAATTATAAATTATAATATAACACATATAATAGAAAACAATAAATTATTAAAATTAAACAAAACAAATATATTTTAAACTAAAATAGATATAAAAATGCAAAAATATGTTATGTATTAGTAGTGATGAATAGGCAGGTGTTCTCACATCTTGTCTTCTTCATAGAGGAAACCTTCCTCTTCATCGACCATTGAGTCACACATTTTGATTCACATATGTTTTCTAAAATATATTTTGTTTAGTAAATAAAGTCAAACTATAATTGGGTGTAATATATATAATATATAATAAATATCATATCATTTATTCTGTTGTTTTATTACTGTTAAAGAATAGTCATATCCGTTATGTTCAGCAATGACTGACTCAACTCCCCTCCCATTTATTGATCCGTAGATTACAATCCCTAACTAACTGTGCAAATATCTATTATTTATATATTTATAGACTATATTTATTTAGTTAGAATTCATCATTTGAATAAACTTAAATTAAAAATTTTATTGTTATATTAACCTATTTTTTAGATTATTTCTTATTATAAGTAGTACTTAACACATATCTAAGTCAATGTTTTAAATAATCACAAGTATTTTGATAAATATTTTTGTAATATAAATAATAACTTAACTCAATATAGTTATTGCCAAAAAATTGGAGAATTTGTAAAAATTAATTAACATAAATATTAGGTTAATTTTTTAACGTCACTTAGAATGTCAAATTGATTCATAATTGAAAAATGGAAAAATTAAAAAAACTAAAAAATTGTATACAGTATTTGATTTTGTATTTTAGTTTATTTAAGAAAAGTACAAAAAAGTAATGAGAGTTCAAAAGCATTGGTAATAATTTAATGGAAATGACAAGAAATGCAATAATTTGTTATATAAACCAAAAAATGAAATAACAATCTGATTCCCAATTCTATCGTTAAGAAATTGTTTCACTATTATAGCCATAAATGATTTCATATATCACAACAAAGATATTAGTGAATGATTTATATACAGTATTGTACATAAAGTTGTATAATCATAATGAACTCAACCTATTATTACTATAACTTTTAGGGGTTATCATCCAATTTGTAGCATTTTATTACTTAATACTACATATACTCGAATACTATTGTTAGGCTAACAATTGAATATACTGTATAATAAATTATTAATAATAATAAACATACTTTAAATTATTAAAAACGATTTAAAATTAAAACATTTCAAATATTTATATCATAAACAAGTTGTTTAATTCGTTGTTATTCTGATAGATGATGTGTAGAGTGGAAATGGATCTGTTATCTCATAATTATAAACGACAATGTATTAAATGCTTTCGTAAATTAACACTTAATACCAACATATCATGTCATGCATTATAACAATACAGTATTATTGATATAATTTATAATATTAAGATTTAATAATCAAGTAAATTATAGTTGCCATGAAAATAATGTTGAACCATATTTAAAAAAAATAAAATATTTATAATACACAAAATTTTATTTAAAAAATAATATTTATTAATAAGTCAAATACTAGATTAAACACTGTATTTAAAATTGTTAACTACAATTCAATTAGAAATTAAACTCATCATTAAATACTTGAAAGAATTTAATGGGTTTACACAAATATTTACAATTTTGAATAATTATAATAATAAATATCAATAATATTAATAATAAAACATTAAATATTAAACAATGTTTTGGTGATACTATAGAAATGATTGCTTAGTACTATAGTCACCCACAACCTAAAGCCACCGCTTATTGTGATTTAATAATAACATAAAATAAGAATAGTTTTTTCATTTGTATCAGTTATTTGTGTAACAAATTTATGTTTTTATACAATGATTATTAATAAATGTTTCAAAAATGGCAAAACTGTATCTCAAATGTAGTTCATATATAAAATTGTTATTTTGTGGCATAAAAAGTCAGTCATAAAAAGACTGTATAATTTTTTAAACATCAAATTAGAAACAAGTTTTGATGTCTCAATTATTTAAATAATCTCTTAATTATAAATGTTTAATATTATGATTAGTTAGAGATGAGTTCGATATAATTAGCCGGATATAGACCGACCCGACCGTCTTTTCTACCCTTACACCATCCCTGTTCGTCCTCATCCTCTAATTTTTCAAATATATCGCCTATAAAATCAATATATATTTCTAATGAATATAACATTTACAGTATTAAAATAAATCAAACCCTGTTTAAAAGTTAGTTCATCGGCTTCGGCACCATTATAATCATATAAAGCACGCACAGCAACACCGGGTTCTCCATTATCGACGAGTGCATCGTTGGAATAGTCATCCCAGTCTTCGTGGTCGTCGTCAAAAGGATTTGCTTCTTGTTTTCCGTTTCTATATATATAAACAGTAATTTAAATTTAATTAAATCTAAAACTTAATAAAATATATATAAATAACATTACGTTTTGTATTGATTGTTAGATATATTATTAGGTTTTATATCCATTTTATGTCCGTTATTAACACAATTCTTGTGAATATCCATTCTGTGATCTAATAGTGTGATATCATTGGTGTTTATACCATCAGAATATAGTTTTTTATCTTTCTTTGAAATGCTGTTAAGCTCTGGAGTGTATTCCTGTTTGATATTAATTTTTTTTAATTTTAAATTATTTTATAATATATATATATACAGTATATTTGTTAAAATTAGTAATTAGACCATAACACCAATGTTAATAACAATAGTGAATTTAAATGATAAACATTTAAAAATTATTAAACAGCAAAGTTTGATCCTTATTTAAATATATTATAAAAATGTTATTTATATAGATGTTATGATTATTTGCAATTTAGTTTAAAGCTCAATTTAAATGATAAGCAATGACAATACTTAAATTTGCATTAAAATTTTTCCTATAATTAAAATATATAAAAAATATATAATTTAATGACATTCAAATATTAATAAAAAATTAAACAATAATATAAAACAGTTTCCTGTAATTTCATTTTTATGATTCATTATAAAATCCTTATAACTACTGTATACATGTATATTAATATAGCATATATACTATATCTTACTATACAAATATTTAAAAATATTTATAAACTATAATACTAGTATTTCTATTATTAGATCATCAAATACTTGTTTAATTCTAATATGAGAACATTAAATATGCAATAAAAACATTAAATAATATACAATTCCTTAACTTTAAATTTTCATATATATATATATATATATATATATAAAATAATAGTAATATTTATGCGAAAGTAATGATAATATCATTATATAAATGACTTTTATAAGCAATGTAATGATATGATCACAAATAATAGCTTATAATAAAACCAACAAATGTTTTGCACAAAAATCAAACAATATTTGTCATAACATCTCAAACAGTAAACGTGTGATTTGTTGATAAATATAGGAATCATTAGCCAATATATTTCACATGCATTTAATTTTTTTCAAATTTCATGCAATTGTCATTAGTGTTAAAAACATAAAAAACTAGCAATTTATACATCAAAATTGAAAACAGACATAAAGAGAAAGAAAGATAAAGAGAGTTAAGAGAGTTGTGGTACAGTATATGTGATTACAGGAAGTTCTTCGTTGAATTTTTGTTGATTCACAAGTTGTATACCATTTTCGGGAACAGTTACGCTTTTTTTAGTCTTTCCGATAATGTCTCGAAACTCTTCACAATACTCCTAATTAACAAAAATCGCATAACATATAAAGCAAACAAAACATCATAAAAACAAAAGTGCTATAAAAATAATATGTAATAAAAATAATGATTTATGCATAACATGCAAATTATGTGCAGAAATGACAATATTTCAATTGATGTGCCATATTATGTGCCCAATCAATAAACTCTTGTCTTACCTCAAACTGTGGCCAATTCATAGCCATACCAACACCAAAATTATTTGACCACCACTTGAGGTCTTTATTTGAATCAGCGTTTTGAATAGTATGTCGATATTCGTCATAAATTTGAGGTAATTCGGGAACTGTTGATATATTAAGGCAGCCGTGAATTGCAAACAACATATCTTTGAAAAAATTAAGTCTTTTTTCTTCAAACTCTTGACATTTATCAAAGACAACAGACATATCTTCCATGTATTTGGCGTTATAGTCATTGATTTCTTTAAGAGCCGACTCATACTTCTCTTTAGTTTTAATGACCTCCTCTTTAGATTTCATGACTCTATCTTGAAGTTTCTTAACCTGATATAAATGATAAATTCAATTATTGATAACAACTGAGTATATTTGTAACAATTATTGATTATGAATTTGATTACCTGATCGGGTGATAGTGATGTATCTCCAGAAGCATTTCTTTCCTGATTAATGGCAGTCCTTTCATTTTTACAGGCGTTGTGGTAATCAATTTTACATTTGTTTACTTTAGCTAATATTTTAGACCACGGTTTCTGTGCCTAATATTATATTATTAGAGACATAACAAACAAAACAATAGACGTTAAGTGTTGACCCATATTTCATATTTAAACAATAAATTTAAATAAAAAAAATAAAATCAAATACTTTTTTGAAGGCGTCGTCAAACTCTTTCTTTTCTTTCATTGTAATCATTGATTTATGGAAGTTATCCTTTTGCCACTGTTTTATCTGAGAGACAACTGTCTGCATCATACTCTCCTTGATCTTCATATGGACATCACATCGACGGTCAGCTTCAACGAGGACTGCCTTCCAGGCGGCTTCAGTGGTGCCATATTCAGGTCCTTTCTCTATCAGATCACTCCACTTTTTTGACCATTGTTTCAGACTCTTGGCGTAGTTCTGTTCAATTTCTGACCTCTCTTTTATCAATAAAATCAAATCATTGCAAAGTTTAGATCCGTCTTCGGCTCGTTTAGTTGTCTTCTTGTAGTTTCCCGGTTCCCAAAAACTATCGGAACCGGCGATAAGCATTGCATCGTCGCTATGATGTGACATCTCTTAAGTTAACCTAATTATCATTTATTATCATTTTAATCATCATTTTACTAATTTTTAATTTACTATTACACTAATTGCATAATAATTATTATAATTAAATCAAAAAATGTTTACTTTAATCATCACAATAATAATTATTACTATTATATTAACTAATTAAACCATATATTAAAATTCAAATAAAACAATATACAGTATTTACAAATAAATTATAACTGACATATCATTTGATAGCTAAATAATAATTATTGTTTCTTAAAATATGAAAATAAATAAATGACAATAAAAACTATGCCATGACTTTGAGTTTCAATTAATTATTAAATGCCATAACTATATAATCAATGAAACAAAAAAATATTTTTAATATTTTCAAACACATATTGTCGTCAGTAATTTATTAACTAATTAATCAATAAAACACTTTCAAGTTTTCATTTTTTTTAAATATCGATCAATAAATAAAACATGTGTTAAATGTTTGCATTAAACAAAACAAACTATTATTACGTTTGCAATCAAAATCACTAAACAATGTCTTAAATTTAATTTGAAAATTTAGTGAAAATAAAATGAAAAACATTTAATCATTACAGAGATTAAGTGATGAGAAAATAGTTATCACTTTTATAGTATATGTATTCAATTATTGCCCAAATGTTTTAATACATTTAATATATAACTATTATATAAGACATTTAGAATATTATTAGTAAAGTATTGATTAATAATTATTTAAACTTTATCTAATAGTTGATAACAAATACAGGTAGTTATTGAGTTATTTTTTTAATATTTGAAAATAATTAAATTAATTTTCATAAGATTGAATAAAAAAAATTTCAAATTATTTTCTTCAAATACGTTTATTATTTTCACTTATCACTTAAAATATATTTTAATTTAGAAAAACCTCAATAGTTGCTTAAAAAAGCCTAGGGGTAATAATAGTTTTTTTTTTAAATATTATAATATATTTATAATATTTGCAAATGATATACGATTCACTTGTTTTCAGTATTATTTACAAGAATAATGTACACAAATATACTAATTTATATTTTAACAAAAATATGAATTAAAAACATTATAGTTTTATATAATTTTTATAATTTAAGTAATATTTTGTATTTTTACACATATTTTTTACAATATTTTACATTTTAATGCTTATATTTTTCAAAATCATTGAAATATTTAGTTATTTATAAGTTTTTAAATTTGCTAAGCCATCAAATAATTATTTAAAATTATATTCAATAATAAAATTTCGTGAATAGTGTCCACTTGTTATGTTCGGACAACTAATCCTCACTTATAAGCAGAGATACAATGCATTTGACACAACATCGGCCCATATGAGTGCTAATTATGTTTGGGTCAGCTGTTTGTCAATTTTTATTTTGAAAAAATATATTGTTGAGATTTTTTAAGTGGCATTTTTATCATTATGCGAGAAATAGTTTTGATTCCATAACAATATTTATTTTTAAAATAAAAAATTTAACTTTCATTGGATTTTCTCAAATGCTTTGTATGACTGTTATAACCGTTAAACATATAAAATAGTTTTTTTAGTTATAAATCAAGACATTAATTATTAGTTTAGAAATTAATAATTAATTTTAATATTACAAATTCAAAAATATTATTTATATCAATTAAAATAATAAATATACATATAAATAACTATCCATATATTAAGTCAATTAATATGACTGACCATAAAGATAGCTATAATTTAATAATAATTTCAATTAAATTGAATCAACTGAAGTACAGGTTATATAAATTATTACATATTATTTACTTTTGTACTGTATATACATTTTTGTACAAATTTTATTAACCATCACTAATGTATAAAATTTGATATAAATATATGATATTAATTATGAATGTATGGTTTGCTTCACTAAAATACATATATCTATTAATACGACTCTACAACCAATAAATTTTATTTTTAATTAAATAAATAACATTTGTTTTTAAACAATTGCTATGAAATTGAAATTAAATAAATAAAAGTAACTAATTTCAAAATAAGTATACTATTAATTATAAAATAATAATAATAAACTAGAATTAAATATATAATTAGTGAAAATGGTTTAATCAAAATCAAAGTATAAAACTTATTTATGTCTAGACTCTTAACATTAGTGTGTTATATATTAAGACATTGTGATTATCTATTGAAAGGTTAATTAAAGTATTTGGTGAGTATAGACATACAATCAAAGTAATGATAGGGTGTGGTGTTTATAACAAAATGCAAAACAAATTTACAATACATTTGCCATAAAAAGCTTTACTTTTATATAATATTTATTTTTTGTAACACATATTTGACTAAATAATGCAAAAATGCAATTCATTGCAATATTGTTTGTTTGACATACTGTACATAACATACATAGCAAACAATGTCAATATGATTTAGACAAAAATAGATACCGTATTTCATTATCCAAAAAATTTTATCAAATTATATTTCATTCGACATATTCCTTAAACAAGTAATATATTAAATAATTTTATTTATCGAAATAAATTAAAATCTTCATTCAATTTACTATTATTAATACCTTATATAATTATACTGTATTTTATAAATAGTTTAAAATATAATATTGAGAAAAATGGATAAAATTAAATAAAGTATTGCACAGATGTACTAATAATGTTAACTAAGATTAATGTTTCAAATTAGTTATTTGTTTAACTCTTGTTATGTAAAATAGTGAAGCATTTTGACCACAATTTTATTTAATAACATTTTACATACATTTGCACACCATTTGCTATTATTTCAACATATGATTATAGATTTTAATAAATCAATATAAAGCAATTCAATTAAACAATTCAAACTATACTATTATATATTTTATTTATTTAAATCATTTATACACATTGAAATCAATTAAATAATTACATTGTTTCAATATTTTAACCTTAATTAATGTTTTTAATTGATGTAAAAAATAAATAAAAAAATTTTTTTTATATATAATCAATAAATTATATACTTTTATAAATTAATATAATTGAAATTGTGTTGAGATGAAGACAAATATTAAATAATTGATAAAAACATGACTTTAAATGTCATGAGAGTTGATATCTGCTATAATATGATACAAATGAAAGACAATATTAACTGACAAAAAAAATCAACACAAAAGGAAAATCTGAAATTAAATAAAACATTTTTTTCATTGTGTTATTCCCTGAAAAGTCATTTAATACTCACTATTTGTGAGAAAATATTTTTAAAAATACAAACACAAACACAATTAACATTTCATGATTTATCAAATAATATAAAAATGCGTTTAAATATTGTCTCACAATTCATGCACTAATGCTTTATAATTCAATACTATTGATTGATTAAAATTAATGGTATTTTTATAATTAAATAATTTAATAAAAACAGACTTTTTTATAACAGAGTAATTAAAAGCTATATTTATTAGTTAAAACGTGATACTAATGTACTGTATATTAGTGTATAAAATAAGTGATAAGACATTTACTAAAGTCATCCTTAACTTTGTTACCATTTAATGCTAAATATATTATTAATTGATTCAAACAAATGTTTGGCCACTTATTGCTAATAATTTTAATAAATTCAAGTAATATGTCATATATTAATATATATATAAATTGGTCTCAAATGGTGATCGTAAGCAACACTTGTAAACCTGTTAGTCGTGTTTAAGACATGAGATGAGTCTCTCAAATATCGACAAAATATTTTATAAAAGTAATCATTTTTTTCCTTAACTTAAATCTCGTATTTATATGACTTGAATAGTGAAACCATTTAAATACATATATAAATCCTTGAATTAATGATAGATTCAAGTCATTTAAATTAAGAAAAATTATATTATCTGACAATTGGTTGAATCAATTAAATAAAATATATTTTATTTAAATGTCTCTCAACTCGTTTGAATGCTAACCAATTGATGACATTTATAATGTTATAAATTAAATATAAAGTATACATTGATATCATTTGAGAAAAAAATATTTAAGCGTTAAATAAATATATATATAATAATAAACTTTATCTTTAAATTGTTTATCATTAATAGCAACGACACAAATATGCGGTTTTGTGGTTGCATTCAATATAATCATAGATTAAGTCAATTAAATGCTAACAATTTATATAACAAACTATACAACAATTGATTATAAGTTTAGGATTTTCTCAAAACTCATATCATTTGCATATTATGTGAAAAAATGATTCAATTGATAGTTAACTGAAAACTTTGATATCAATTGAATATAATTTAGTAAAACTCTCATAACATTCATTCATATGATATAATAATTACTATGAATAGGGAAGTCGTCTATTAATTGCTTATATATATCAAACAAATACAAACATTCAGTTGACAAGTGATGCACACGTATTGACAAACATTAACTCAATGACCACTCAATTACTATAATGTCATCAATCAATCAATCAATTGAAATGTCAATCATATGTCATAACATTGAGTGGTAGGAGTGGTAGGAGTGGCGGTCAATGTATGCAAACAATGTATACAAACAATGTATTGCATAACAGTATAAGTCATATATTGGATGACATTATGTGATAAATTGTATGTCAAAAGTAATGCAAATCAATATGAATATGAAAATCAAAACATTAATTAGTAATTACCTTAAGTTGAGATGCGATTCAATGCCAAAACATTTACGCCATTAAGTGTTGACTCAATTGGTTTTATACGACAAGTGAGTGAACGCTCCGAAAGGCGACACAACTCAACACAACTCAATACATATACACTCATTGACTATGGTTTCCATGACTACACAATTGATTCTATTGCTGTCATCTATTGACTCACTTTATGCTCACAAAAGCATTGACTTTACATTCGATTGAAAAACTTTCTAATGTTTTCAAAACAACATTCAAATCAATGAAAGTTTCGATTCAAACAACACATGTGATTGAAATATGAAATAATTGTTGACATAATGTTATAATTTAATTGAAAACATTGAATGTGTTGACAATGTTATGCTTAAGACATTTGGTTAGATGTGTTGACACACATGTAATGGTTGTATCCGTAAGATATCATAACTTGTATTATTGGAACCAAATGTTTGTCTTAACGAATATCAATGACTCAATTGGTAGCCATTTGTCTTCAACACATAGATCTCAATCGGTATTACAGTTACTATGATTTGACACTTATTTCACTAATTATTTGTTTTATTGAAAAGCTTTTTAAAAATAAAAACTTGATTTCAATGACTGAAAAAGGATTGTATGTATTGATGCCATATGTGGTCAAAGCAATGAACAAATTGGTTGATATTATCGACGATGAAATGCGTCAAATAAATGCACACAAGATCTCAATGCCATCAATCGTTGCTAAAGATCTCTGGGATATATCAAGTGATTACACCAATAAAGTCTATGTATTGACTATTTATTGATGTTTTTGTCACTCAACAGATCGTTGGGAGGAATCGAAAGAAGAATTGTTTAGATTAACAGACAGACAAAAGACTAGCTTTTGTTTAGCACCGGTGAGAGAGAGAGAGAGAGAGAGAGTTTATAATGTGTTGTAATTGTTTTTACTATTTAAGACTCACGAGGAAGTGGTCACACAATTAGTTTCTAAAACCAAACATTTATCTGAGAGTCATTTACCCATTTATTTGTATCAAATAACTAATAAATTCAGGGATGAAATTAAAGCAAAACACGGATTATTGAGAGGACGAGAGTTTCTAATGAAAGGTATATTTCATTATAATATTTACTGTAATAATAATAATAATAATAATAATAATAATAATAATAATAATAATAATAATAATAATTATAATAATAATCTATATCTATCTACAACTTTATAATTTGAAAATGTTTGTATATTTTGTATTTCCGTCACACAAACAATTACTTTTAATGTGTCGCGTGATTATTAATAATTAATAATTTATTAAATAAAAAAAATGTATATACAGTATATACTGTTTATAATAAACTATTGGTAAATTATAAAATATTAGTAAAGCGGGGATCTAAATACTAAATATAAATTATAATCTATAAATAAATTTATTGATATTATCATATAATAAGATAAAACCATAACATAACTTAATAAAATTATTATTTATTTAATATTTTATAATACATTTTTATGTCATATGTCAACTACTTATATATTGTATTATTTTGCATTATATTATCTTTAGTTACAGTAAATTAATTATTTTATTTAAGATTTATATACTTTTGATGCAAACGAAGAAAAAGCAAAGGAAACATATGATAAAGTATGCAATGCTTACGAAAATATTTTTAAACGAATTGATTTAACTGTTATTAAAGGTATTAAATATAAATTATTTAAATTAATATATATATATATACAGTATATATATAATATTGAAAAACTATTTATTTGTAAGTTCGCGGATCAGTTGGCAATATTGGTGGCAAATATTCTCAAGAATTTATGTTAGTCTCTGATTTAGGTGAAGACGAGATATATAAATGTAATGTTTGTGAATCAGCCTTCAATACTGAACTGATAGACAACACCGATGAAGTCAAATGTCTTACATGTAATAGCAATGATTTAAAGAAATTGAATGCCATTGAAGTTGGCCATACATTCCTTCTCGGGACTCGTTATTCTCACAATTTTAATGCAAATTATATATCAAATGATTCAGAGAAATCAAGAAAGTAAATAAAATTAATATTTTATCTAAAATTTTATTAAATTTTAATATTGATGTGTATTTATAATAGAGTTTTTGAGATGGGATGTTATGGGTTAGGTGTGACCCGAATATTAGCCGCTTCTGTAGAAGTTTTATCACAAAACTATTCAATTCGTTGGCCAAAGTCTTTAGTGCCGTTTAGAGTCTGTTTAGTTTTGCCAAAGGTTTGTACTCTTAATATAAACATTAATATAAAACTGAATTTATTTATTATTTATTTAATTTTATAGAAAGGAAGTAAAGAAGATGTTTATAATGGAACTGAATTTAGTTTAGATTTTGCTAAAAGTTTGACAAATATATTCAATGAAGACGTCTTCATTGATGACCGAACTAATCAAACAATTGGCAAACGATTGTTTGGATTGCAATCACTTGGCTTTCCTTATATTATAATAGCCGGCAAAAGAATCACTGAAGAAATACCAATTTTTGAAGTAATAGATAATTATCGAAATGATAAATATTTTATGAATCATTTAGATTGTATTAAATTTTTAGAAAATAATTTTTAATTTTTTTTTATTAAATTACTTATTATAAAATATGAAACATTAAAATTTTAAATTATTGTTAAATACAATATGTATTAGGGTAAGATACGGTATATTAAAATTATTAATATTAAATTATGTGTAAATTTAAAATAAATAAATATTATAACTATTATAACTAGGGTAATTATTATAATATTGTATTTTAATGATTGAATAAAAAATTATGTTCACAACTACGGTAGTCGTAAAAACAGTATTTATATTGAAATGAATTTTATTTACAGTATATTCTAATAAGTTGTGATTCAACATAATATTAAATAATTTAGTAAATAAAATAATTTTTGATAAATATCCGTTATTTTTATAAATTTTATATATTGAATACTTTATACTTAAACACACTTTTAGTATATGTAAAAAATAAAGTATACCGGTAATTAATAATATGTTTTATTGTAACTCAATAGTGTTCAATATGAATATAATCTATATTGATAATTGATATTTAAGATAATACAAGTATTAATGTTTTTATAATTATTAAATTAATTAGAATTATTTTAAAATATAAAACAGTTTAATAGTTACAAATTGAAATTGTAAGTATTAATACAATTAATATAAGATTGACATTACCGGTAGTAAACATAAAATGTGATGTACTGTAATTACATCACTACATCACTACATCACTACATCACCTGTATTTAGTATACATGATATATACAATGCAATCAAATGATATTTTTTATCACCAAAAAAAACAGAAGAGATTTTCTGCTTTACCAGTAAGTGGTTTATAGACACTATTATTCATTGATTTTTTTCTCTAAATAATGACTTTTCATTCAATAAAACATTTATATTTAAAACTAAAAACCAATTAATTACATCTAAAAGTCATAGAATTTATAATAAATTACAACTTATTTCAATAAAAAGTATTAAATACTGTATAAAAATAAATTATTAGTAGAGTTATAGAGTTATCATCTCTTTGATGATTATACAGTATTATACAGTAGTGTACTGTATATTCATATAATGGTTGACATAATGTTTATCTAAAGTTTACACTGTATTAAAATATTTATTTTAAGTAAAATATATTTATAATATCATATTAATAATAAAGCATTTGAATATAATTAACATAATTAATATAATACTATATATAATTAATGTTTCATAAATACAATATTTTAATAAAATTAAAATGATATACAGTAATTAATTATTTTATTTATTAATGAATATATGATTGATTATTGGATTATTGAATAAGATCTGCTTTATATATCAAAATAATGTATATAAACCAGTGATTAACATTATATATAGGAATTTTTTAATTATTATTATAATTTATGAAATGTACCATGATATCTATGGTTAATATCTATGAATAATTTTATTTATTATAATTTTTAACATTAATAACGTTATTACATTTATCAAAAAAGTTATCATGATACCACTTAATGTTAATCACTGATATAAACAAACAATAAATAAACTAAAAACTAAATAAATAATACAAATTTAATATGATATTGTTTACATTAATCTAATTAATCAATAATAGTTAATTTAAATATAATTTATATTTGATGCAAATGATTAAATTAAGAAATAATTAATTTTTATAAAATAATTGTATTATTACTTATATTTATTTTAATTATTATAAATTACTTTATTATTTACTAATTTAATATATTGTCTAGTACTATACTACATTATAGTATAGAAAATATTAGTAAAAATTTTTAATAATAATTTTATTAATGAATATATTATATTGTATTTTATTTAAAAATTTTGGTATATATAATAATAATGTTTTATTAATTGTTTTTTAATTAATTTTATTTGGCGCTATTAAATATTAGTATTATTTTTACAGTTATAAATTTTCTGAATAATAAATACAGAATTTATAAGTTACTATAATATCAATTGTTAAATTTGAAACACTTGTTAAAATGGACATTAAATGAATTATTTAGTGATAAACATTAATAAATAAATAATCAAATAAATAAATAATTTTGTTATTTAAAATTTATAACAATTATGTGATGACAAGTGTATTATGTTGTCAACTATTTGCCACTTTTTTGCATTTTTTCCCGAAATGATCCCAAATTAGACCAACCATTACCCTTATAGTGCAGTAAATAGTCCGGTAAATCGACACCCATTGCAGCTGTAATTTACAAAAAATATATTAAACAATTTAATATTATTATAAATTAAAAAATTAATTAAAATTATAATCTCCAGTACCAGTCCATCGTTTTGATATTGAAGTAGGACTTAAATTAATGTACAAATCCCACAATTGTCCATATAATAGGTCTCCTCATAACAAAATTAGGTGGAATCGCATTGAGAGAATGGGTTTACTATTTTATCAATAGCTTAACAAAAGTTGCAAATTATATAAGTTTTAATTATTATTATTTTTTTTGTTGATTTTTTTCCTATTCACTCAATCAGGTTTTTATATTACAACAATTTTAAAGTTTTTTTAGTTAACATTTCTTTATAAATGTTAATTAATTGATTAAAACAGTTATTAATAAATTTGAAAAATTTTCTGAGGCGACCAAAAATCAAAGATTTATATTTTTGCTAATCTATTAGAAACTAATTTTTAAATATATTTCAATTTTAGAAAATAAAATTTAAAAGCTATTAACTGACGTAAGTTATAATATATTTGCAATTTATGGCAATAATTTCACTATCAATTAACATAAAAATTTATAATAAGGAGTATTATATGACTTACCGGCTCTTTTAGCGGCCGATCTGAGAATTGAATGCTCCTTAAGAAGTGGTTCGTACATATCGGGTGTCAAAGAGTCATAATATTCATCGATTGATCTTCGGATACGATTTAATGGATTTTCATTTATCTGATTATAACGCAATTTGAAGAGATTGTTGGCCGATGTTATCGATGCCATACATAATAACAGTGTAAATGTAATGACTATAGTTATCAATTGAAACTTCATTTCTGAGATCATTATGGATGTGAATCTCGCCTTTACTGTCATCAAGAGTTATAAAGACAAAGAAATTATAATCTTATATTAACTTTTATTTTGTTGAGTAATTGCTATTATATCATAGAAATACTACACATAATATATTGTTATAACAAAAAGGTCATTACATTATAAATAAAAAAATGATGCGATTGATAACCTATAGTTAAATATTGTATTTCTTACCATTTAAAGCAATAATATTTTGCTTATAAATTAACTTATTTTAAAAGCAGTTATAATGTGACACAAAAAGATCAAATTAAATGACTCTTATAGTCAACTAAATATAATCCAATACTAACATCTATCACCTATTGTTTTATTATATATATACTGTATATATTTTATGTATAACTTTATGATCAATACTTTTATAAACTAACTTTATTTGTTTAGTTACTTTGTTGTTTAGTTAATTTATCCTTTAACTTATATACATAAAAAATAATATAATAAACTAATCTTATAATAAATTTGTCTATAAAAACACAAATATACGTGAATTGTTAGATAACTTACCAAATATATGGTGAATAAATAGACTATTAAGTGAACGTTTTAGTTAATATATACAGTACTGTAGTAACACATGTAATAATCGGTTGACTTTTATTACAAATCATAGGACTACTTGTCTCACGGCTTAAAAGCTTTTTGGTTGAGTTTATATAGAGTTTTATTCATCAAATCAAATATTAGATGAGTTCATCACATATTAATAAATTGTATTTATGTTGTATTAAAGTCGTTCCCTATATATCTATATATAAGTTTTCTCCGCCCAATAATTGTCAAAACAAATCACAATATATCGTTAAAAATGACGCAAATCTAGCAAATGATTAGACAATATAATAAATTTAAAAAATAAAGTTATCTAATAAATTATTAGAAATTTTCAAATTTAAAATAAAATCATTAATTAGTTGATTTGATTTAAGTCAGTATTTTTTTATAATAAAATAATTCATTGTGACTTTGATTGCTTTAATTATATTTACATTTTGTTTAGTTTATGAAATGCAATGATTTAATGAATTATTTGTTTAGCTAATAATGTCGTTAATCAATGCGAAACATACTAATAATATTAGTAAAATATTACTTAAATTATACAAACTTTAAATACATTTAATTAAATAAATAATATCTGCTATTTTAAAAACATAACTTTTTCCCAAATATTACTTTATTTTTAACTAATATAAAATCATACATTTGATTCAAATCAATGCTTATATAATTTCAATATTATTTTTTATTTTTCCTATTACTAAAAGTTTCAATTAGAATATTTCAATTATTTATTTTTAAATAAATAAAATGCTTAATAAAAATTACAAAAGTCTATGAAAATTATGAAACAATGTCACTCTAAGTAAATGAATAACCCTTAAAAAGTTATTGAATTTTATAATACGTTGTAAACATTATGGCAAATACAGTACTATATTGTATTTATATTAAATATATATACAAACACATGTATTGACAAACAAACAATTTATTTGTTTCTATTAAAGTAATATTGAAAATATTTGGTAAATACCTTAAAAAATATATTTTAAGACTTGTTTTGTTTTATGTGGAGTAAAACCCACAATTAAAAAACCAGTCCCAACCTGTCGAGTGAAGTTAGATTTGGATTAGACTTACCTTAAAGTTATCTATTTATAAATTATAATAAAATGTTTTTTAAAGCTTTTGTGTAAAAACCAAACGCTTGAATATAATTTTAACTTTTAATAAAATCTAAGTCATATATAATACAGGTTTGACTGAAACATTGACAATCAATTTTATTTTATATCAATATTTTTTTAATCTCTAAAATAAAGAATATATAAGTTGTGATATTTTAGAAACTTACGATATTTCTAATTTACAGTATATATATTGATATATATATATATATAAATAATAACAAATGCAAACATTTACTTATTTTTAATTATAATATTTCTTATATCATAAAACCGTTTAACTTAATACATAAAACATATACTAAACAAATGATCATTTATTGTAATTTTTAATTATTCAAACTTATTGTAATGTTTTGTGAATTAAAATAAAATATTCTCATTTAATATTATTAAAATATAGTATTAGTAATAATTATGTCTATATTTACAAGTAGTTTACATGAAAATTACGATAATTTTTCTAATGATCTCAACTAAAAAATATATATAATTATGGAAAATATGTAAAATTAAAAACCAATTATCAATTTTAGTTTTAGTTTTGTCAAACCAACTGATTTTATAGTTCACTGAAATTCTCAATCATTGTTATATATATTAATAGTTTAAGAGTTATTAAACTATTGAGAAATTGGTTGTCAAATGATGTACTGTTTAAAGACATGTAATAAATTTATTTTACTGTTGACTTATTTATCCAAATAAACTCAAGCAGTATTGCAAGTAATGGTATAGCTTTTACATGGTTTGCATTTAGGAGACTATTCGGTTAGGTAGAGGTAATCAACTCTTTAGTTTATATTAAATATCTGGTCAAACATACATTCAATTTAAAAATGACCAAGAGCATATTTATAGATAATATTAAACTCAACATTATTGTAATTGGTCATTTTTTGATTAATTGTAATATAAACTAGATAAGAGCATCGACATAAAATAGATGACTATTATGTAATTTTACAAGTAATCAAAAAATAACCAACAACATTTATGTTGAGCTTAATATTATCTATAATTATGCCCTTGGTCATTATAAAATTGAATATATGTTTGACCAGATATTTAATATAAACTAATGAGTCGATTACCTTTATAACCGAATACTCTCCCAAATGCAAACACAATCTATACCAGTATTTGCAATACTGAACACAAGTAAACACATCAAATAACTAACTCTATTAACTTATATACAAACATTTGAAAAGGTGTTTATGAACTCAATGGCTAAAAACAATGAATCTGAGGGGGAGTTAAAAACCAAACCAAAGTTATTTATAACTTAAATTAAATTCTTCATTCAAATAATATATCATTTCATATAATTAATATGTTTTTATTACTAATCTTCAAAACTTTGTCCGCCATTTCTTAAGTTTTTAAAGACTTGTGAAATTAGTTTTAAAGATATTCCTCTTTTACTTTTTCAATCTAAATCTGAAATCAAAACTTTTAAAGACTATCTAAAACAGACAAACATATAGACACAACAAATTAAGAGTTATTTTTTAGAAGTAAGTGATAATATAGTATTATATTATAATTTAATTATAATTATGTAAATTAATAATTTTTAACAAAATATATTGAATAAAGTATTAATATTTTTAAATTATAAGTCATATGTTAATTAACCATTTTTTATTGCTTACTTAACAGATAATAACTAACAACTAAGATAATAATTTTTTAAAGTTTTTAAGTTAAAGTATTTTTTTGTGTAATTTATATATAATACATATAATTTTAGAGAAATGTACATTATTAATTTACATATAGTAAATTACATGACAATTACAATTTTAAATAGTTTTATTAAATTTATAAGGTATCTAAGTTAAATTAATGTTATTATTAATTAATATTATTATTAATTTTAATATTTTTGAATAAAATAGGTAAATATACTTAAAATATCGTATTCTATATTTCATTAAGTAATTTAATAAAAATATTATTAATTTATTTATAAAGTGATAAAATATATAACTTAATACAGTATATTATAAGTTAATTAATGTTATAAAAAATAATACAGTACTTTATAGTTTATATGAAAAAGTATTCATTTAAATGTGTGATGAAATAAAACATTATATTTAACGAACCATAACTTATGCAAAATATATTGAATATAGTTGTTTAATATAGTATTTAATATTACTTTAATTTATTATAATTTCAATACAGTTATATCAGTTGTTTTCTCTTTGACATCATAAGTGAAAATTGCGACTTCAAGTCACTAAATAACGTTATATATAACTTTTGATGTCATACTTATAATCTTTGATAAAGTAGTATTAAAAAGGTGTGCAATAGATAAACAACTAATACAGTGATTGTCTATATATTTAGAAAATTCATATAAAATATTAATACATAACGAGATGTTGGCGCTCTCTAACAAAATATAAATATATTGTTTTATTTTAAATTATATGAAAACAATTTTTATATTTTTCATTCAATGACATTATACTTACCAGTAATCTGAAAATTTTCCGCATTTGCTATTTTGTGAGTGTATTTATCAATATATTTTATATTAGATTATTATAGTGATATATCATATACATATAAATATATATATAAAATATATTATTTTGATAGAAACATTGCATTTATCACACTTTTCGTGATTAACATAATTTTGTTGTCGACAGATATATTTATATATATATATATATATATATATACACTGTATATCAAAATTCAATGAATTATTATAGCTTTTTTACAAAATCTTTATGTAATATGCATTATATTTTAATTTAATACATAATGTGTTTCTAATATAATACATTAATTTAATTATTTTTCTATAAACTTTAAATTATAAACAAAAAATATTTGTAAATTATTATTTGTAACCAAATTTTGTTGATGAACATTTATTTTAAACATAAAAATACTCATTTAATAATTTAAGTATACAGTACAATATTATTCTTCAATATTACAACTAATGTAAGTTATTATTTTTTATATAACTGTCACAATATTTAATATTATAATTTATTGACAATTACCACAAATACCGATATTATATAATTAAGATGACAAATAATACCAATAATAAAAAATATAATAATTTCAGAACAATATTTTTAATAAAACAAATTAAAATATTTTTATTTTATATTATACGAGAAAGTTGTTGAAACTTACAATTTGCTTATCGCATACATTCAGATGAATTTTAAAAGATTATATAATATTTATTGATAAATGTAACAATTTTTAAAAGTTTCATAACTTTATATTATATATAATAATAATAATTTATCCAAAAAAATGCTTAATATAATATTATGTTAAATTTTATTTTTCATTTTTATACAATTTCCATAACTTATTTGTCGGCAGATATAGTTTAACAGACTAGAACTATATAGATATATATATCATAGTGTACTATATGATATTTATAAACACAAATAAAATAAATAAATTGCATGAAAATCAAAATCTACTATAATTTAAGATACATTTAATAATAAGATAAACAAATAAATAGTTTGGACACTAAAGATACTAAAGATTAACAGTTACTATAGATTTTGTTAAACAATGAAAATGTAATGTATTTTTGTTTATCGCGTGTCACTTATGTAGTAGTTTTGTAGTGAATGTTGCAATGGATTTCGTTTTCCTAATCCGAAAGAATACCTCCTTTTGATATATTCATCGAAATCCTGGCGCTTACCTAATCATCCAATAAATCAGTCAATCAATGAATCAATGAAACAATTTAATCATACAATTCATTATAAATCATTGGAAAATACTCAATAGTCTCATATAGTGTTTGATTGCTCTCTTACTTGACATTTAGTGTTAAATTGTAGTAAACTTTTTTTTATACTTTAGTTTATTTTTATAAACATTTTAATTTGTATATAATATATTCATAAAACACTATATGAAACAATATTATACAGTATTAAATATAAGCTCATATACCCAATCCAAATGCATATCTATTGTCCTTTTGATTGGCTCTTTTACCTATAAATATAAAAAATTATTTATTAACTAAAAAATTAAATATATATTAACAAAATTAATATTTTTTAGTAAATAATAAAACAAATGCGAAACAAATCATTATACATGTATTATATATATGAATATAAATAAAGTCAAACCTAATCCAAATTGAAATCTTTGATCACTTTTTGCTCGTTTTCCTAAACCAAAAGCAAATCTGTTTTGTTCGGCACCTCTTTTATCGACATCTGAACCATAGGTTTCTTCTGAATCGTCTAAATGGTCGTCAAGTAAACCAATTTCATCGTTAAAGTCTGACTTTTTTCCGATACCGAAGTTGTATTGACGCGGTTTCGCTCTCTTCTCCAAAGACATGATTGAACCTTTTGAATCAGCATTTAATTTATGGCTCAAACCTACAGCACCGGGAGATATCTCTGGCATTGCCATTACTGCCAGAAATAGTAAATTACACAATAGATACGACACTATTACACAATTTAATGAACACTTCATTATATTTAGTACTGAAAAGTGATTGCCGTTAACTGTAAATCTGTTAAATAGAAAAATCGTGTCAAAAGTTATTCAAACTATTATTTAAAATTTTGTGCACTTATTCAGCAATTTTACAAACATTTGCTTAAATATTATTGCTATTTATGTTTATTTTTAATTTAAAGATAAGTATTATTATAATTTTAAAACTATAAACAAGCATATTCATATAAAATTGACTGTAATTAAAACAAAGTTAAATGACATTAAAATTTATTAAAAATATAAGTAAATGTTGTTTACAAAATATTTTAAAATTAAATATAAACAATAATAACTATTGAATATTGAAATAAAAGGGTTTTCTTTACTTTGTTTTTTATAGAAACCAAATATTCATATTATGGTAGTTCAATAAAATAATAGAGTATAATAAATAAAATAATAACAAAATAAGTAACAAAATAATATTTATATAGATTTATATAACAATAACAATAATATAAATTATTAATTATTATTATATTTTCACAGAAATATTAAAATGTGAATATATAGAGAAAACAGATATATAAATAAAAAGTGATTTTTGAGCTTTTAATCATTTTTTTGTAAGATTTTATTAACTAATTATATTTAAAAATTATTATTATTATTAAATTTAAAAATTTATTTTAATTAAATAATTATAGCAACAATTTAAGCTAATAAATAATTAAATATATGATATTCAAAATTGTATAATAAAATAGAAATACAATAAATAACTAAACAAATGTCATAATCCATAAACAAATAATTTCTTAAAGCTATTTTAATTATGAAACCAATGAATGAGAAATTGTCTAAAAATAATGAATTAATTTATTCGGTCTTATAATGAATTATATGGCGAATGGTTATTGAAATGACATAATCAGTGCCATTGTTTGCATAAATTAATATGATTTTTATGAATATTAAAATAAAAATATAATATAAAAATAATTTTAACATATATTTGTATAATATAGTCGTCAAATGTTTGTAAATATTAAGTCGATTAATACTATTGTATTGTTTTGGAGGAATTAAAATATAGAATTTATTAAACAGTGTTTGAAAATATATT
Source organism: Oppia nitens (assembly GCF_028296485.1). Classification (NCBI taxonomy): domain Eukaryota; kingdom Metazoa; phylum Arthropoda; class Arachnida; order Sarcoptiformes; family Oppiidae; genus Oppia; species Oppia nitens. The sequence goes on from NW_026533250.1 coordinate 1,493,776, forward strand.
TTAAAATGTTATACTAAGTTGAACTTTTTGAACATATTTTTTGATATGTATTCTCAATATTAAAATATACTTTAATAACATTTATTATTATTTTCTAATAAAGATCTTTTTACACAATATTATTGTAAAAACATTCAATGATTTACATTTAAAAGTTGTAATTATTTTTTTAATTCATAATTTCAAAAAAAAACAATATAATGTAATTTTCTAATTTATTAATTTATTAATTTAGTTAAATGTTTTGAATATGTTTCAGTTAATTTAAACACCATATTTAATTGTAATTTTATACTTTTTATTTGAGGTTAGTTTATTTTTACTATTATAAAATCGATAACTCATTTTAAATCCTATCAGTTATATAACAATTTATTTGAAACAAAAAATACTATTTTGTTAAAATTTTTCGATAATAACATTTTATTTAATACATTATTTTATTTTGATATTGCAATATAACCTAAAATTTTAAAAATATAATCATAAAATATGCAAAACTTTTAATTATATAAATCTTTTTACGTTAAATGTATTATGTATATAATTTTATATTAACTACAAGTATTTGACTAACCTCTTAAAAGTATTTATCAAAACTAATATTAAAATAATTTTTATAAATATTATGAGTTCATAAACTAAAATATAAAATTTACTTATTTATTTTTTAAATGAATTAAGTGTTTACTAATTAAAATATTTTCAAGATATAAATAAACAATTTAGCAAAACGCAGAAATTTAATTTAAAGTATTATATAATATACACAGTATATTGTTTATTATAAAAATTTTTTATAATACGCTAATTTGTTATAATAGTTGATAATTACAAAAATTAAAACTTATAATTATTTATATTATTAATAAATATTAAATTTTACACTAGAAAAAGTTTATATTTTGTTAAAATCATAATAGATAGGAATGACAAAAATTAAATTAAATTAAATAAAGTGCCGGATTCACAAATTGATTAAGAAAGACACCTTGATTAGTTTATTTTAAAAATTAAGTAACTTTATAAATCATTAATGTAATTTATTTACTATTATTAATCAATGATTTGTAGATTTAAAAAATTATATTATATTATATCAATGGTAAAATCAAATTTGAAAGATATACAGTAGTCATAAGTTTTCTTAATATTTTCTCAATTGGTAGTAATTTACAGAAAATGTATTTTTTATTTAGAAATACAAATTGCATTATTGTGGGAAATGATTGAATAATTTTTGTTATATAAATGTATTTTTATAAAGCATAAAATAAATCATACAATTAAAATTGTAAACTATAAATTCAATGTAAATAAAAATCAATTTATAACAATTTATTGATATAATACAGAATGATTGACATAAAAAATATTTAGATTTCTGAAACTGTGTGAAAACATTTAGATATATAATATTAAATATTTTATTTAACAATAATGACAATTTGTTGTTGAAATTAATTTCTATTAAATAAGAAATATTGAATAGATTTTTACAGTTTATCTGAATCTCGATGTCTGTCGAAATGGGATCAACAAAAGCCGTTGATATTTATTGCAATATTTATGTCACAAAAAAACAAAATAAACAAAAATAATTTATATATCTTTGTATATGTTATATAGTGTAATGTATTTATTTCTATTTCTATCTAACCCTATATGAGACAGATTTATTTATTATTGCTTTATTAGTGAATGACATTAAAGTCCAGAAAAAATTGTTTATTGTTTTATTTGCGACAAGTAGTCGATGACTTGTCTTATCCGTCTATTAATAATATTTAAAAAAATATTTCTTTAATTCACAAAAGTCAGGATAACTTATCTAATGTCCTCCACTTATCACCTCATCTTAAAACTCAAGATTTTTTGCAATTATCAAACACTAGAGTTAAGTAGATAATGATAACAACAATAATAATTTGTTATTTTGTCAACTCTTTTGCTTAATACCCTTAAATTAATAACTTTACTCTTATAAAAATAATTGTATATAAGTAAAGACTACACTTTATTGTTGATATACACATTACTTTATAATTTATAAAACCACACAATTTTTTAGATATTATAATTTGTTAATATTTAAACTTATAAAGATTAATTGACAAAAACTGATAAAATATGTAATAAAACAATAAAAATATAATATGAAGTATAATTTATGCATTGTTTATAATTTTTAAAATAACGAAAATTAAAGTAAAACTACATGTTATATTAATACTTTTTATAATTAATATTTAACACATTAAATCTAATTCAGTAAGTGTAACATAAAAAATATATATTAAAAATTTTATTAAAGTTAATTAATATTATACATTTTATTGATGTTATATTTTTAAATTAACAATATAAATATATTCTGAAACTGGTTGTATTAAATCTTATTTTATAAATCACAAATTTATTTATCCATATAATTAAAATATAAAGAATTGTAATAAAAATCTGTCTTTGTTTTGTTTTGTGTTTATTTTGTATTATAACAAAAATAACATTTATTTTAATTAAAATTAATAAATTTAAACTTTTAAATGGCGTTTTCCAAATCATAGATTTGTATGATAAAAATTAGTATAAATAATGTTAATTAAAGTTTATTACATATTAAGAGTGTTATACATTAAACAGTAAGTTATATACAAATATGTATAAATAATTGACGCATAAAATGCAAAATGTAAAATATCGACAATACATGACTTTCTAAAATAATATTTTTAGATCATTTTAAAATGTGTTCATTCAAATTTAATTTTAATTATGTTACTTTTATGAAAATAATCAAACTTACTGTACATTAAGAGATATTTTATATCATACAAAATTATAAATATTTTAATGTTTTATATTCATAAATTAAATTATATTTACTTTATTGAAATCATAAGATTATAATTGATAATGTATTGACAATAGTATACATAAATATTTAATAAAAATTAATATTTATATTTTAATATAATATATTCTTCTAGTCTTAATATTAATTCTACATTATTATTATTATTATACAATTTTGATATTATTTGAGAGAAAATTTAATACATTAATATACTTATTATTGTAACTTTAAGAAATTATTGCTAACAGCAAAATATAGTAAATGGTAAAAGTAGAGTAAAATTAAAATAATTTGTTAGATTGTATATTATTTAAGACTTTAATTTACTTTAATATTAATTTAGTAATCCACAGGAGACTATTAATTTATTAAATTAATTGTTAAAATTTAATTAAAACATAGAATTTTTAATATTAATATTTATTTATTTATATATAAAAATTTAATAAACGATTATATTATAAAATATATGATATAAACATTAATAATGTATTATATTAATAAATTACACTTAATAATGTATAAATGTTATATCTGTATATATTTATCAATTTTCATATTTTAAATTTTTAAATAATAAATTTCATAATTAAAAAGAAAGCTTAATATAATGTGTCATAGATTTACTAATGCTTTCAATTAGTTATTTTGAACGAAACTATTATATTACTCATTACTTATATTTATATTTTACGAGTTTATAAATCAATTATATTATAACTATAAAAAAATAATTTAAGTAATAAAATTTGATTGTTTATCAAATGAAATATTAGAACTTCTATTTTAATATATTTTATATATCAATTCAATGCATATTCAATAATAATACTATTATATAGTACTGTACATCAAATATCGTATATCATAAATACAGGGCTAATGCAATTGTGATAAAATGAATTATTTTAAAATTTAACAAAACTATAGTTCACTAGATTTTTATAAATAAAATTCATATAATGAAAATTTATTATAACTCATTTTTCCACAATTATCACATTAGGCATGAGCTCATTAATATACAATACTAAAATATACTCAAATAATAATAATTGATTAGAAAATATTTAATTGAAAGTCAATTATAAAAATAGTTAGTAAAAACTTGAATTTATCACTAAATTTAAGTTTTTTGAACTCTTAAAGATTATAAATCTTTTATAAATTTAAAGATTTATCTTTAATGTTAACAAATTTTGAGACATTTTGTAGTTTTAGTTGAAAGCAATATTATAAGTAAATTATATTATAGAAATATTAATTGTTAATATTTAATAAAAAAATATTTAAATTTCAAAATAATAGATAAATAAATATGATTAATAATCTACATTATATATGTTATATAATCTTAAATTTATAGTTTATATTAAAAACACTTTTAAGGAGATATCGAACTATTTAAATAAACTGATTTAAATTAATTCAATTAATTAATAGAAATTTATTTTCTAATTTTTATTACATTATATAAACTTTAAAATAAATTTTTTTATAATTAAATTACTTCAATCAATAACCAAGTATTGAACCAATAATGTAAATACTCCAATAGAAAAAATTACTTTAGGAAAATTTTATATTGTTCAATATTATACATTCCCTAATATGTTACAAATATTATGATATAATTTAATTTAAAGTTCATAAACAATAAAGAAAAATGTTTCTATCAAAGTTTTAACAAAAATAATAATAATCGGTTTGTAATCTTATTTTATAATAATAAAACACTTAAAGCCAAAAATCATTGTTATATTAAAAGTCTTAATAAGAAAATTGAAAAATGAATTGAAGCAAAATGACATCAAACTTCAGATTTACTTGAATTGAAAAAAATGTATTATTATTGAATTAATTGAACCGATTAAGACAAATGTTAAAATAAAAAATACAATATATTTTTAAAACAACAAAAAAATAGTCGACACAAACCCACATCAAAGGAGTAATGGTTTGATTTGTAATTTTGACAAATATATTGTATGACTGAAGTATTGTACGCTTTCAACAATATTATTACATCAATAAATTGGTTGAACACACTTACCCACATCATTATGACATTACTTACCTGACATTTATTTTAACCCAATTAGTGATTTGTTAAAAATTTAAAAAAATAGCCAAAAATGGCAATTAAAATACAATTTCAATTGCTTTTATTTACAACATTTTGAGTATAATTTTAAATAATTAAATGAAGTATAACTTTAAGTGTCATGAGTTTATCTTTTGATAATCAACTTAATTATCTACAATTTTATTATTTAATTTAGATATTAACTTTTTATTAACTTTTACACATGTGGAAAATATCAATAATAGTTTAGATTAAAAAAAAGTTTTTATAATCTTGACGTATTTTTTAAGAGATATTTGCACGAAAAAATACTTTATAGTAACAATAAAACTAAAAATAAATTTATACAAATACCTAATACATAATAATTAGAAAAAATATGGTTACAATAAAGCAATAATATTTGCTAATTTTAAATATATTACTTTATAAGTGGGACACTCATAGAATTGACAAATTGATATAAACCAGTGAATTGGCACTAATCTTGAAGGGCACTAATCATTGCACAAATAAAAGTAACAATTAATGTCACTCTTTTGGTTATTACATTCACAGTAATGACAATTAAATAATAGTGATTCTGGTCTATCATCTTATGGTAAACTATTATATAATTATTAGTAAATGATTTTTTCCAAAAGCTTTTCATCATTTATTTGATGTTCACAGTTAACGACTGCTAATGTATAACATTGCAGTATTGCAGGCAATTATTGCAAATATTGTTGCGGTTATAAAACATCTAATCTTAAATATATCAATTTATCAAATATAAACTTACAAATTATATGTTTTAATGTATTAAAAAGCTTACTATTTTTAAATAAATAATTTTATAAATTTAAATATTTATATATTAGATAAAAATATATATTAAGGGTTATATAAATAATTTTCTGATTAAAAAAATTAATATGTAATCAAAATTAGTGCTTAAAGACTTGTTAATAATATTGATATTTAAAAATGTTGTTACAATTTTGTATTAAATATGAAAAAACATACAAAAAGTAAAAATTTCAATATATATATAATTAAGATATTATAAATAACATAAACTTTACATACCTGAATGACATTTTACCAATAAATATATTATATAAATAGCCAAATAAGAAATGTTTCAAATGTATTGTAATAATAAATAAATGGAAATTCAAAGTCGATAAGTGAAACACAAAATTGGTTTTATGTCCACTTCTGTCTTCTTCTTCTTCAAAGTTGAGTTAAGACAAAATTTGATTCAATGGGACGACTTGTATATATGAAGAAGTGGGAGCTTAGAGCACAAGATATGATGGTAGTGGTGGTTGTGGTGGTTGTGGTGGACGGCCTACTTTGACGCAGACTGACTCTCCATCCAATCCATTGCCATACATGTCATCAAATGCTATAATACCTACCGATTCCTTTGCATCCAATCTATCCATTCATAACATTCTATAACTTATTTACCGATATTTTAAGCTTAAATACCTTTGTGTTCAATATGTTTGAAATATTTTGATTTATTAACTCATAAAAACAAAAATATGAATATTTTATAAATATATTTATTTTATTCAACAATGTTATAATTATCATATTATAATATATATAATTTATTTTTGACAATTTATTTTAACAATTTATTTTGTAATTATATATAAAAAAAAATCTAATAATAAAATAAATAAGATTTGTAGCTTTAGTCAATTTAATCCAACTATTATTGTGGTTTCAGTAAAATTTACACTAAAAACAGTTGTTTTTAACCCTCCACTCCATCAGTAGTTTGTTATTGTGAAGTATATCTTCAAATTTAATGTCAATCATATATATTATATAACATAAGGTTTCTTTGAAAGTATTCAATGTTTGAGTGACTATTCATTCAATTTATTTGTGAAGAACTCGTTTTTTAGGCTTTTTATTAGTGAACTCAATAACTATTACAACTATAATAAGCCACTTAAAAGTGTATATTACAGTACTTGTATTTCAAATCAAGTTTTTATGTTTTAGTACTTATAAATTATAATATATATATAAATATAAATTATTTTAAACTAAGGCAATGATAACAATTTATGATAGAATAACAAATTTAATTAAAAATTTATAATACTATTAGCTAATTTTGTAAAAATAATAATTAATTTTTATAACAAAATATATAATAAAATTTAATTATATTATGTTATTAAGATAGCACAAATTTATTATTTCGAGTTATATATAATTAATTTAATTTTATAATTAATAATTGAATTTTTACAAATTAAATAGCAGTGCAATCTACCTAACAGCTAAAAAACTAATAAATGAGTGTAAATTTCTGTAAAAAATATCCTGAAAAATATAAGCCTTAAGTCGATCGGAAAATTTTCAAATAATTTTAATGTTTTAGACGAATTAAGTGTTAAATATAAGATTTTGACGACTTTTATCTCACAATTTAAAACGTTTTTTTCCCTAATATTTCTATTAGCATTAAAACTCTTACATCATATCTAAAATCAATTAATTTTTGTTTTTATCAATATAACAAAAACTTGATAATTATAGTTTATTAAATGATAAATCATAACGTATTGTTACATAATTGCTTACTTTCTGTTTAAATTTTTAATTTATTTAAAATTTATGATATTCTAATAAATAACTACTGTGTATACTCTATAGTATAGAGTCTATACATAAATGAAATATTTAAATAAAAAATATTATTCTTACTCATAATTTTATTTTTATACAAATTAATCAAATCATCCATTACAAATCAAATGTGCAAATAAATTAAATTATAACATATATCATAATTTTTAGTTTACATATTCTTCAAACAAAAATATAGAAAAAATTATATAATATTATAAATATATAATTTAAAAAATTAAGTATTATTTAAGTAATCTGAATTGTTATCTAAAAATATTAATAGTTTAATTTATAATTGACAATTCTATTACTAAAATTAATATTAATTTAATTATAAGGTTATATTATATTTTCATTAAATTTTAACCAAAAATATTAATATAGACAAAATATGTAAAGATTTAGATCAATCTCATAATAATTGAATATTTTCTATAAAATATTGTATATAAAGTTATGGATTTAAATACGGCATTAAAACGACAATTTAATCTCATATCTAGATTAATGACGTGAAAACAGATATAATTTTTTGTTATGATGTACTTATGGTTTGACTTAATATAAACCAAATATTTTTTGCAATAAAAGCTTATTTTAAAAAAACATTTAGAATGTCCTTTAAATTGAATATTTTTATATTGCATTTATTATATATATATATTTGCAAAATAACATAATATGTAAAAAATATAGAATGAATGCTTGTATAACATAATGAATGTCTTTTCAATTTATTTGAACAAACATTAACTTTTATATATGTAATATATTATTAAATAAAATAATAACAATATACAGTAAGTTTTAAAAATATATAAGACTGACATAATTATACAAATTGTATGTATTTCTATTATATTTACTTTATTTATTCCTAAAAGCATATTAATGGATTAATATAATATTAAAAATAAGGACAGGTGGATAAATCTGAACTTACATTACATTATTATTGTTAGACATTTATTTACTAAATAATACGGTATAGACTTGTTTTACGATTAAAGATCATAAGAATTAGAATTTACAGTTATTTTGGGATAATATACTTAAGAAATAACTGCTATACAAGTAATGAATTATTTGATTTAATACATTGTTGTTATAATTTATATACAGTATATAGAAATTGTTCAAATAAAGTATAGGATATTATTGATATAAACTAAACTAAATATTTTTTATAAATTTGTTCAATTATATTTTATCATTAAAAGTACAAATTGGTATTACAAAAGCACTTTAGTAGTGTTATTGTTTCTAAACATACAAACTTATAAAATATTTTTATTTTTGTTCAAAAGTAATCAATTAATTGATTTCAAAAGTTATCTCTAAATATTTTTATTATATATAAGAGTTGCTATTTGTAGTGACATTTATTAAAAATAATATTCAAGTGAGTATAGTATACAATAAAATTTTTACAGTAAATAATGTATTATTGGTTTCACTCAAAATCACCAAATTCTAAAACAAACATTAACCAAACTTAATTGACCTTGATTATTATTAATAATTTTAAAACTAGTTTATTTAAATCTAATTTATATTTTTTAAAAATTAGTCTTAAACTACTATTAGCAATTCAAACTAGTTGTTTAAACTAAAATTATTTAAGTAAAGTAAGTTTTTGTAAGCCTTGTATTGTATTAAAATAAAAATAATTAACACATCAATATTAAATTATTATTACTACTAAATTTTAGATCATATATTCGTCATATCTATGCTTATTCACAGAAAGATTTACATTTATATTATAACATTGAGATTTTGTAATGATATAAAAATGTATTTATTTTTTAAAACTTCTATTTTTAAGACTATTTCACAAATCTTATCTTATTAAACATTATTATATTTTATGCACCAATAATTTAAATCATATTATATTAGTATCAGAATTATGTTATTATTTATAAAATTGATGTTTTTAATAAAATGATCATTTAATTTTACACTGAAATAAAACTAAATAGCGAAGAATTATTTTAGTCTTAAATATTTATTAAAACTATTTTATGAATTATAAACTAAAAATTACAGTATATATTTGTTAAAATTAAATTTATAAAATAATATTTTTAGTTATTTTTATAAACAATAAAACAAATTTAGTTTTTAATGAAAAGATTTTTAATGTTTAAAAATTAAGAATATTAAGAATTAACTGTTAGAAAAAATTAATGTATTTTTAATAATTTATTAATTGATATTTCCAGTTGTTTTTTCATTTCAATTAATTTTTTATTTAATCTACTTATTTTAATTTTATGATTATGTGAAATATTTTACATTAAAATTATTATAAAATAAAGTAGATGTCATAATTTTTTAATTTTTGTTTTTATTTAACAAAATATAATATAATAAAATAAAACAAAAATATTAACTGATTTTATAATTGAATGAGAATTAAAATATAGAAATAATAAGTTAATTATTATTTTTATAGTTAACATTATTTTATTATATAAAACTATAAATTCTCAATACAAGTATATTAAAAATATTACATAATAATAATTATTATTATTAAGTACGTTAAATAAATTATAAGTTAATTAAAATTGAATGCGACTTTAAATATATGCTTTAATCAATTACTGTATTATTTTTGTTGTAAAATATAAATATAATTAAACAAATGAGTGAAGTATGCATTTGCTTGTAATAAAATTCATAAAAAGTGATTGATTGCATTCACTAATTTAATAACAAGTTGTAGTAAACATTATTTTAATCCATTATATGCTTTTGGGGATAAATGAGCTAAAATGTAGTGTAAATGCATATAATTTGTATAATTATGTTATTCTTATATTTTTAAATTATTTAGAAATGTAATGTCATATCTTTGTTTTATTTCATAATGAATTTCATAAGTTTTATAAAATTAATGTTTGCACAAAATAGTCTGAAAAAATATTTTATAATTATTTTTACACAAATTTATTATTTATATATTATTTTTTGCAAATCTACATTATATAATTATTTAAGCTGAATTTTTTAATGATTATTAAAATAAACATTTCTAGCAAAAATAAAGAAAGATTTATTTTAAGTTAAAACATAAAATATTTTGTAAATATGGTTTTAAGAATTATTATTTGGATAATATAAAATTCTTGTAATTGTTATTTTAGAGTAATAATAAAAAATTAATTTAAATATATTGTATAAATACTGGAATATTAAAAAAATAATTAACTGATTTTATCAATTGTTTTTAATTAAAGTTATTAATGATAATTTACAAATATTAAACTAAACAAATCAAATTAATTTCCGTAAACAAAATGTAATAAATGTTTGCATTATTAATTCAAAACCTCTTTCAAAACACTCTCCAAACATCTCATATTTTAAGACAAATGTTTTTGATTCCTGTCATATATTTGGTAGTAATACATACATACATAAAATAAATAAAATATAAAGTAGTATCAATAAAAACAATATTAAATACTATTATAGATTAGTGTTTTTTAGAATTATAATTTTTTAAACATTCACTAAAATTTTAAGAAATTTGGATACAAAATGATGGCTCAACTGTTTTATAATACAAACATTTATCAATCAGATTATTATTTGGTTGGATAACAATCGAAAATAAATAGTCGATAAAATTTGTTATCTAACGGATCTAACATTGAATGCAAAGTATTTTAAGAAAAAAATATTTTTTGTTACTTTTTGTAAAATAATTATCAATTTATCATCAAATTAAATGAGATTATTTCAAATTCATTAAAAATATTAAACAATTTAAACATTTTTGTTAATGTTTTATTTTTCCTCATCAATGCTGCAAATTTATGTTACATTACATGTAGTGTTGGGAAAAAAGAGAAATTTCTAAAAAATAACTGAAAAATTTCTAGAAAGTTTCTAAAAGAAATTTCTGTCTATGGGATCCCCATATTAATTCAATGATGAATAAAATCTTTACAAAAATTATAACTATTTTTTATATTGATATGTATATGAATCTCATTTGTATAGTAGAGTAGTGTATAGTACTGGTATAGCACTTATATAGTATTATAATATTTATAGCTACAGATATAAGGATCCCATAGTATATTAATAATGTAAAATTCATAAAGAAATTTATTATTGAGAAATTTACTAGAAATTATCTCAGGCAAATTTATTAGAAAATTCTATTTGCCCATTTCTAATTGCATGTTACAAACTACAGTATATTGTATATACAGTATTATTATGAATTATGAATCATAATGTCATGTAATATAAATTATATTAATATGATATAATTGATTTAATTATATATTTATGTACTATAATAATGTTTATTATGTGACGAATTGACATCATATCTGTTTCTATAATATCTTTGACCGACTCTATACTAAAAGCACACTAATATTTATTGATAAAATAATTAAAATTATTTTTAATTAATCTAATTTTATAGCTTATCCAAAAATATTTATTGTAAAGATAACTATAAAATATTTTAGTGTGTTTTTCAATAATTCTGATTTAATATTTATAGTTTAATTAAAATAAATAATATATTTAAAATCAACCAGAAATTAAATATTTGAAATTATGAAAAATTGATAAAAACAATTATTTTCAATAATTTTTAATAATTTAATTATTTTTTAAAATTAATGTAAATGTTGCAGGCAAAGTAATTATAATAAATTGACTCATAGGTTGATAAGTGAACTAGTTGAAATTTATTAATTAAAAGATTATATAACTTATTGAATGTGTCAATTTGTCACAATTGCTTTGTCTGTATTGTCACAATATTAAATATTTATTTAATATTTAACAATAATATTAATAAAATTTAGATATTGAGGATATTCAATTAATAATAAAAGTTTAAATAAACATTAGTATATTATATTAGAGATAATACCGGAATAGTGCTTTTTGAATATTTATTGATACTAATTAAAAATTTCATTACATAATTAGCCAATTTTTTACTATTATATTTATGACAATTTTTCTAATATATTTAAAAAAGTAAACACATTTATATTTAAATAATTACATATAATGTTCGAGTTTTATGTGTCTTAAAAATTAATATATATATATATTTATAAAATTAGCAAATATTATCATAAATTTTTAATTACTTAATATTAAACTATATAATAAGCTATATAACTTAATGATTTATTAGACTATAATAAATCATTTTCTTAAATTTAGTTTAAGTGCCAAAAATAACAAAACTTTATTAGCCATATAAGTGACATATATTAGGTATATTGTTGTTATTATTCACTGAGCTAACAATGAAAAGCCTAAAAAATAATATTTTCACAAATAAATTGATGAATAAAATATAAAACAATTAACATTTTGATGAAGTCTTATATCATATAATATATTTCATGTTTTGATATTATATGACAAAAACGAAAGATTGAGTGGGGGTTCACAACATTTACTCTTTTTTAGATTTATTCATTACTATTGTATTAAAAACATTCAATAGTAAAGTAATTTGTAGTTTATTTGTAACAATAGTAAAAATAGGTCATCAATTAGACTATTATATTAATATAGAAATGTGTTATTTTATTTTTATTTTATAAGAATCTATATATTAATATTTAATATAATTAATATTAAGTTATATTCAATATATATCTTATTATTGATTAAAATTTTATTTTCATTTCAATATACTATATTGATTTCAAAATTAAAGTTAGATAAATTAATTAAACAATTATATTTAGAAAACTGTAAAAAAATAAACTTATTTAGCATACTTAATTTATTTTTTAATTATAAAATCATTATAATAATTTGTTAACAAATTCAAATTTTTATGTCATATTATGTGTGGTTTAAATAAGTTTTAGGCGCTTTTTTCACCACAAAACCATACATATCAATACAATTTAATACAATAACATATTTGTCTATTTAATTTAACATAAAAAATAAGAATTTTATTTTTAAAACTTAATAACTTAAAAATGCAGAATTCATTTTATATTATTTTTCATTTTAAGTTTTTAAAAATTTGTATTTAATAAATTGTATTAATATATTCCACAAATTTTATGATTAATAAAAATTATTTTATGTATTATATTTTATTAAGTATTATTATAAAAACATTTCTATAATAATCATACAATAGTATAAAAGTCATTAAATTATAGAACCGGAAGAGTAAAATTCATGTTAACTACTATTTTATAATAATTATTAAATAAATATACTTTTGATTGACATTTATATTAGACGAATACATTGTGAGACAAAGTGTTGTCTATATTTAAATACAATTATTTTAATATTATATTTCATAATATTTTTCTTGTATTCTTTAAGAGAATTAACACTGATTTCAATGACATTCCTATTTTAATTTTTCATCAAATATTTGATGAATATATATTAAATATATTATTAAATATAATATATATATATATATATATATGATGAATATATTAAAATTTAAAAACTCTGAAAAACATAAGCAAAATTATATATAAATATAAATACATACATATTATGTATTACATAACTTTAGCCACTCTTTTTGGAGTTTAGTTAAAACTGACAGTTTTGTAAAGTAAAATAATATTTGAATTCAAAAATTATTAAATAAAAATATTAAAGTTTGTTAAACTTTGTAGTATTCTTTGAAACTTTTATTTACTATAATTAGGGTTAGATCAGATTCCCTCCCTCGTCTTATTTTCCATAAGTTCCTTATATTCCCTGTTCCCAGGGAATTCCCTGGGAAGACATTTCCTTGTGGTACCACCTATCATACACTAACTCACATTACATAATGTTTAATTAGAAACACGTTTGTATAGTAAATGTCTACAAAATGTATTTAATGTTTTTACTAAATGTTTAATAATATTTGAATCATATTTTGATTGACTAACATACTGATCCCAATGAAACACATAGATTAGGTACTTTTTAATGTATGACAAATTATATTTTCCCTTTCTAACGATCAATGGAGGGAATATAATATATTTTCCATATTTTCCGGGAAATTTGGAGGGAATTTGTTTGGGAACTTCCCTCCCTCGGAATCTCAATCTAACCCTAACTATAATATATATAATATCATGAATAAATTAAAAGCAACAAGGTAAATTAATTTGCTAATACTAATATCAGTGTTTTTAGTTTATACTTTGTTTTTTTAAACATTTTAAAAGAATTCCTTATCTGAATTTATTATGTGTTTATGTTTGTCTGTCTTTTAACAATATTACAAATTTTATTGAATTTGTATAGAAAATAGGTCTTTGAATACAACATCATATCTATTAATTGTCAAAATTTTAATATCATATTAAAGGACAAAATAACCAAAAAATATATAGAGATGCTATTGAAGTCATTATTAATAAATAATTATCTAGAATTTTATAATATAAATATACAGTATGACTATACATATAGTATATATAAATTACAAATTACAAATATAAATTCATTTTGTATTGATCCAGCTTTATCTCTCTGCCCCCATGGGGTCCACATTACTCATTGCAAATAAAAAACAACGAATTTATAACAAAAAAATGACAAAAAATAAAATTTAAATAAATTTAAAATTCCGTCCAGAAGTTTATTTGGCAATTCTAGGCTTAACATCTAAATTAATTAATTGCTATATCTATTAATTTTTATTATATCTTTAATATACTATTAAATAATTAATTTTAGAAAAGATTTGTATGAAAATTGATTGTCTTTTGTGTGTTTCGTCTCTTTTTTTAATTTCATATTTGATTTTAGATTTGAATAGAAAATGATTGATTAGATTAAAAATGTTTTTGGAATATATGTTTCACTTTTCAAGAGATTATACACAAAATGATAAACAAAATTTAGAAAATAACCAAGGCAATCTAATATATCAAATTTCTAATGTTATTTGTTAATAATTTTAAATGTTAATTAAAATCAATAGTTAGTTGATTTATCAATATTCTTAATATCAGTTTATTATATTTCACTTAAATTAAAAATTCCGTTCAGGAGATGCCGTCTGGCAATGCTAGTTAAACATTTTTAATTGCTTAAATTATATAATTAAATTTAAAATACTGTATATATTAATAATTATAATATCGTAAATTTATATACAATATATTATTTTATAAATTATGATAAATTCAAAAATGCCTTTATTTATCATTTCATTGTAAATGTATAAATAATACTATTGTTCAGTTATAGTATAGTATAGTATGCATAATAAAAAATTATAAATAATATTACATAATATAAAAGTCGATAAAATTGATTAATTAAAAGCTAATCGATAAAGACATTCATTCAATGAATATATAGTTAATGCCATTAAAATCAATGAGAACTCAATAGAGACGACAATTGACAGTAAATTTAGAGTAAAATGTAAATCAATGACAAACTTATTGCGCAAAAGCAATGCATTCAAAACATATGATATTATTATATAAAGTATATTATATAGAGATTAACATAAATATGGCTTCACTTTGAATACTATTGTAATTGTTATGTGATTTATACCGAGTTTTCTACCGATTTATGCGTTTATTGTTGTGATCAGTGATTATGTCATCAATTGTTTGGTCAATGTATACGACTGTCAACACGTGTTATCAAATATAATGTAAGCAAACGATAAACACATTAATATAATTAGGACTCAAATCTAACAAAGTTTTTGATTGAAAATTAATTTTATATGAATTATATGATTAAATGAAATAATAATTAATTGATTTTATTTATTGTTTAGTTTGTGTTTTATGTCAAACATTTGAAATATATTTATTTGGATTCAAATGGTTTGAGTCTTTAAATGACATTTTTTTAATTATATTTGAAGTAATGTTTGTTTTGCTTACAGATGTAATCAAATGATTGACAATATAATTGGTGACCAATTAGTGACAATACAGTGATTAAAAAATCACAAGAGTTGTAAATCATTGGTGAACTTATTGGTGGTGATAGTAAACAGTGTATTAGTTGATGGCTGCGGGTCTTTACGATATAACGCCACAGACTCTGGGAAAGGGACACTTCGCGGTCGTAAAACTGGCCAAACATTGTCTCACAGGTAATGATTGTCTTGATTTATGACAAATCAGATGTTTATAGTGATTGTCATAACAATGCTTTAAATGAATAATATTAACAAAGGATGACAAATGATTTTCAGGCGAATCGGTGGCCATTAAGATCATAGACAAAGTAAAGCTCAATAAGGAAGGTCTTCAGCAGTTGGGGATTGAAATCCGATTGTGGTCTCGACTGTCTGAACACGAACACCAAAATGTGGTCAAACTATATCAGGTTATCGACACCCGAACCAAACTATATCTGGTTATGGGTTAGTGTGATGTTTGCTTTAATTATTTATTTGATTTTACAATTTATTACACTTTCTATAATCACTTGATCAGAATATTGTGGTCAAGATGTATGTGATCTTTACGATCACATTCAACGCCGAAATCATGGAAATGGATTGAAAGAAGTTGAGGCCAAACATATTTTTCGACAGGTTTTGCATATATTATTGTCTGATTTGATATACATTTATATCATTTGATTGTTTGTTTGTTTAGATCTGTTGTGCCATCTCTTACTGTCATTCCCTTCAGATCGTGCACCGGGATCTCAAGCCAGAGAACATACTAATTATCGCTCAGCCGTTAGAACAAAACAATACACGAATCAAATATCCTTTGGTTAAACTCATAGACTTTGGTTTTTCTAATCAATGGGCAGAGGGAGAGATGTTGAGGACATCCTGCGGTTCATTAGCTTATTCAGCTCCAGAAATACTCTTAGGTTTTATTAATATTTTTAAAATGAAACAATTATTCATAGAATATTTATTTTTATTATATAAGGTGACAGATATAATGGTCCAAAAGTTGACATTTGGGGTTTGGGTTGTATTTTATATATACTTTTGTATGGAAGCAATCCATTCATGCAAATCAATGACAGCGAAACATTGTGCAGGTGTGACATGAATTTCATTTTATCTAAAATTAGTTTTTAAATTATGTGGTAATAAATAATAATATTTTTAATTAAAGGATATTGGATTGTAATTTTTCAACTCCTGTTCGGCCATATATAAGTGAATCTGCTATTGAATTGATTAAATCTTTGCTCAAAAGAGATCCCGATAATAGATTGACTATTGAAGAGATAGTGACTCATCCATGGCTTAATGATAGTGATGAATTTAGTTTTGATGACATAAAATATTTATCAAAACTGCCAATTGTTCCAAAAAATGTCAAAAATTCAGTTCATAACAGAGTAATCGATCAAATGGTGACCAAAGGTGTTGGCAATTCTAAAGAACATATTGAAAAAGTGTTGGAAAATGTCTTATTAGAAGATCAACCAAACAATAGTTTGAAGGATAAAACCAATGGTGGCTGTGATTCAGTGAACACTCAAAGTGGTGTAAATCATGAACACTATATTAAAGCCACGTATCAACTCTTAAAAGACAAATCGATGCGAGAGTTTCATGGATTACATCAAAACAACAATTCAGTGAATCAAAACACTTCGGGACATTTGACTAAACGATTGCTTCCTCTAAAACCACGAAAGCATTTAATTCAACAAATTTCCAAAAATACTAAACCTTTTCAAGAGGAAGAGTCTGAAGATGATAACCCAATTAGTTTTAGCGCTGGAATAAATCAATTAGATTTACCTAATGATGACGGAAGTGGTCTGGTTTTACCTCTTCAACGAAAATGTTCGATAGTTAGTGAAGAGGGCAGTTGTGCTGCTGAAGGCTCAGACTTGTCCAGCTTTGAAGGACCAATTAATGATAGAATTAGTCTTAATGAACACAAACCAGTCCTTCCAACGATAAATATAGTGGTCACTGACTGTTCACAAGCAGATGAATCCCAGACAGATGAAGATGAAGTGCTAAATTCAGAGTTGGGACAAATAGGTGATATCAATATGGAATCAACTGTTAACACAAATTTTTCTAACGAACCATCGATTTACAACCCGATTGTGACGACCACTGTATCGACATTGCATTCAGTGTCGAGTTCTCCTGAATTGTTGCGAAACAATGATGAAGACGATAATGATTTCGATGTCTCGCATTCGGGTCGCGGCCCTAAAGGGACGGCAATGATCTTATTAAATGAGACCAAACATGACAAACAAACTGATCATTTGATTAGTCATTTTGGACAAAACGTTAGTACAAACAACTCATCCATTAATAACTCGAGTTCTCCTTCGATGAGAATTATAGTTCAGTCCAAGTCTTGTAATAATATATTATTTAATGAAAACGATTCCTTCAATTCCTCCATTAATGATAAAAGTGATATCAAATCTGTTAACAGTGTATCTATTAAAAGACATAAAACAGATCGAAACGATTGTTGTATTATCTGTTAAAAACCATATATTATATAATCATACAATTTATTAATTTAACTTAATTTTAGTAGACATTTAATATAACTATTCATTTTTGTTCATTGAGTGTAATATTCATTTATTTATTGAACGATTACTTAATTATTACTGTATTTATAATTATTATTTATATGTTTAGAATATTATAAATGATTTTGAATTTAATAAGTTATTATCGTTAGTAACAATTATAATCTCATTTTAACTTTACTTTATATATACTTTATGTGAATGATTTGTTTTACTAAAGGATTTTTATTGTAAAACAAAACAATAATTTTAGTAAATTTATACGTAAATGTAATTTTATTATACTTAATATTGTATATAAATATTAGTTATTAAATTTTAAAAAATATTTTGTGTTTAATGTTAGTAAATTAAAATTTTAAAATCCATAAAATTTGCTCATTATTTAGTAGATTATAAATTTATTTTAGAAATTAAGAATAGATTTGATGAGAATTTTGTCAAATTTATATATAATATATATAGATATTAATCTTACTTTTATTTTTGACTTATGTTTCTTTCATATAATTTATTAATATCTGTAATATAGCTATTATATTTACTTTATATAATATATATACTGTACATATAATTATTATGTAACTATATATTTAAAAATAAATGCATATTTTTAATTTCAGGAAAGTAAAGCAATTATATGAAAATTTTTGGATAATTGTGATGAACATTAAATGGATATTTTATGGATATTTGTTGAGTCTTTGGTAACATTGATTGACATAACATAATGTGTGAACATAACTAACTATAAAACGTTGCGAATATTTAAATCAATTTTAATTCAAAAGTTTTAAATAATTCACAAAAATATGATTTAATTAGGGAATTAAATGATGAAATAGTTTTAATAAATTATATTTTCAACACATTTATTAAAATTGAAATTTTATAATAATAGTTTTAATTTAGCTTTTTTCTCAAGTGATATACAAAACATTTATGTATTATATAGTATATAATTTTAAATGAAATTTACCAATATTTTAAATACAATATACTGTATATATAGTATAGTATATACTGTATACTGTATATATACCACTGTGTTGACCAAATTTATATTATTGCAATACTGGCTGACGTTTTAAATATGCTTTATATTAAATCAATTTAATATTTAAGTTGACATTATAAGCCATTATAATAATAACAATAATAATAATAATAACAATTATAATAATAATAATAACAATTATAATAATAATAATAATAATAATAATAAGTTTAAGCAATAAAAATTAACTAATTATGTTGAATTTTTAAATACATTAAAATATTTTTACAAAGATTTTAGTTTAGTTTATAATATTACAATAAAAGCAAGTTATTGACATTAATTTATGAGTTATTTCTATATATATATAATGATAATTAAAACAGATTCAATACTAAAATTTGAAAGTAAGTAAACTATTTCAACAATAAATTTGATTTAAGATTAATAATCTAATTATAATTAAATAATATTTTGTTTGAGACAAAAATAATTTATTTGGCGACGAATTCATCGTTGATTTCATTGTCACTTCTCTTACCCCACATTCCTCTTAACTGAAAGATATTAACTAAAATTAAAATTATAATATATATCATTATTTTTCATTAATAATGTATACCCTATTCCAGTGTGGCGAACGTTTGCCTAATAATTAAAAAATAATATTATTTATCAATATATTTATGATTTATTATTTCAGTAAACAAATATATAATAAATTAAGCATAAATTAGAACAATATCTTAATATCAGACCCGCATTAGACTCCCGACTCGTGATTTATTTTAAATATCTAGTAAACCATATTATATATACAATATATATATAAATGACCAAGGACAATGTTATAGACAATTTTATAATGAATATATTTAAAATTAATCAATTTTTATTTACTTGTATTATTGACCAGATAATTGCACCTCTTTTAAGCAATCGGATGCAACTATTTTGGTTAATCTTATAATTAAATAAAAATAATCAAATAGAAAGTTATACAGTATAAAATTGTTTATAACATTACCATTATTGGTTATTTTTATATGTAAAATGTAGTTTACTAGATATTCAAAAAATCATGAATCGCGAGATATTAAGATAAAGCACTAAATTAGTTAAAGTAAAACTAGAAATCACTCAATACATGTATATTATATTATACTAAATATTGGAATATAAATAATAATATATAATATTATTAGTCAACTATATATAAATATAAATGTTTAAAAATTATTGTTATCTATTAACGGATTATTATATAAATTTTTAAATAAAACGCCTAATGTATAGTGAAATGTATATAAATAAGTGAATACTGACCCCAACCGCCTGACATGTCATTCCAACCCCTTTTACCCCACATTCCATTCAATTCATTCCATTTGGCGGCTCTTTTACCCCACATCGCCGACAGATTATTCCAACCGGGGCTACCATTTGCCGGCCTTTTGCCTTAAATTACATTTATTTATATAAATTTATATAATTATAACACAAAAGTATGACTTAATAGTAGAATATATAGTAATATATAGTAATATATACCCCAAGCGGCCGATAACTTATTATTCCAATTGGCTCTCTTACCCCAACCACCTATTAATAGTTATTTCAAATTAATTTTTAAATAAATGATAATTTATGCAAAAATGTCAAACCTTGCAAATTATTCCACTTTTGTGCTCTTTTTTCTTCGTCAAGCAGTTCCAAGAGATCAGAGTCAAGCGATTCTTTGCTTAGATCATTGATATCAATATTTTTTGATGACTTATCAGTGGTATCTAAAGATGAAGTGTTTCCCAAAACCAGGTCTACTTGTATAGCAATTAATGCCATCATTTGAATGAATAATAAAATTAACAATTTTGGCATTGACTGCATAGTATAGCCTGAAATTTACAGAAAATTATATTTATAATTAATTTATAATTTACATTTAAAAAATATACTTATTCTTATTTTTATATTTTTTAAATTATATTATAGTAAACAAAAAATAATGTTAAATAATATTGTATTTATAAAATTTTGCATTTATTTAAGTAAAAAATATATATTAATTAATTATATTATTCTGAATAAATTTGTCAATTTATTAAAAATTTTTATTAATTATTATTAATCTATTAAATAATAATTTCACAAACAAGTATTATTGTTGTTTTATATAATCTAATTTGTTTATATTAACCCAAAACTATACAATAAA
This sequence comes from Oppia nitens, assembly GCF_028296485.1. Taxonomy (NCBI): domain Eukaryota; kingdom Metazoa; phylum Arthropoda; class Arachnida; order Sarcoptiformes; family Oppiidae; genus Oppia; species Oppia nitens. The sequence goes on from NW_026533250.1 coordinate 1,516,082, forward strand.
TAAATTTATTGGTTTACCAAATAAATAAATAAAAATTAAAACTCTTGATTTTAATAATAATTATAATAAATTACAAACATGTCATGTTTAAACACAGATAACTCATTAATTATTAAAATAGATGTAAACATTGTGGGCGACAAACATTATGTCAATATATAGACAATAATGTTTGGAAAAAGATAAAAGATTTTAAATACAAATAGAAAAACCAAAATTGAATAAAGATTATAACTATAACTGTATTTTGTATAATATATAATAAAAATATATAAACATATGAATATTGCAGACAAGATTGAAAAGCAATTCAAACAATTTTTGTTGAAAGAAAATTGTATTTATTTTGTGTTTAACATATAATTCCCACTTATTTTCATAAAAATCTGTAATATATATACACAGGATTTCTGTGTTAGGATTATTGGAAAATTCTAATATACTTTTAAGGAATAAATTTTATATAAATAAAATGTATTACTTAAAGATAAGAGGATTATTTGATGTAAAATATCTCAGAATAATTGTTTATTTAACTCAACTAATAACTGAGTTTTTTAAACAATATAAAATGACTTAATTTATTATATTTTTAAAAACTAATTAAATGTAAACTATTAGTTTTTAAAATTTAGAATAAATAGAGATTTGTTAGATCTATTAATAATATATTTATAATATAATATAAAATAATTTATTTATGATAATTTCATATAATTTATTTTATTAACAATCTTATATAAATCTATATCATATAAACTATAATAATAATTTAAATAATTTATTACACCAATGCAATTTTATGTTATAGTTGACAAAAAAACTAAATTTGCTGAATCACTAAATTATCTGTAAATTGTAGAATCGTTGAAAAAATTAACATATAAATAATATACAAAAAATAAGACAATTTACAAGTCTTTTTTTATGTATCATAATTTAGACTTTAAGACTAAACAGTATTATCATAATTGCCTTTAATTTAAATAAAGATATTAAAGTGATTCACAAACTGTTTACGAGAGCTTTCAAATGTTTTTTTGTTTTGAACATTAAATGTTTTTTCTGAGTATTTCTACAAAAGCAAAGATTTGCTGAATGTATGAATGAATATGTTATTACATAAATAAAATTAAATATTTGCGATATGAGGCCCTAAATCATACCAAACATTTTGTGATTACCAATGAGATCACAAAAGTAAACATAAAATCGTTTTGATTGCTAACACTTTAACTAATAATTTATAAATATATGTTTAGTCCAAAATTATATTAAGAGTTATGACACACATTTGCTTTTAATTATACAGATACTGTATGGTAAGCATTTATTACTACCCTATAATTTCTCAAATTATTATTTAAGTATATACAGTTTCAATTTATTGCCCACATATTATCATAAAAATTGTAAATGATTTTTTTTATTTATATTATAATTATTAAATTTCGATATTATTTATTTATAGGTTACAAAATGTTTTAATGTTATAAATATAAATAAGATTACGGAAAATAATTTGGTTATTTAATAACATTAATTGATTGCATTAATATATTTTTGTTATCTATCATATTATTGTACTTTATAAACAATTTCTAATATCAGTAACTTAATTATAAATATTATATTGTAAAATTTGTTAATATTATTAATATTTATTTATTTTAATGCAAAAAATTATTTTTAATGTAATTGTTTTAAAGTTTAGTTAGAAGTATTGGTCAAAACTAGTTAAAATGTTAAGTATATATTGGTTAAAGCAAATATTTAGTACAGTTAATGCAAAACACTATAGAAAATAAATTAACACTTTTATCTGAATTCAAATATTATGATAACAGTTGAATAAATTGAAAACTTTTCGTGATATTACTTAATAAAGTAGTAAACATCTATGTTATCATAGAATAACAGAATTTTGAATGAATTTATATTTAAATGTAAATAATTTGTTTTAACCAAACATTAAAGATAACACATTATTATAATATAATTGACAATTTACAGTTGTATAAAATACATTTGAAAAACAATATAATACATTGCATTTACTATAGTTATTGTTATTTAATTGTACTTAACATTAATTTTATATCTTTTATGTATCATAAATTTAATTTACAATAAATAAATTGTATTCAATAATACAAAACAAAAAACAATCTTCTACAATACAAAAATGTGTTTTCACTATTTAATTAACATTTTAAAAATTATTTACATAGATTGAACATAATTTAGATGTATTAGGTTATACGATAAATATTTTTATTATTATAATTTACAAGATAATCAATAATTGTTTAATGAAAATTGTGTGAGCTAGCCTAACTATGTTATTTTAAATAAAATAAATCTCAGTTATTTTAACTCTGCAACATAAAAATTAATATATAAAATTAATTTTATTACTTTGGTATATTTAAATATATTTTAAGATATAATATAAAATAAAAATTTTAATGTTAAAGATGACGTTTTCATTATATAATTAAGCTAAATAATAAAAAAATATATTTTATATTTATTCTGAAAAATTTACAATAACATATACTATATATATATATAATATATATATATATATATATATATATTTATATATAAAAGAAATAATAAAACGAATGAATATTTGTTATAAACTATTATTATTTAATTGTATAATAGATAACAAACTATTGTTGTTTTATTTTGTAAAATAAATTGAATTTTGTAGTTGTTATAGTTGTAATATTCTATATAAAATTTATATTTTTCAAAATTATTGTAATAATAAGTACATAATAATACTAATTTTCTAATATTATTATATTTATCTTCTAAAAAGATAAATTCATAAAAACTGCTTATATTGACACAAATCACTATATCATAAATTAATTATATAATGTTTTTTATATAATCAATCATTTTGTGTTATTATTATATTATACTGGTATATATATATATATATATATATATATATATGCAAATGGTCTAATATATATCTTGTATTTGTATTCATTATTTATAATAAATATCATAATACTATAGTACTCAATATTTACAAAAACATAAATACAACAAAATACTCTATACTTAAAATTTCAAAAAATATTCAAATATAGTCAGAATATAAATTTATGGTTGTAATTATTGAAAATTGTTTTAGTAGTATATTTATTTACTACATTTTAACAAATAATACTATATTTATTTAACAGAAATTATGACTTGTATTTATTTTAATTTTTTATATACTGTATATTATTAATAATCTTTTGAAAAATTTTATAAAAAACAATATAAGATAGTTGTGTACTACATATTGTAAATGATTTAGTTAAGAAGTAGACTACAAAAATGTTTTTAATTAATTTAGTTAACAAAATATTGAATATAATTAATATATAAATAAACAAAATTAAATAAATATATAATGTATTAGATTTAAAAGAATATTCCGTACTCTGAAAATACTATTTTTAATTTAGTTCAAACTAATAAAGTATTTTAAGCATAATTAATAAAAATAAAATTAATCATAATAAATATGACAAAAATTAACCGTTAGTAATAATAATTAACTGTATATTAATTAAATAATACAACAAATAATTAAATTTTAATTTTTAATATTTATAAAAAACTTAATTTAAAAAAACATAAACTTACTAATAATATTATAAATAGAGTATAATAAATTTAAATATAGATTACTTTTACAATTTATTTTTATTATAACTTATTTAAGAATTAGTGGTTTTATCCAACAAGACTAGTAATATATTGAAATACTGTATATAAATTAAGATGAATATCAATAAATAAAAATAATATTAAAGGTTTAGAATAATATATTATTTATTATTAGGACTTATCTATAAGTTTTTATAATTTTGTTCAATAAAATCTAATATATAAATAATAAGATTTAGATTTAAATTGAGTAACAACTGGACACAAATGGTAGTAAAATAAAGTGTCGTAATTGTAATAACGAAAGTAAATCTTTTATATTGAATAAACTTGAAAACAAATGTAATACAAATTAGTTTAACATCAATTGAGATTTGAATGTTTGTAATGCACTCAATAAATGAGGGATTAATGGATTACATGTCTATTGAGTTCATCACAATATATAATAGTTTGATCTATTTTGATGATTAAATTTAGATAACTATGTATTATATCAATAGTTCTTTGTTTATATTTTTTATTAAACAAATTACACACAATCTAAATGCATAATAACATAAATAAACATGGTGAAATAAGTATTGTCCAATACTCTGATAAAATAAAAGATTGAAAGGCAACACAATTACCATTTTTATAACAATACCCATAAGATATCATAATTTGTAGAAAATAAGATTATACGGTATTTTCTAGTTTATTGAATAACATAAGTGTAATATATCGATAAATATTGTTTAGTTATTCATGATCTAACATTTGCAGATAGTATAGTCATATTAATACAATTATTTTCAATTATTTACACAATCTCTTGATTAATGTCCAATCATTAGTAATAAGATGTGAAAAATAATTTTTTTGCCAAATGAATGTAAAAGCGATTCAATCAGATTTATGCCACAATTGAATGCCTGATTTTGTTTTAAGGCTTAAAGTATTAGCAATTGTTTTATGTTATGATAGTTACAGTGATCTACAGATATGGTGTCTCTGCTCTTACATTAAAATCCTGTCTTAAAGTAAGATGTTTTGTGCGATCAAATTAATCGACAAATTATGTCTTTCATTGAATGTCTGAATAAATTCTGACATTTTTCTATTGTATTATATGTTTGCCAATTGAATGGAAAGTAGAGCGCAAAGCATTTAAAGTGATAATAGATTTGAATATTTATAAATAAATTCAAACGATTGCCTCTATTATGATAAATGTTTGGATAACCAAAGATATATATCTCATTAACTATACATCGCTTACAATTTGTCTCTTTTATCTATATATTATTGATGTACTGTTATTAAGAGGTTGAATGTACTGAATGTACTGTTATTATTCACACCTGTTTTTACTTTCATACCCCAAAAGCCTACTTCATAGCAAAGTATAGTTATTCTGTAATGCATTACATTATTAACTAAAAGTTTGGTTATAGTAAAACATATGTTTTGCTTAATATGACATAAATATATTGAAAGATGAAAAATCAATAGCATTACAACTACTACAGTATTTATTATTATTATTATTAACATAAAACTTTCAATTATGCATAAAATGTGTTATAAAATTTTATTTCTCTTGTTTGACATTATTTTTGTAATACTTTTATTTACAAACTGCGGTACAGTTTATTGTTTATTATGACAAATGAACACAATTTTGTGCTATAAATTTGTTTAAATATGTAAAATATTTTGACATTTGATATATATTTTATTGTCATTTGTATGTATGAAAGTATAAAATTATAACAATTTTGTAAATAATTTATTATTATTATTATTATATCAACACCGACAATACTATATAATAAAATGAAAATATAATTTTAAAATTCAATTAACTTATGATTACATTTTTTGCAGATACAAACATTTTTTATATTCAGTTTAAATAGTATAGTATAGTATACATCAATTTATATATCTATTTTGCTGTAACTTTTTTGAAAGTATTTTATGTGAACAACATTTTTGATTTGATTATGTAATTTCAAGAGTATTCATAAAGTTTCAAATGAGTAAAAAATTAAAAATAAAAAAGTAAATATACTATACAATGATTGTCATATTTTAGGTGTGTGCTTATGTTGTATAAAAACATCATTATAGTTAAACTATAGAAAAAACTTTTTACTGAGATTATTCTATTGATTTTTTTGCTACTTTAATTTATTACATATTATTATTATTTTTCTAAATAATCATTATAATAAATTATATATTTTAAATTTAAATTTTATTAATAATTAAAACTTTATTCTAATTTATATAATTTAACTTATATGAATATCAAAATTTATGTAATAACTAATGTATCTAAAATATAATTTTTAAATTATTTTATTACTTTTGAGAATTTTAATTTAAATAATATATATATATATATATATTATTTTTTTAATATAATTAGTTTTTAATTTTAATATAATATGTAAATTTATTTTTTATTTAATTTATTTAGTAATTATATAATTATTTAAAAATATTTAATTATAAATTTTATTATAAAACAATTTTAAGAGACAAATGTATGAACAAATCAAATTATTTTATAATAATAGATGTAATTTTTAATTTTATTAAATAATTTAAATTGGAAATTTTTTAATCTTATACATTTATCACACGGCATATACCGTACAACTAAATTATTTTATATTAGAGTTAATTATTTAAAAATTTATATAGTATTTATTGGTATATTATACGTGAAAAAAAGTTTCATTACTAAAGCTTTCTTAAATAAAATTAATATTAATAACATATAAACATTATTATTTTTAATCATTTTAATCATCAAATAATATGTTTTAATTTAATCTTAAGTTTTAGACTTACCTTTCTTATGAATCGTTAAAATCCTAAAACAGAAAAAAATATTATACACTAACACAGTTTTAAAACAATACAACAAAATATAAAGAAAATTAAATTAAATTCAACTATTTTTTGTATTAAATGTGAATTGAAATTATAATTATAATAAAAGATCAAATCTTTGTCAGCAATAATTTTTATATATAATGTATATTAAAATCAATTCTAATGAGTCGCTGACAAACTAATATTAAGTTAGTAATGAAAACTTTTGATTGCAATTTATAAACGACTAAATTGTAGATTTAATTATAGAAAGAGAGAGAGAAACCGATTTTATTGTTCACTTTATAATAGGTTTGTCTATAGAGATGACAGTGCTTTCCAACCGACCGATGCTTACGAATGGTTGGTATTGAGTGTTACGTTCAATGAAGAGCACGCCTTATGATTATAGTTTGTATTATAGTTTATATAAGTTGTTAATACATCTAAATTGTATTGCATTTAATGCTAAACATAACGTCATATAACGTCCCAAACGCATGACTTACACATCACTATCTGATATCAAAACATGAACTTTATATTTCTTGACATTTTTCATCCAAAATATCTAATTTTTATAATAACGGCTATTATTTATATCCAAAATTCAATTAAAATTTCTAATTATTACTTAATATAAGCTGTTTGTGTCAGTTATTAGTTTTACAAAAAAATATGTAATTAATTTAAAACAAAATTCATGTAATTAAATAAATATAGGTTTTAAATATATTATACAGTATATTACAATTATTTAATATCAATAAATGTATTACATATTACAACTTAAAATTAAAATAATAAATTAAGAAATAAAAATGACTGTTATTTAACAAAATTAATTTAAGAAATCAAGATATTGTGACTTAATTTTGATTTGTATTAATTTAATATTCATATATTATCAATAAATAAATTTAATATATTGATAACTTTAAATACAGTTAAAGAATACAATAAAAATATTTACTATGCTAAAAATTTTAATTAATAAAATATTAAATAGCTATTTCATATTATTTTATAAAGTATAATAAGTGTCTTTTATGTCGGGTTTATTTTTTGTAGTTTTTCAAAAAAAAAACTCTGAATTATTAAAAAAAGATATATATGTAGTAAAGTGTTTGACAAATGTTAACACAACCATTGGATAAAATGATTAACTAAATTATGATTTGTTAGTGAATTGAGTGAATGTGTGTTTGTTTATGTGTGTGTATGTGTATGTGTGTGTGTGTGTGTGTGTGTGTGTGTGTGTGTGTGTGTGTGTGTGTGTGTGTGTGTGTGAGTGAGTGAGTGAGAGAGAGAGAGAGAGAGAGAGAGAGAGAGAGAGAGAGAGAGAGAGAGAGAGAGAGAGAGAGAGAGAGAGAGTAAATTACATTATTTGACATTTTTCAAAACGTTAGTTAATTTAAAATATTTTGAAAAAAACATTTTTTGTTTAACACGTAATTAAATCAAACAAAAATTGACTCTTAGATTAACCCATTATAACAAATTATGTTTGTTTGTTATACAGTACTAAATTGTAAATGTAACTACTGTACAATTTTTACTATAAATTTACTTTAAATTATAAGTTACTTTAAATAAAACTATAAGTTAAACTTTTTAATTAAGTCAAATATTATTGTTATATAAAAATTAATTTTTAAAAGTAAAGCAAATTTTAAAACAAAGAAAATGAGTATTATTAATAAGTGTTGGATTATATTTAATCTTATTTTAACAATTTAGACAAAACTAACAATTCATTAGCGATATTGAGTTTCTTTTATATTTAATAAAAAGCACTCTTAGTTTAAATACTATTATTAGTTTTAATTGTTTTGTTTAAATATACGAAAAAAAAACATTCAAATACTGAGACATTTAGTAAATAAATACAAAAAATGTCTCTGAACTCATAATTTAAGTACATTTTCTATATTATTATAAATTAGTCATAATCAATTTACTTAAATATAATGATTTACATTAAACATTTAAAATGTATAAATATGATTTTGATATTTATTAATAGTGAAATTAATTGTGTTTTATATAAAAGCTTTTATCACATCAAATATAATTTTTTGTTATAAAATAGTATATGAAATCTCTGAGATATAAAAGTTAGACTGTAGAATTGTATTTACTGTATGTTATAGACTATATTTTTATAATATGTAGCATTAATATATTGAGTTTTTTTGTTTTGTGCACACACACACACAMACACACACACACACACACACACACACACACACACACACACACACACACACACATACACACACACACACACACACACACACACACACACACACACACACACACACACACACACACACACACACACACACACACACACACACACACACATACATACATACATACATACATACATACATACATACATACATACATACATACATACATACATACATACATACATACACATACATACATACATACATACATACATACATACATACATACATACATACATACATACATACATACATACATACATACATACATACATACATACATACATACATACATACATACATACATACATACATACATACATACATACATACATACATACATACATACATACATACATACATACATACATACATACATACATACATACATACATACATACATACATACATACATACATACATACATACACACACATGGATTACAAACATTTTTATTATCAAATACAATACTTTATATACTTTAATATGTTTGTCAAATCTATTTTGTCAAAGTTAAAAATATATATTATAATATAATTTACACTTTGCTATGATTACACTATAATTAATTATATTTTATAAATATAAAATATAATTTAATAATAAAATATTAATTTTGTTAAATAAATACTTGTTATTAATTGTTGAATACTGTTATATGTTAACAATGTTATGTTTTAAAAATTTAAATAGGTAATTTATGTTTAAATTTAAATTTAAAAATCATATTTAAACTTTTAGTAAATTAAAATGTAAATTATATTTTATAAATACAAACTAAATCAAAATGTAGTTTTAACCATAAAACTCTTTTTACATTTTATCAACTAATAAACAAATTGAAAATTAACTTATATTTTAACTTAAGTAATTATATTATCTAAAAATAATATATTAATATTATTAATTAATTAATTTTACCATATAAAAAATTCACTAGTTTACTTTACATTTAACCGTTGAAAAAATTAGTATAAATTGTAATAATAATAAATAAATAAAATTTAGTTAAAATATTATACGATATTTAATATATAATATTTGTTTGTATATTGTAGTACACATTCCGAATATAAGCGTTTTATTGAAAATAAACAAAACATTAAAAACATTTTAGTATTAATCTTAGATAATAAGTAAGATTTGCTAAATGATTATTAATTCCTATTCAAATATTATTGGAATATTCTTACTCTATATATAAGATTAACATTAATTATATTAGAAAATAGTTTATATTTATATAATAAGTTTGTTTAATAAATTTATATAACACAAATAGATTAAAAATCCATTAGTTAATTATACAATTATATAACAATTGAAAAAGTTATATTATTATTTATTTTTAAAATACAATTTTATGTTAAATTTATTATACAATGTAATAATTAATGTATTGTCTTTTAGTTATAATAAATGTATTAAATACCTGTTATTATACAAACTAAAAAATACAAAATAATTATTTTAATAATTTTTTATTTATGTTTATATTTGCTGTTATAATATTAGCTATTGATAAATTAATTAATTTAAATAATAAAATTACAATAAATAAATATTCTATTTATAGTAATCTTAACAAATCTCATCTCATAAATGCTTTAAATATTATTAATAAATTTTATAGACATTTTCTTAATAATAATTTAAATAATAATTTTAATTGTTGAGTCAATTTTAGTTTGAGAAACAGTATTTTATTAAATAAATATTAAAATTGATTTATGAAAATTATAATGTTTAGTTTAATATGAAAAATCACTACAATTTCGACAAAAAAAGTGAAATATTTAATTTAAGTTTTTATATTTAATATATGTTGAATGAGAATTGTATTCACAGGTAATGTTCGGTAGAGATAATAAATTTTAAATACAAAACAACAAACCGGGAAAATAATTATTTTAGTTGAAAATAAATACATTAATAATAATAATAATAATTAAGATATATTACTAAAATTCTATTATATTATTATATTATAATAATGGTATTATATTGCTATTTAAGAATTTCTGAAAAATATATTTTTTTTGTGAATATATCAATAATTAATTCAAATAAGTTAAATAGCTTTTAAATGTATTTATATTAAGCGCACTGACCTATTTAAACTATATTATTTAAACATAATCATTGAATTTGAAAACAAAATAAACACCCAATATAATAATATTTTATAACATAATTTATACCATTATTGATGATTTCTATATTAGATTTAATATTATTTCACACGTTATTAGATTTCTTTTTATGATTTTTTTTAATAATTATAATAATTTCCTTTTTAGGGTAAATGACAAAAACTAAAATATATACTTATATATAAAATATGATTAATATATTTAGCAAACATTTGTGAGCATAACTCTAACATACAGTAAATTAATGTAATTCACAAATGATATAAAACAATTTTTAAAATTACAAAATTATATTTATATAATTACAAATAAATAGTATTAAATAGTTGAACTAAACATTATGATTATAAAATAAGCTTGATCATAACAATTGTATATAATTTTTTATACAAAAATGGTTTTAGTTTAAAAAACAATGTATTTATATTGAAGTAGTAAAAAATTATTTCTGACTCTGTTCTACATTTTCTATGATTTATATTATATTTATATTAAATTTATATTAATATTAATAATTGTCAATATTTATGATTGTTTTGTTGCGCTAAATAATGTAGATTTACATAATATAATTTACAATTGAATATATATATATTGTATTCAATTCAACAGCTATTAGAAAACAAAATACAGTTTACTAATTATAACATAAATTATAAATTTACATCAATACTGTAGTTACACTGTTTATAGTAATAATGATTTTTAGGATTTATTTGTTATAAATTCTTTGATTTAAAAATTTAAATACTTTAAATATATTTATTTGTTTTTATTGGATATATTAATTTTAGCATTTAACTCATAAGAATTAATAAAATATATTTTTTAAATTAGACGATCTTTATTTTTATTGTAACAGAAAATTAATAATGTTTTTTTATAATGTAATTTTTTAATAATGTAGTAATGGTTTTTAAGTTATTCATTTACTTTACATAATTAAATTTAATATTTATTTAAATAATTTATAAGTCATATTATAATATAAATTTATAAATATAAAATATTTTATTATAATAAATATATATATATATTCAATATAATTCAATTTTTAATAAAGAAATTTATAGTATGTTATTATTAAAATTTATAAATACTAAATAATAACTAAAATTGTTTCTAATAAATTTTATATATGATATATTAAAAATTAAATTTTGTATGCAATTTAATAGGCGTTACTGTATTTAATTATATAACAGATATCATATAAGAATTAAAATTGATATTTTTGATATAAAAATTTGCATGAATTCAGTAAAATTCTGAAATAATTTATATATTGAATTATAGACATAAAATAAGTAAAATTTTTATGTTATTTAAAGCAATAAACGTATAAATATGTAGATTTTTAAATGTTTAATCTAATTTTAAAAACATATAATTATATTCAATAACACACAGATACACTTATTTGTATAGAGTATATAAAAGTTATATATTTACTGTATATACAGTACAGTATATATAAATGTTTATAGATGTATGTTATTCTGTATATGTATTTGTATTATATTAATCAATATATTATACAATAGTCTGTAGAGAATATAAGGCCATAACTGACAGTTTGTGACAAAATGTGTAAATAACTGTCAAATGTATTGAGTTTAGAGATGACCAAAGATTTGTGAGATTTTAAACCAAAGGGACTCACAATCAGTAATAGGTATTAACACAAGTTTTACTTTAAGTATTTGATTGAAGTCGTGTCTTAACATTGTTTATTGCATTCAAAATAAAAATATATTGTATTATAATTTTTAAAAATATTTTTAAAAATACTGTAATAATAGGAAAACTAAACTTTAAATTTAGTAAATTTTAATAAAATATAAACATACTGTATTTATTGCTTTTAAAGACAATTTTATAAATTAATGATAAAATAGACAATAAGTGAGTAAAGAAAAAAATAACGAAATAAGCTTTAATTGTGTTTAAGGATCAGTTGTCTCGTGTGGGTCGGTATGAGACAAACAACTGATGGTTAGATCACTTAAATGGCATTAGAGATGACAAACAAATGATAGACAGATCTGCAGTAGTGATGACCAGAATGTAGGCTAAGGATAGCAGTGTAAGGATACGGTCCTCTCAAACATACTATTAATTACAATACTATTAGCTTTAAGTTATTTTTTACATACAGTATATACTAAACATTAAATAAGTTAATTATTTTTTCATTAGTTGTTTGTAATATTAATAAATTGTTTTTGTATTTATAAAAGATCTTAAAAATTATATGCAATATATATTATTATTATTTTTCAAATAATTATGTTTATCTGATTGATAGTTACAATATCCTATAAGTCATAAAATTAAGTAAAATCTAGTCTATTATAAGTACGAATAATTTAGAAACAGTCATTAAAAATAAGTATATATTAGTAATTTATTAATTGGTTAATTGCATTGTTAGCTTTATACTATTGCTTAGCTAAATAAATCACTTAATAATAATTGTAATAAAAATAAAAATTTTAATTAATTTAATAGATTTAAATGACATTTCATTAAAAGTGTGTTAAATACAAAATGAAATGCACTTTATTTAATAGCATTAAAAGTAAACTACAGACAAAAATGTAATTTATTTGATTAGACACTAATTCTATGTTTTTTCATCAATTTATTTAATATTGTTTGAAATTCAAATATGTTTACTCACATAATATCGCTTATATACAGATCATATAAACTATGATATTATTATATGACTATTACTGTATAATTAATAGCTAAACTTTTATAATTATTAACAAAACAGTTTATTAGGATTGAAAAAGATTGGATAGTAATATACGTTATTATATATACATTGAAACTAATTTAGTAACCATTTGGGGAAAACAATGTTTACTAAATGCTTATATAATATGTGAAAACAGAGTTCACTGTTCACTTGACTTTATAATAGAAACAAAGTTTGATATATTTATATTTGAATAGCAAAAGTCAATTAAATGATTATCCAATAATACTGTTTACTTGTCTATAGTGTAATTAAAAAGTTTTTTAATGTTTAGCTTAAAAAGTCAAAGGTAACAGTTTTTAAACAAAATTATATATTTTTATTTATATACACAGTTTATAATAAATAATATTTTGTATTAACTTATTTACTGTAATATTAATGTGAAAATGCAAAATATTACAAATACTAATAGTTTAATTCAATGATGATTTTTATAGTAATGTTATTATTTTATAATACAATACAAATGCTTTTAATATTTTGTAAATTATTATTATATTTTTAAGTAATCAAATGATAAACAGTGATAAAGTATTTGTCTGAATATGGAAATGATGTTCAGATGTCTAATTCAAAATTACACAAAAATTTACTAAATAAATGATGAATTTTAATATAAATATATTATTATCTAATAAAAAAAGAAAGTTATCTAAGTTATTAGATAAAAATTTAATTCATCATAAATTATGATTCATAACTTAAAAATTACTAAAAATATTTAAAATAATTTTTTGTTATACTAATTATAATATTGAACACATATAAAAATTAATTATTAATTAATATAACAATTTTAAAATGAAACAAAATTGAAATATAATAATATATTTTTATTTTCATTGTATTTCCAAAAGAGTATTTTTAGAGTAACACTTCATGTTAATTAAGGTTAAATACTGTATATTTAGGTTAATATATAATTTTGTAAAATTATTATTTATAAAATATAAATTATGAAAATTAAATAATAATAAAATTTAATTAAACATATTTGAATTAACAAATATTATGTAAAATCTGTAAAATTTAGATTTTATATTTTAAATATTAAACAACTGTAATAAATCTTAAAAAATAAAAAAATTTATAATAACCTAGAGTTAGCAAGGGGGAGGGAAGGGGGTATTGCGAAAATATTGCCCCTAGGACGAAAATTTAGAAATTTTTCCCAATACTTTTTTACCAAATTGTCGTTAAAAAATATGAGAAATGACTCTCTCACTCACTCACTCACTCACTCACTCACTCACTCACTCACTCACTCACTCACTCACTCACTCACTCACTCACTCACTCACTCACTCACTCACTCACTCACTCACTCACTCACTCACTCACTCTTCAAAAGGCGTCTAATTTTATTCGAATTTATAAAATTCTAATTTTAGGTAATAACTGTTAATTACATATTTAAATTGAATTATTTAATAAAATTTAGTAAAATAGTTTAATTTATGTTAAAATTAAGTCAAATATAACAATATTTTAATAAAATTATGTAATTAAAAACAAAAATGAATTATTTGTTTAATAAAGTAAATATATTAGATAATTAAGTAGATTTTTTCCCCATAGATTTTGAAAAAATTATCCTTTAAATATGCAATAGAAAGGTTACCCCATCCAATACCCCATCCAATACCCCATCCAATACCCCATCCAATACCCCATCCAATACCCCATCCAATACCCCATCCAATACCCCATCCAATACCCCATCCAATACCCCATCAATACCCCATCCAATACCCCATCCAATACCCCATCCAATACCCCATCCAATACCCCATCCAATACCCCATACCCCATCCAATACCCCATCCAATACCCCATCCAATACCCCATCCAATACCCCATCCAATACCCCATCCAATACCCCATCCAATACCCCAACATTTTTCTATTTACCCCCTCCCCTATACAAACCCTCTAAGATCTAAAACTTTGCTTAACTCTATACTAAACATATTCTTAAATATATTCTTAAATAACATATTACACAAAATACAGTTATTAGTTATTTTTGTTTAATGAATTTAAACAAAATATTTTAATTGAAATATTTGTTTAAAATTTAAATCTAAACTATTTTTAATTATGAATTAATATTTTTTGTATTTTTATATCAGATTATGTTTGAAGCTTTTAAAATATTCACACAAATATAATACCACATTATTCTTATAAAATAATAATTTTTAATTCACATATAATATATAATGATTTTTATATAAATATTAAAAACATAAAATATAGTAGATAATTAAAGTACTATATAACAAATATTATTTAAATATATTCAAAGATTGTTTATATCATTTTTAAAAATCACATAAATTATTAATATATAATATGTATATAAATTAATACTTTATATACATATTATAAAAACTTGGTATAATAATTATGGAAAACTCCTTATTATAAGTTTGACCATTATTTTGTAAATGACTTATAATAAATGTTTTGGCAATAATTAATTTTTATAATAAAATATTTGACTTATTTATCAATAGTCTTATATTAGCAAAACAAATAACAAATACAGTATTTTGTGTTGTCTTTGTGGCCGACAATCAATGGCTCGTTAACTGACGTGTAATGTCTGTCCAAAACGATAAGACAATGAAAGTAATAAAAGTTTACCAAAATATTAGTTTTATAACTTACTGTTAGCTAATGTTACGTATAATAATAGAAAATTAAATACAAAAATATAGTCTTATAATATAAGTTTGTGTTTTTTTTATTGTAGTGAACGTTAAAATGTCATATAAATGATGCAAAAAAAAGTAATACATGTTCTTTAGTTGTTGACATATTGTAAATCAAAATTGTCAAATAAATAATTATATTTTTAATTTATTAATAATATATTATGATAAATATAAAAGCATATATTAACTGTTGCTTAATATTATATCACACAATTAATTTTAATATGTGAAATAAAAATGCAATTAAATTTTATTAGATTAATATTATAGAAATTGAAAACAGTTAGGATAGGCAAATTATAGTAATTAAGTCTAATAGTAATAATAAAATAAAATCATTTATTTGTCGACTCAATAAAAATAGCAATAATGTAAACATTTTGCTACAAATAATATGGCAAACAATTTATTTTTTAACTTAGTTTTACAGAATTAAAAAGTATTTATATAATGTTTGTATAGTATTAAAATTGTACATTTAAATTAATAATTTCTATAATATTTTAATGAAAATTGTAATATAGTAATATTAAGTATTTAAAACATTTGTTAAAGTTTAAAAAAAATATATTTTTAGGTGCAACAATATATTAAAAAGACTGTATTTTAAATATTAATAGTTTATTTAATTATAATTTTTTTGTTGCAATGTTTAGTTAAATTTGTTGAGTTGTAAGTATAGACATATAAATGTATTACTTTTATTGTCAGTACTATCACTTACAGTACACTTAAAGGGTTGACTCATAAATAGATCGACAGGTATTTCATATATAGTTTAGAGAAAGTTCAATATATGCTAATTATATGACAAAATAACTAAATTTAAGTCTATTTATTAAATTGTTGCTTAATTTAGTTGAAATGTTCTAAATTTAAATTAATAACAAATATAATATAAAATAATTGTATCTTACAATTTGTAGTTTTAATTTAAGTTACAACTAAATTGTATTTTTTAAATGAACATTTTTCTAATCATTTTAATTGTTTATAATAAAGTGTTAATACATTAGATTAATCAAAATAAATTCACGTTTTAAAGAATTTAAACTTAAATAGAAAAACTTTGTTGAAAATATCAATTTTATTTGTATAGACTATACAGTATAGTATCATATTTAAAAAGATAAACTATTAGCCGTCTTTAAAATGTCTAGATTTATTAACTTTATAATACTAAAGTAGTTTATAAAGTAATAAAGTATAATATTTAGTATAGTAATATAGTTTAAAATACCTTATCATTTATAATATATAGTAAATTATATTTATAACTATTAAAAATGTTTAAACTTCTGAAATTTAAGTCTTAATTAAATTTTTAGCAAATTTTTAGCTCAAATAGTGTCAAATTTATAGCTAAAATAGTATCACTTGAATTCATTGATTACTATTCAATAGACATTTTACATTACATTATTTCATTATTATTGACTTAGCTTTTTTTAGCAATAAAAATATTTTATAAATACTATACGCGTGATTGTACTTTGAACTTAATAAAAGCTGAAATTGTTAATAAATGTACTTTTAATGCAATTTTTTGATATAGATTTTTTAAATATTTAATTTATGAATTTTAATAATTTACACCATATGACATACATTTTATATTATTGACATTTTAAAATATTATATATTATCTAGTTTTCTAAATTTTATATTTTATCATATTTTAGTTTATTTTATTTCGACAAAAATTAAATTAACAATTAATATAAACTAGCTTTTATAAACATTTTAGTTTATAACAAAATTTGTTTTAATATTTAACTATACTTAATAAATTGTAAATACATAGTTAATACATTACTATAAGTTAATAGTTTTACTTTGCAATAATATACCGTATGTATCAATTTATGATTAATAAATTAAGTAATATTTTATAATTTTATTATTTAATACATTTTTGATATAATAAATATTAAATAAAATATAATTTTAAAGTATTATTATTTGCTTTATATTTATTTGTTTTGCTAAAATTAATTAATAAATAGAAAATAAATGAGAAATAATGATTGAAAAATGTTTAGTGTTTGTCGAGTTTGTTAACCGATCGTCCAATTCTGGGCACAAATGAAGCCCTTTTGCCGATCCTCGGTGTGAACGCCGCTCTCCCGATGCGAGGCGTGAAAGACGCGGCCCTCTTATAGGTGTCATCCGAATCACTCAATCGATCGATCGGCTTATATGTTGTTCTCTTTCCCAGACGTGGGATGAATGCAGCCCTCAATTGCAGGTCTATTGGGTCGACCATCATATCGTTGTCATCGGAATTACTATAACCTGAAAGTAATTGGATGTGATTGTTATGAGACTTATGACCAGATCTGCCGACCCTCGGGGCCGGAATAAGTTGGCGGGCATTGCGCTGAAATAAGTTTTCATTCTTAACGTCGATATCCCAGGTATTTGAACGCAAAGTTTTAATTAATTCAAAGTCATCGTCACTCAAATCATTAGTATAATCGTCAGCAATGGTTGACCTCTTTCTACGGGCCGCCAAAAGGGGTGAGTTTAGGAAAGGAGAGCCGTCATGCACTTCATGCAGGTTTAGATAATCCAACACTTTATGGCAAAGCTTAAGATTCAGAGCACACGAGATATCGATACCATTAGATGGTGACGAACGGCCCACACGTGGAGACGGGATCAGACCCTGACGTTTCTCTTCACTATAAGATCTTCCTATCCTTTAATTCAATTTAAATATAATTAAAATAATTAACAATTTATTTAAATATTTAAGAAATGCAAACCTCGGCAGTGGTACTAACTGTCTCTTCTCATATTCTCCATTACTAGAGTCCCAACTGTAAGCTAATGTGTATCCTATTTAAGAGATAAATGACTAACATTTGTTAAATTCAATCCTAATATTACCGTATGTGTGCGCATATAACCTCTATTGCGGATTTTTTAACAAATAAAACAACTTTTATGAGGTTGTAACTCACATATACCCACTACTGGGGCTATATGTGAAGTCGTGGGGGTAGAAAACGATTGGGGGATGGTTCAACGTAATGTAAATTTAGTCAATTAAAAACCTTAATAGTGGGGCTATTTGTGAATTCCTTAAATCAAACTTTTGATATGGGGCTGTAACTCACATATAGTCCTATAGTTTTACATTTAGCCCCTGATGCCCTAGGGGGCAGGTATATGCGCGTACGGACGGTATATGTCAATATTTTTTTATTTATAAAATTATTTTTAGGTAAAATAATTACAATAAATTATCTACTTTAGATTAAACTTTTAAAAAACAAATATTACAAAATAACTTTTGACACAACATTTTAAAAGCATTAGTATTAGTAATAATAATAATTTTTATTCAGCATTAAGCAATGAGATACATAACAAGTTGTATTCACATAATTATTATTATTCATATATCATTATAGTTTTATTAATATTAATTAAAATGATAATCATTAATTTTTTAATAAAATTTAACTTAATTTGAAATTTATAAATTAATTTATTATATAAAAATATGTAATGTCAAATATACTTAATTTAATTTCAATTGTATTTAATTTAAGTATAAAACGCTTTAAAAATTCAAGTTATTTAGTATAGAAATAAAAAAATTGTTATAATTTTTAAATTAAATAGAAATACAATAAGAATAAGTGAGTAGCAAATAGTTTTTCTTTATTATAATCAAGCTAATTTATGATTATTAAAAAATATAAAAACTACTACGACTATAAATTAATGCACTATAAAAAACTAAAACTTTTTTAACTTTCTCATAATTTATAACTTAGTTTATTAATTGGCATAAATGTCTACTAACATTAATTTTATTTACATTATAATCTATTAAATTTGTTAAATTTTATATTATAGTTTAATAAACGATTTATATTTGTTTAAAGTATTTTCAGAGTAATTATAGTTAATTTATTTCAAATTATTAAAATAATAATTATTATTGTAATAAGTTAAAGTTAAAGTATTTGAAAATTAATAATATCATACCTGCGAATATGAGTGATATTAAGTATAAAACATCCATTAAATACATTTAATTGATATTTTTGGCAAATTTTATAAAAACAATAATAATATTTTAAACTATAAATGAAGGATAATTTTTTAAAAACAATGACATAAATAAGTAAAATTTTATATAAAATTTATTGGCTATAAATTAAAAGCAAACACAAAGACTTTTATCAAGTTTTCACACTATCTTTAATAGTCTTTCCCGATGTCTGTCACTACAAGTAAGTGAAGATATCCGATGAAAATTCATTTATATATATATTGTATAGAGAAATGAATTAAAGACATTGGAGTCGGTAGCCTATCGACAATGGATATGGTATTAGATATTATGTAGGTGTTGGTGGTATTGGTGTTGTTGGTGGCGTTGGTATTATGGTTAGTGGTTGTTGTTGTTGTGATGTTATTTTACTTTCAATATAATAAAGTTTTGCCAAAAAAGGATTAATGAGAGTAAAAATGAAAATAAATATATCGTTTGAGGCATAAGACAAGCCTCTCATTGACCACAAAGGGATTATAAGCTCAAATCAATTTAGTTTACGACATGTAATATGTAATAAAAAGTCAAACAATGAATATTTACTATATTTATATATATTAGAAAAATACTGTATATTGTTATATATATATTAAGAAATAGTATCACTGACTGAGTCTATAATTCCTAAGATGTGATTGGATTACAACTGATTGTAACTCAAATTTCTTAGCAAAAGACTAACATTAATGACATAATATTAAGCCATTTGTATCGATAACCACATCAAAGGCTACATCTTATCCTTTGACCAATACTTGCTTACATACAGTATAACAGTATTATTCATATATTTATAGTTATATTCATTTAATAAATTTTTAACTAAATATATTTATAATACTATATTTATTATGTTTTTATAAATAAAAGATTAATTTTAAAATTAATATTTTTACATTTAAAAATATAAATTATTAGTTTACTTTTGTAATATTGATATATATAAAGCGATACTTTTACATTATATATATAATTTATAACCTTATAATAATTGTAAACATAAATATTACTTGACATTTATTTTGATTATTAATTATTTGATTATTTTAATTATAATAATTTAATAATTAATGTTAATTGAAAATTTAAATATTTCAAACAGAATTTTTTCAATCATTTTTACAAATTAGTATTTATAGATATTAGTATAGATATAGTATTACAATATTTTTAATTATTATATTTTTAAAAGTTTTAATAATTTACAAGAATTAAGTATTTGCTAAAATCATTTATTTATTTGCTAGTT
Organism: Oppia nitens; assembly: GCF_028296485.1. Taxonomy (NCBI): domain Eukaryota; kingdom Metazoa; phylum Arthropoda; class Arachnida; order Sarcoptiformes; family Oppiidae; genus Oppia; species Oppia nitens. Next base: position 1,537,853 of record NW_026533250.1, read on the forward strand.
TTAATAATGACATAAAAAATCAATTACTAGTAATTTTATACTAAACTTAATTGGTCAATATCAATATAAATTTAAAATAATTTTATTTATTATTTTATTTATACATTGGCATAATTGACATATATACTGTAATTTTATTTTATAAGTATACAAATAATATTTATAATTTAGTTTAAAATCGTTATTTAACTTCAAAAAACAAAGTTTTGTGTTTAAAATACATATTAACTATGAATTAATAAACATTAAATGATACTAATAAACATAAATTGTATTCAATTTTAAGGCACTTTTGGTGCAAAACCTAATACTATAATAAATATTCGCATAATATTTATAATATAAAGTATAATATAAATGATTTAATAATTTAAATATCAACAGTCAATCAAAGATTTTATTTGGTTATTATTTGTAATATTTGCTTTAAATTCAATGACACAATTAAATAATTTTAAATAAACACATTTGTTATGTGAGATAAAAGCATTTTTTAGAAATGGTAATTAATTGTTGACACCGGTTGGCTTGTTTCTGAAACATAATATACCGATCATTATAATTAATATCAAAAACATAATATAATGAGATAAAAAACTTACGACATCTCGGTTGTAGTGTTGCCCAAGTGCTCACCCTTGTCCATACTAAGAGCACCGGCACCGCCACCAAATCCATAGCCTTTGGGACCAAATTTTCTGCCGTAACACTGTTTGCAGTAAAGGGCACCGGCATGTTCATTGTTGTTGGTGCTGTCCAATCGTTTATGACACAAATCTAATTTATTGGTTAAAAATTATATTAAATATATATATAAATATAGCAGTTATTATTGAATACATACCGCATTTGAAGCACACTTTATGCCATTTAAGACCTCCTGCGAGCACTTCTTCAGCCGCATAGACAGGCTTTTGGCATTTACCACATTGTGATTGAGGGACTGGTGTGAATGGCATTGTTATTGCTATCCATTTGTTTTTATCATAATAATTAATATCATTAATATTAATTATAATATTTATTTTAAATTTGTTTAAGAATATAATTTAATAAACTTTAAAAATTCTATTAAATATAGAGTTATTTAAAGTTTTAGTAAACTATATATTAAGGAATATTCTATAAATTAGAATTCTCTATATATTATATAATGTTTTCAAATACTTCTAAATATGTCATTTAAACTGTTTATTGCAAAATCTAAAAATAGATTTCTTAATATTCTTATATAATATTAGTTTATATATAAAATAGACAATAATTATAGAATCTTATTAAACACAACTTATAATCTAAAAAACCATTATATAAAAATTTATTATAAAATATTTAATTAGAATTAATTATTTGTTAATAATTAAAAAATAGCATTATAAATGAAATAATATTTAAGTTTATATAAAATATTACATTTATATAATTTTAATTCATATTGTTAATTCATATATTATAAAAATATATCAGCAATAATTTAGTCATTTAATAAATTTACTTACTTGTATTAAATTTAAATAAATGTAAATTCAAAGTTAAAACAAATATATGTCTTAACCAAACACTTGACTATTTCAACGAAAACTTGATGTTTGAATAAAACGATTTAATAGATGTTTGGGACACAAGAAGCTGGTGATGTTGGGTGGGATCGGGATGTTTGGGATGCGTCTCAAAAGCATACAATGTTTGCACACGACTCGCATCTCAAGCGTAAACCTCATCACAAAATAAATTAATGTTTGTCTCGATTGAAGACTTTTAAGGAACTTAACTATAATATCACAATCAAAACAATGTAATACTGTTTGCAAATGAGAGCATTGGATATGAGTGCCAAACGGCAAGACATGCCCTCCAATACAACATTTCATTATATATACACTTTATTCACTAATATTTTTATTTATATTAAACAAACATTTATTTCATTTACTGTAAAACTATTTAATTGGTGTCTCACACATTCACTTTAATTTACATATAAATTTATATATTATTTTTTGGTTACTTTTCAAAAATTATTACTATTTTTAATTATTTTTAAAATCTTAAAATATTTTTTGTATCATTTTGATAATTAAAAAACTTAATTTTTTAAATTTACACAATATTATAAATGATGTAGTTAAATAAATTAATGTTATATATTGTATTCTTTTCAAATCATTGGTTACTATTTTAATCATTACATTTAATTTATTTTTAACATTTTTTGAACGTAAACAATATGTCTAAAAAATTATTTAATTTCTAAATACTTTAAATTTCAAAAATTAATTTTATTTAAACTAATCTAAACTTTCTTTATATGAATTATTTGAAACACATATAAATTAGAATAATAAAAATATATAAATTATATATTTTATTAATACAAATAAAGTTTTACGTTATTGATTAAAATTAATATATTTATAATTAAATAAAATAAAACTCTATTAAATTTATAGAATTTTTTTTGGGAATTTTTTGGGATTTAAAAAAATTAAATTATACTATAAAGCACTAAAACACAAAACAAAAAATAAATAAAAATAAATAATTTTATACTACATTATATTATAGAGTATTTACTTATACGACATACACACATATATTATAGTATATGAAATACTTGTATATGAGTTGGAGATTAAAATAGTAATATTGCTCTAAATTTTGACAAAATAAAACCTAATGACTGAATAATGTAAAAATAGATTTATATTAATATAAGATTATTAAAAGCATTTTTCATACTATTTAAATATCAAACTACAAATACAATAATAATAATTATTATTTAAAGAAAAATAACAAATAATTATTTACTATTTATTTTGGCACAATTATTAATTGTAAATTTTATCACACATTTATTGTAATTTTTAAATAAATTACATTTTACATCTTGTAAATATCTTTGTAAATGTAAACAAACAATTTTATTATTTTCATTTATAAATATATTATATTTACTTTTAATTATATTAATATATAATATTTTTTATAAATTATTATTAATTATATTGTATTGTATATAGTATTGTAATTTATGTAAAATATCAATGTATAGTGAATTACGGAAATTATAAATTATTTATTAATTTATTATAAATTGATTTCATTGGAATCAATGATTGCAAAATTTAAAATATAAAAATGTCATTCATGTATACCAAAACTAACACAGATAACTGTGAACTATATTCAAATTACAGTTAAAAATGAATTACTGTAAGTTATCAACCTTACTATTAACAAATTATTTATTAAATCTATTTATAATAAATTTATGATGTCCTATAATATTAATTTTGAATTTTTGAATAATTTTGTTGTTGTTTAATTAGCATTTTAAAAATATGTATGATAACTAAATAATATAATTATTTAATAATTTTAAAAATATATAATTAATTTTCATAAAATATGAATAATAAAATTTGATTTTATAACAAAATCAACATTTATATTGATAAAATTTCTTTAAATAAAATGATCACATTTTAATTATATTTATAATAAATTACTGTTATTTATTCTTATTTATTAAGTGGAGATCAAAAAACTTATTTTATTTAGTATAAAATAATAAATCTTAGTTAAATATAATATTAGTTACTATAAGATAACAATTTTGCAACTAATACTAACTATTTTTTTCAATAATTATGTATTTTTATAAAATAAGTTAAATTAAAATTATAAATATGTGTGCAATAATAATCCAAAATATGCATTTATGATAACTTTTGTGTTTAATAAATCACTAAACAAAAACTGAAGATTTCAAAGATATTTTTAGACAAAATGTTGTTTTTAAGAGTGAAGTGAAATGTCTGTCAGGTCTTCATAGAAAATAAATCTTTAAGAGAGTTCTCGACTTAAAACACTTAAAATCGTTGATTATTTGGTCAAATGATATACTCTATTAAATTAAGGTTTTTAATATACAACTAATAAGTATTAAATAATAATATACTTAACAATATAAACACTTTTAGGTCAATTTTACTTTAATGTATTAAATGAATAGTATTATAGTTTGTACTTTAATTTAATTTTGAAAATGTGATAGGTCATTTATTTTTTGAAATAATTTGTATATTAGATTTTATCATTTATCAATATTGTTATAGTCTATCAATACTTATTCTATTTATAATATGCATAATAACAATATTGTTAAACATGTTATTCTTTAATATTATATAATATATACAACTTATATAAACATAATTAAGATTTGTTGACCGCCAGATACAACACATTTAAACTTTGTTAACACTATATTATTATATTTATGATTAATGATTACATTTTATACAATATATATTTTACTTTAATAACTGTCTTGTTTATAACTATTATATAGTATATTTATTATTACTATAATATATTGATACTAGATATTATGAATTTAGATATAATAATACACAATAACAAGAAATAGTTAAATTTTAAAATTATTAAAAATTAAAAGTTATAATAACTTAAATATCAATTACTAATAATTGTAAAAAATATTTTTTAATTATTACAATTTGTATATTTAATATTTATTATGTAAAAGGGTTTTTCATATATTTGTTCCGGGCGGTTTTTGCTATAATTCTTAAACGGAATGAGATATGTAAATTTTGTAAAAAGTGTATTAAAAAGTGATTTACGCGTGATATTATAAAATATTAATATATATAATTAATATTATAATATATAAATTTTACAATAAAAACACAATATTATAATTCGATAAAGTATTTTGTATTTAAATTTGATTATCTAAAAAAATATTCGACATAAAAAATTTTTACTTTTACAATAAGTAATAGTATTAAAATCTTTATCTAATATGTATCTACTATCCATAAATAACGTCATTTTATTTTCGATTATTTTATATAATGTATTTTTTTACAAGTTTGAAAAGCCATAATAAATTTATTTTTTAGCCAATTTAAAAAAAATTTCTTCCCATAAATTTCCAATATAAGCTTTACAAATTTTCTATGAAATATTTAATATATCATTTATAACTTAGGTTATGACATAGTGGTTTGCAAACATCACAGAATAAATATGATCACGTGATTCAAATTAAAAATTAAAATATTTTATAATATCACGAGTAAATCACTTTTTAATACACTTTTTACAAAATTTACATATCTCATTCCGTTAAAGAATTATAGCAAAAACCGCCCGGAACAAATATATGAAAAACCCTTTTATCACTAAAATCATTGCGACAAAAAGCAGTGAAATTTACGAACATATAACTTATTAAACTTTACTTAATTAATATATAATTTATGAAAATGTATTTTTTAAATAGAAATCTTTTAGTTACAATTAATATATAAATACGACAAAATTCTCGTTAACTATTTGTTAACAACAATAATTTATAAACTAGAGATTTTTTTATTAAAAAGTTTTATATGAAAACTAAATAATAATATCAAAAATTATCAATAGTTGTTAAAAATGATAATTTTATTACCGTAATAATAAACTATTAAATTATAAATTAAGTTATTATTATTTAATTATCTATTCTACCTTTTCTAACTATCAATTTTTGTAATAATGATATTAATGTTTAAAAAATAAACTAAACTTCTTAAAAATCATTGTTTGTATAAATTAAAAAGTGATATCAAAGTTGCAGTAATTTAATTATTATTTTTTTGTTTTAATTCCACACTTTTTAATTCAAACAGTTAATCAATTGTCATATACTGAACATCAATTTGTGTCATTAAATTTTAAATTCTAATTTATTAGTGAACATGTAATTAATTTTTAACTAATTTTATAAGTCTTATAATAAGATATATTGTTTGATATATTTTTACCAATTTATTGATATCATTAAATAAATTACTATATTATTACACATTATATCGATGATAATATTTTTAAAAAATGTTTTTAATTATTTTCACATCAAATATTCAAACAAAAAATTAATTTAACAATCAATCAAAAACATAAGGCAACAAAATAAATTATATAATTTAAAAATTAATACAATAAGTCTTTAATGATATATTAACAATATTTTTGATTATCTTGTTTATCTTTTTGATAATAAATAATTTTAATCTTATAGTAAAACAGTAAAAATAGTGTTTTTTTTAATATATTTAAAATATCTAATTAATTCATAAAAACGTTGATTGGCTTAAAGTCTGCAAATTGTTATTAATTATAAATTTTATCAAATGTACAATAGATTTATATTAAATATTTTGTAATTTGTATAAACAGTCCTCAAATAGATTTGAAACACAGTATATAATAATAAAACTTTAGAGAAATATTTTTATACTGAATTTATTGATCAAAATTCTGTAAAATTAGTGATTAAAAAAAATCAAGTTTTAAATATTGAAATTCTTGCGATGATTTATCTGAAAAAAATAATTAAAATTTGTTAAGTTTTTATTATATACTAATTATAACTATAAGTTACAAACCTTGATAATTGTGCACAGATTTTAAACTAATATATACTAAAATATTGAATCAAATAACGGCTCCCATTCTTTTTAGAGCCAAAATTGCATTAACGGCTTTCTGTAAAATATTATTTACATTAAAATATAAATACTTAAATTTATAAGACATTAAACAATTAAAATATTAAAATATTATAAATGTTATTATTTGTTGTTTTAACTTAACACTGAATAGATGTCATACAATGTTTAAACTCAATTCTAATACTGAATTACGCTATTATTATAATTTGATTAGTAATTTATATGACTTTAAAAAATGTAAACCTAATTGTGAGCCAACTTTTTTACACATGTATTAACTTTGTAAATGTTATGATAATAAAAAACAATAAAAATGATTGTCAAATATTGCTAATAATCTGATAAATTAGAAAAATTTATTTTAAGTGATACTATAAATATTGAGTTGCCATGAATTATGACAGTTATATATGACTGATCCATACCTGCCATCGACGTCTTATAACAAACTTCTTAAGCCTTTTCTTGTCGAGACTCTGTTCCATCTTTTTCTTCTTCCCTTTCTATATGTTTTCAAAACAATTATATTAAATGTAATACAAATTTAATAATATATAATATATATTAAACATTGATAAAATAACTCCAATGCATCCAATGCCATAATTATTAATTGTTATATATTTATAAATTATAAATTATATATGATATTGTATATTTTTAAAGTTTCAAACACATTATGCAAACATTACCTTTAATGGTAATTATTGTGTGATTGATGCAGTTATAGTAAAAATGTTAAAATTGTAATTGATAATTTAAATTTTCAATGAACAATGCATTTTCAACTAAAATAGAAATTAATAAAAACTAATCTAAAATACTTAACTACAATAAAACTAAATATTAAATAATATAATTTTAAAACAAACTTCAGTATTGCATTAAACTGTGCAATAAAATGCAATAAGTCATCCCATTTTAGACACCCATACTATAAATTTAAGATATTTTGATTGGGGATCACAGCAAACCTATGCAAACCTGTTGGCCAAATCTAACCTCACCTCAAACAGTTTGCCCTCATCTAAACCTGGAACTGGTGGTGGCGTTGGTGTAACACTCACCCGCAACCACTGATGATTTAGACACTGTCGGGCTGTCATACGTTGGCTAACCAAATAAATATTTGTATTTTAAATAAGTTTTTAATTAATTAATTAGATGTCTTACTCCCTGTCCATAATTAGTAAACATGATATAAAATCTTTTGCCTCATCCGAGATGGGATCAAATGACTCGTCATCGAAATCAAACTCAGCTCTCGTGACGTTAACCATAGTTTCCAAATCACTGTCACCCATAAAGGGTGATAAACCCGAAAGACTATACAATAACAACAAATACTTGTTATAATATTGACTCAAATTAAACCCATAATAATTTATACTAACAGTATATAACAGATAACACCAACGGCCCACCTGTCCATTAGTCCATTAGAGACAATATTAATAAAACAATTTATATTTAGAGATAACAATTAATTTTGAGTGTAAGTGTCATTACATATCTGTGGTAAACCCAACTTCTTCAAAGTTGAGCACTTCTGGCGCTACAAATTCTGGAGTACCGAACAGCACCTGTAGTTTGTCATTGTTATTGTAACGACGGGCTAATCCAAAATCTATTAATTTTATGCGATTCCCGGTTCGCGTCACACATAACACGTTCTCCGGCTTTCAAAAAACAATTTTGTTTATAAAAATATTTATGAAATTAAAATAATAATAATTTCTAATAATTCTAGTAATTTAGTAAGTTTACATTAAAGTTTACATATGTTTTAATTACAATTTTTATATACAATAATGTTAATAACATTTTTCACAATAAATTATAAATATTATAAAATAATGTTATGTACAGTATTTATATTATTATTAATAGAATTATAATAACAGAATTTACTTTAAATTGTAGTTTTAAAATAAGTTTTGTTAAAAGCATTTTTTTATTCTTTATTTAGCATTCATTAATGGGTTTTTATATATTATTTTCATTAAAGCTATTAATGTAGACAAAAGCCAATTTGTAATTTTGGCTTTCAGTTAATTTTTGAAAACAAATCTCATTAAGTATGATAGCAAGCATTAGAGTTTAAGGGGTGTTAACCTTGAAATTACATTAAAAATTAGCACAATTTAAAAAAATTGTCAAAAACTTAATTCAATATTATTTAAAAAAAAACTCAAAAATATTTTCTTTAATATTGTTATACTTATTCATTTTTCTTCTTTTTAATCCTAATCAAAATAAACAAATTATCTATTTTTTATAATGTGTTTACCAAATAGTAAAATAACATTAGAAATTTGATAAAATATTCAATGATAAACTAACTTACATTTTATAGCTTTAAAAAAATTCACTGAAAAATATATATATAATATTTATGTTAAACGATTTTCAAACTACTGTATATTTTAATGTTTTGTCTTAACTTTACTACCAATTTATTATATTTCTCTATTAGTCTTAACTGCATAAACACAGTTAACAAATGAATATTTAGAGTAAAATATCAACAATTTTTAACATCAATCTATACATTATGTTTTATGATATTGATATTTAAATTATTTCAAACGTTAATTTATCAATCATACACTGAAAATTTCAAATAATAATGTTTACTAAAATTAACAAATGTCTATATTATTATTACTATTACAATTCATAAGAAATTAATAGAAATTTTGATTGAAAACTTTTTTTTAATTTTCAACACTAATTATAAAACTAATTCTAATATTAGTAAAATCGTTTATTAAAATTTAAATTCTCATTTATTTTACTCTTAAAATTTTATTAAAAGTATGCCAACATTACAATTATTTTAACATAACATAATATATTATTTTTTATTTTATTGAAAAATAATTTAGATTTTTTTGCATTAAAATATTTTAATAAATGATATAATTTATTGAATATAAAATAAACAATGTGTACACATTTTAAATACTTAATTATAATAATAACTAAAATTCACTACATGTTTTATTAATAAAGATTAACTTAAATTTTAAAAGAATTTTTTCATATTTTATAAACAATAAATTAAAATAATAGCTTTAATTTATAAGTATTTATAATATCAATAAATTAAAAATGTTAGTTTAAATAAAAACGTTAATATTATAACTTATACTAAAAATCTTAAACTATAATATTTTGAAAAATGTTTAAAAATACTATTTTTCGGTTAAATTAAGTTTATCGATAACATTCCAAAACAAACTTGATTTATATTAACACATATACTGACATTATTCATAAAAATCAAAAAATAAATTCAGTCATTGAATCGTTGAAAAACAAATTATAATGTTTCTTGTGTTATAAAAATAGATAAGATTTGTTAAATTTATTTTTACAAACAGTTACACTTGTCTTTCAAATAAAGACACAAAATGACTAAAGAAAATGTAAATTATTTATAAAAATATATACAATTTATAAAAAACTCAAAAAATTTAAATAATAGATCTGATAGTTTCAAATAACTATTGTTAAAATTTATAAAATAATATGATCGTGTCTATTCAATTATAGTATTATATACATTATGTAATATAATAATATTGCAATAGTATTATAAATTAGTGTAACATTTTTGTCTCAGGAATTCATTTCAAAATAATGTAAATGACATCAAATGAATAATAAATATTTTCTAACATTCAAACATAGAGTTGTGTATTATAATTATTAATAATAATAATATATATCAAATAACTACATTGAATAAAAAGTTTATAATGGGCAATAAGCCAAAACTTGATTATTAAATTGAAGGGCGAGTGCACTCAATCAAAATGATTATTATATAAATATTGATTCATTGGTAATTTGTCTTTTTGTTAGTATGATTGTCTAATTTAATAAATTAAGTTTAGTTAAATCTTAATATTTTGAAAATCAAATATTATAAGTAAACTTTAAATGTGACTAATGAGTTATAACTTATAAGTAATCATTTGACTATTTAATAAATAAATCTCATTTATTAATGTTGTATAATATTTATGATATAGTATTAAGTATGAGATGATAATTATTAAAATTATTATTATTAAGTAGTAATTAATGAGACATACCTTCATATCGAGATGAAGAATATTCTGTGAGTGGATATACTCGACTCCTTCACAGATTTGTCTCATGAATATAGTGCACGCCTTCTCTGTTAAGACAAAATCGTCGTCAATGACTCTTTCAAACAGTTCTCCCCCTTCGATACTATTGATTGTCAGCAATCATATGATTATATATAGAAAAAACAACATTTGTTAGCAAATAATCATTTATTAAAAAATATAATACAATACAAACCATTCCATAATAAGACACATTTGAGTCTTTCCGTCATCAAAGGCGTCGTACAGTTGTAAGAGTCGGGGGTGTTGTAAGGATCGCATAATATCGACCTCCCGTTCCACTTCGTGTCGGTCATCGATTCTGTTAACTGTAATAAATTTGGCGGCGAAACGCTTTTTCGATGACTTTTCAGTACATTTCCTAACGATACCAAATTTGCCACTGTTTTCATAAATAGCTCATTATTATTAATTAGATGATAAACTTTCATAAATAATGATATCGTTTATAATTGTTTAAATATTTAATATCTATATTATACTATTTAGTTGTGATAAATTATATAAATATTTGTAATAACTTGTGCTATTAGATACTGTATTATCATTTATTAGAAACTTTGATATCACTTTTAATACAAACAAAGTTCAAGTAAATATCATAACATTTATACAATTATTTTTACAAACAAAAACTGTACTAAATATTTGCCAACTGTTTCTCGTAAATATATTCCTAATTGAAAAGTTGGGATCAAATGATTAATTATTTTGTTTTTGCAAAATAATAAATATAAATAATTTAAAAATAAAGTAACTTTTTCTGCTGTTAATCAGTGTCTCATTTTGTGAGAGTCGACAGTTTTAGTAGTCTATAATTATAAATCTTATTGTTTTTAGTATATTTAAAAATTTATATAAAATAATTGATATAATATTTATATTGATATAAATGGTAAATGAAATGACATACCGTCCCAACTCTTCAGCTAAATTGTACTCTTTTGTCGGATCCTTATTTTTGACGACCACTTTCCTCGGCTCGAAAGGTGGTTCAGCTTCTGTTATATGAATGTTATTATCAATATTTATATACATTTATATATATTATTAATGTATTAATGTATTGATGGGTCAATACCTTCATCCGGTTCTGTTTCGTCTACATATATCATATTAAATACAATTTATTCATAACAATACCAAACAGTAAATACCACAACAATTTCAACACTTGTAATCACTGTTTGTATAGATCTTGTAGTCCGTTAACAACACGTGTTTCTTAAGTTTAATTAAATTTCAATAGATTTTCCCATTTATGGCATACAATATAATGACAATCAGTTTTTCCATAATATTAATGTCAATACTGTATTAGTTGTAAGTATATGTTTAACAATTTTATGTAATTAATAACTATAATGAGATAAAAGGCTTAATGTTTCAAACAATAATAAAATCTAATTATTTAGTGTTATTATTATACGAAATGTGATTTAAATATTATTTGAATCAAAATATATAATAGGATTGAATTGAATAATATTAAATGGTTTCTTATTATAAACACTAATGTAATGGCAAATAAAGAAACATATATGATATACAATAATATAATAATACAATAAAACTTTATTGAATAATGAAATAGCAGTTTATGATAAGACACAGTTATGTTAGTTTACTATAGTCATCAAAAATGTTATTTTTAAATCACATAAATAAATATATTTATATATATATATATATTCAACTATTTTAAAACAATAATTTTAATAATGATATTAATTGATAATTATAATATATGTAATAAAATTTAAGAGAATTGAATTGAAAACAATTGAAAAACAGATATACAATATGTTTTGGCAAACATTATAACTATTTGAAGACAACAGCTCTCTATAAAAGTATTCACTCTTTCTTTAAACATCTTTAGCCACACATCACAGCGCACTCTTAGTCCTCTCTCTCTCTCTCTCTCTCTCTCTCTCTCTCTCTCTCTCTCTCTCTCTCTCTCTCTCTCTCTCTCTCTCTCTCTCTCTCTCTCTCTCTCTCTCTCTCTCTATCTATCTATCTATCTATCTATCTATCTTTCTCTCTCTCACTTTCTTTCTATCTGTCTGTGAGTCTGTTTGAATGCATTTCATGTCTATATTTTGTGTCTTATTCTCTCTCATAGTATTTAATGTATAAGTTTTTGAGCGAAGGATTTTGTTGTCCGGAAATCTCATGTTTGCTAAAATTAGAGTCAACCTCGAGATGTGCTGTAATGGCATGTATTGGAAGGCAGTAGTGATAGTGATGTGCATTAGACCCACATTTCTAGATTCCAGTCATACAGTGATATACAGCCTTACAAATCATTGTGAAGCTCTCCTAAACAAGCAGTGAAAAGACAGCCAAAACTATAAGCACCGATAGTATAGCATCAATACTAACATAACAACAAGTATTACACATCACTGCACATCCATTTTCATACACAGAGTCACAGACACACTGTTTCACAACAATCGGCTCATTATTTCACGTAATTTTTAAATCTCGTATTTCATATTCTGTGTAACAATTTATCTCTATATTAAAAATAATTGTCAAAAATTATTTTTTAAGTTTTAATTAGAAAAATTTTTTAATTCTAGAAACTTACAAATTAAACCATCTATTAATTATGTGTTACAATTTACTTAATAAATCTAATTATTAATTTCATTTTAAATAAATATAAAAATAATACAAAATAAAATAATAATTTACATTTATTTAGTTAATATTGCAATTTATTTACAATTTTTTAGTATTGACTTTAAAATAATAAATTAAGTCTTTCATCAAATATTTTATAAACTTAAAATCAAAATAAATTTTAAAACTATAAAACAAATATTTATAAACTTCATTAAATTGCTTTTTTAGTTAACTATTAAAAAATAATATTTTTATAATTTAATATTTATTATTGCTTGCTTAATATATAATTGTTTATTAGTTCAAACTATTATAATAATTAGTTTATATTTAAATATTATTTATTGTAGTTGTAATAAATATTTGTCAATGTATATTGAAGTATTTATTTTATAATACAATTAAAATAATATTATGATTTAATTTGGAATGATATAAATTATGATAAATAATGAAATTATAAAATAAATGTATTATATAACATTGATTTTAATTAAATGTCAACTAATAAATATAAAACTATTGTTTATACAATAAATATGACTAAAATTGTGACTTAAATCAAAAGTTGAAGGCTTTTATTTGATATTATTGTACTCTTAATCAATCATAAGATACAATGCCATCGATAATACCATTCCTATAAATTAAATAAATATTTAAAATTTATTATTATTTTCATTAAAAGTTAATTAAAAATATTTTAACAAAATTTTAATTAATTAATATTTCATTTTTTTATTAGTTTTTTTAATAATAAACTATTAGTTATTTAATTAATAACATAATATTTATACATTTATGCATACAAATTATATACATTTTATACAAATACATATTTAAAATTTATTTTAGAAACATTTTTCACTTTCTTTTTCTAATTCAATCATTTAAAATGAGACAAAAAAATGTTTTCTTAAGCATTTAAAGGGCTTTACGATGAGATTTAAAGTAACAAAAAATTATTTTGAAAGTCTGACAAATTCCTTAACTTATAGCACAAATCGTTTGAGAAAAAGCAATGTTTTATGATTTTTAATACTATTACCATTAATACTAAACTACTGTATATAAAGTATATTTGCCAGTAATTTGTCGAATCTATTTAATGAGTATTTCACAAATCAATATTTAAATGATTAGTTTTCAAACTAAAAAACAGCATTTTATTATTTTACTATTGTATCATAAATATATTTTTTCATAGTTATTATAATAATATTAAACTTGAAGAATTGGCAAAATAGCAAACAATTATTTTACAACAAAATTTATAATTTTTATAAAAAAAAATTATTTTATGCTTTTAATTTTTTTTTTATTATAATTAGATTGATTTTAATATGCTTTCAGTTATGTTTGATTGTAGCACTGAAATAATATCTAAAATTGTATTTTTCAGTAATTGTATAATTAAAATTTAAAAATAAATGATTTTATTTATAATTAACATATTATAAAATACATACCAATAATTAATAAACATGCGATTCCAATACCAATTCCTCCCACAAGCAAAGCGTGACCCTTAAGTAAAAAAATATTTAGAAATAATTTTAAAATTAATATTAATACACAAATACACTCTTATATAGTGTATTGGAAAAAGAGAAATTTATAAAATAATTGAGAAATTTCTAGTTTCTAAAAAATTTTATTTATAGGATCCCCATGTAAATTTTGTAAATTTTGTAAATTTTGTAAATTTTGTAAATATTATTATTAGTTCTTTGATTATTTATTAAAGTATAAAAATTAATTAATTTAATTATATTAAACTATGATATATAATAAATGATGAATAAAATTCTACAAAACATTCTTTTTAAATATCATTATTTGTATATTAGTGTTACTACATTATACACTAAAATATTATATTTATATTATTATGTCTCATTAATATAGTATCACAATATCTATAGATAAGGCGATCCCATAGTATAACAATAAAGTTAAATTTCTATAGAAATTTATTCCTGATAAATTTACTAGAAACTTTCTCAGGGAAATTTATTAGAAAATTACTATTTGCCCATCTCTAGTCTTGTAACATGCTTTCAACATTTGTGAAATTGTTTTGTCATTTTTCATTTATTTTTGGCTTAAAATGTGTCATTTATACAGTCAAGCAAAAAGCAATGAAATTATTTTATAGCATTTTGCATGAAATATATAGTATATTACAAATGACTTACTTTAACAAAATCTTTCATTTTTTCGTAGCAATCCTTTAATATGAATAAATATTTTAGTTTTAGTTAAAACAATTCAAATATAATTAAATTTAATGAAATATTGAATTCACATCTTTATAAAGTAAAGTGTTATCCTTTGGGTTTTCCATACAATTGTTGACATCGTTTTGGTTTTTCTCTTTACTGCAACAACTTTCCGGTACTTTAGGCTTTCCCTGACCGCCACCAAAATGAATCCGATTCTGGCGTTGATATATCTCATACCCTTTGTTGGTATTTACTGATATCCCGCAACATTTGAACTATATTTTGATTATGAAATTATTTAGTTATATAAATATTTATTTTTGTTATTTTTATCACATATTTTATATGTAATTACATTCTTTTGCACGGAATCCCAGGCCTGTCATCGTTTGTCAGTATTTATATAACAAAGAAATATATTATTAATTTATAGATATTTTATAAGTTCTTATATTTTTAAAGACATTATTAAAATATATTTCACTTCATTATACAGTTAATTCAATTACAAAAAAAAATGTAAAAATGAATTTAAAATTAAAAGTTAGTTTTACTTCAGTAACGGCCGAATCATTTTTATACAACGCAACCGTTGCTATCATCTCTCGGTTCATACGCTCGTCAACCTTAACAACAATTTATTATTACAATTAAATATATAGTATTGTGTCGTAAATATTGTTTAAAACCTGATTTCTGAATACATATCCCAGGATTCCTCCGATAAGCATAAGTAAGAATATGAAGAATAAAATGACAAAAAACGTCAAAAGCATACAACGGATCTCTTTATAAGCGCCTAAAGAGCCTAAAAATGATATGATAGCCACCACTACACCCGCTGCTATCAATAGGGCGGCTGAGGCTACCTATCAGTTAAATAAATATTATTAAATTTTTGAAAATAATTTATCTTAACTTACATATAGATTGCTGCCTAATAGGCGCTCCATAAAAGACCGATCTGCTAGTGTCCATACTCCTACTGAAAACACTACCAGTCCTCCTATCTATAAATAAAAATATTTATAATCAATTAATATACAAATTATTACCAATATTTTATGCAATTATTTGTAGAATAATATTTTAATAACTTTAATAATTTTAAAAATAACTTCATTAATAAGATTAACAAAAATTAATGATTTTAAAAATACTTACAAAAATAACACCATTTGCTGCAAACATAGCATATTTAACACCTTTTCCCAATCCGTCAACCATTTTCTCATACTTTTCTTAACGCACTCCTGTAATGATTGTAATGATTATAAAGTTGGTCACAAAAAACAAACAAAAACTAAAAGATGCAAATAATGAGTAGATTTTAAGTAAATGCTATACAGAGTATGAAAAATACTAGTGAATCCAAATATTTTGCAAATGCTATAAATAATTTGTTAAAATAATGTCTCATTACTTGAGCCCTGGAGGGTGTGGTGAGACTTTTTGGACATAAATGGCAACAATATATATAAAAAGATGTTTTATGAAAATACCGAATATTATTATTAAAATTGTTAACCATTTACCTCTCTCTCTCTCTCTCTCTCTCTCTCTCTCTCTCTCTCTCTCTCTCTCTCTCTCTCTCTCTCTCTCTCTCTCTCTCTCTCTCTCTCTCTCTCTCTTCCCCTCTCAGTGAATCACTATATGAATGGGTTAATAGGGAGATAAAGCCTCACCTATTATAGATGATGTCATTTGATGTTAATGTAATAATTTTTAAAGAAAGTTTTCTAGTAATATTTGTTTAAATATATTGTAATGCAAGTAAATTTTAGAAATAATATTTTAGAGTAAATCTAGTAATTTAGGAAAGTATTTGCAAATTTTCAGGTAATTCTATTATTATGGCACTGTTTGACAGCCCTAATGGATACCTACACCCAAACATTAATGGATTTGTGTAAAACATAGCACTTAAAGGTACTGAAGATAATATTGAAAGTAAAATGAATGGATGAGAGACGTAAAAATGGGTGGATTAGAGTCACCGTAATAATCAACACGAAGAGCACTGACATTTCAAAGTGATAGTCAAACAAATACCTAAACTTATGAGATATACTTTATATTAACTTTTAAAATCTTCCGGTTATTTTTTATTATATTTTATTAAAATTAAAAACTTAAAATAGAAATAAAAACAAAATTTTATTGTAATTTAATTATAGTATATATTTGTACATAAATTTAAATTATATATATATATGACAATTGACCCCAACTTTAAGTTTGACATTAAAAGAAATGCTATGTCTTTTGATGTCATTATATTAATACATAATATTAAATGTTTTCGAAATTTTAGTACTGAAATATCAAATGTTGATAATTCACGTCAATATTGAAGAAAACAATCAATAAATTATATTTAATAGATTAATACAAATTGATTTGCTTTAAGATTTAAAGCAAAACCTTTTTTGATGGACAATCAATGTTTAATATTGTTTGGGCAGAGAGTGGAGCACCTGTACTATAAAATGGCATTCAATGACAGTCACTCATCGCACAAAACATAATTCATTATTTAATGACTTGTTTTATATGTCCACAAAATATAAATTATTCAGAGATTGAGTGAATAAGTGCCGAATAAAAATATAATGAATAACATATTTTTTATTTTTGATGATTTGCATAGATAACCATAAATCATAATCTATTAATTAAATAATAATGTTTTATGAACTTTATCTGTTTTTATCAATAGTTATTGACAATTGTTAGTGATATAAAATGCTAGACATCCTATAATATATATACATTTTTATACATTTAAAAATATTGTTAGAAAAATTAACTTAATTTGATATTTTAGAAAAACATTGTAAAAATAATTCTACTCATTAAGTAACAAAAAAGTATGATATATTATATGTTGTAACAATAAAATAATTTATTTTTAAAATACAGTATAAATTTATTAGTAATTTTTTGCTTAACAAAAATCATAATTTATAAAATAGCTTTTATCTGTTTTTATAATAACGTTTGTATAAAAATTATGATTATTAAAGAAATTGAAAAATATAATTTATTATTGAAATAGTGTTTTCATTGGACTCGATTTGTCTATAAATTCAAAAAAAAACATTTTATATTCTGTTATAAATGAAAACTATAGAAATATGTGTTGATTTATAATAATAAGCAAATCTATGACAACTAAATAGTATATATTATTAATATTATTTGTAATTGTATTTCAAATAAAATTGTTAAATTTACATCTAAATACTTGTTAAACTGTTTTTATATAAATTTGTAGTTTCTTAGCAACAAATATATCACTTAAATAACAAATACTTAATAAGTATTCAATGTTTTCAATTTGTCGACAATTCTTTTCATTTAAATTATATTTATTGTTTTTTTTTATTATTTTTTATTTTTAGAACCATATTATTATAATTAATTAAAATACAAAAATAAAATAATTATTTAATTAAATTAAATATTAGCCTCTCTAATTATTTAATAAATATCTAGATATTTAAATTAATAAAATCTAAAAATAAATAAGATATTTATGCTAATGATAAAACTTATTAATTGAAATTTCAAATAATAAGAAGGTTGAATCTATGTAAACAAAAATTGTTTATAATATTTTATTACAATTTTAGTTATTAATTTAAAATCATTTTAATTCATTATTTATAATATTTTAAATTATATGTTTAAGTTGTTGTTAATAAAAAACAATTCATTATCCGTTCAAAAGTTATTTTATACAAAACTCTTTTTGTGATTCAATAATTTTGATTTTTATATCAATTACTAGCATTTGTTTTGCTTATTGTTTGTGAGTTTAAATAATTTATATAAATATCGAATTTATTTATTGCCAAAACATTTCAATAAATAATTATTTATAAATTGAATTAACATTTACTAAGATATCATATATTGCATTCAATATTTTCTAACTGTATTTTGATTTATTTACTTTAATACAGCACTTTTCTATTTCTATGTTAATTTATGTTTTAAATAAAAATATTATTAATTTTAATTAAGATAAATTTATTTATATATATATTCATATTTTTATTAATACTACTTTAACTATACTTATTAAAATTAATATAAATAGTAATTACTAACTGTAAATAAAGTACAAAACTCATTTCACGAATCGATGTTTGTTATAAAACTGTTTTACATTGATTGTGTTATATGAATTTATGTATAAAACTAATGTCATTTAATAATAACAAAAATAAAGAAAATTATTTGTATATAATATCATATACATAATGGAAAGGTTTTTGATCTCTTAACGCACGATATATTCACTGCATTTGTAATATAATAATATTACAAACTTGTCATATATTGATGTCTTTATTTATATCAATATACATATACTATTAAACTATTTTAGAAACTATTTTTTAATCTGTTATTTTTATAATTAATTTTATAAATCATCTAAACATTTATAGCTTAATTTGACATGATATCTTTTTATAAAATTATAGACAGTTATTATTGACCCGAATAAAATTGGACATTGTATGTATTAATAACGTCTTATATTTTAAAAATAAATTATATAAATTTATTGATATGTATGTATAGTAATTACTTTAAGTGTTAAAGTTTAAGGTCGAAGTATTAATAAACATTTGATTCAAAAACAAAAAATAATATAGTGGTGTGTCGTTAGGAATTTAGGACAATATATTAATCATAATTGTATTACTGATTGACTGATATATACTCTGTAGTCAATGATAGGGAAGGGAAACGATTGCTCCACAAAAACGCTAATAAAATATATATAAAACAGAATCAAAACAACACTAAGACTTTGGGAAAGACTGAAATGCCAGAAGGCTTTCCAATATATAGTCCACACCCTATCATACAGTGAATTATTTGTTAAGAAAAGAGCAAAAATAGGTTTGCGTGATATTTGGGTTTTTTTTGTTTCATACATTTTTACTCACATTTTAATACTAATATTAATACATCCATGCATTTCTCAGTCTATTTTTAACAATTGGTTAATGAGAGTGAGTGAGAGAGAGAGAGAGAGAGAGAGAGAGAATTTTTGGAAAATAAGTTAAATAACATGCGCTCAACTATTAGAGGTAAGGGATGCTATTATTTGAGTTGGGATTTGGTAAATACCATTTAGTCCTAATGTATGTTAGGCATCATTTAGATTGTTTGCAATTAAAACATATTAAAAGTGTTTTAATTTAATGTATTAAATATTTTGTTACTCATGTAATTCATTAGACCTATAATTATAATTAATAAATTTGTTTATTTATCAATTTTATAATTGACTTTTAATTTCTAATTTAAAATTTATTAAACAAAACAAAATATTAACAACAATAATACTAAAGCAACTAAAATATCTTTAAAAATAATAATGACATCTGAAATAACAAATTATTATTAATTATTATATATAAATAAAATGTAAATGTTTTATTTAAATTTTAAAAATATATAATTAAAAGAGACACTATTTTATAAAGAAAAATTAATTAAAAGTTTTTGATGAAAGCTTTTGATGATAATAATTTTAATAATTTTAATAATTTTAATAATTTCACGATTTTGTTTAATCTTTAGATTTTTTGTATATAATAGCAACAATTATAAATACTAGTATATATATAATTGATGAAATTGTAAAGCTTGCTATTGTTAAATTTTTATTTAGTCACAAATAATTTAACAAATATAAAATTATATTTTTTTATATATTTGTATATATATTTGTTTATATATATATATTTATCGTGTATCATACAATTGGTTGATTTTAAATAAACTGTTTTTTAATAAAAAAACAGTTTGTAATAATTTTATTATGTTTATATTGTTTTATATAATATTAGTATTTATTTTTAAAATATGAAATATTATTTAATAAAATCAGTAATTTCTAATTATAATAAATTTATAAAAACTCTATTCATATAAATGTAATTTCAATAAAATCCTAAAATATATGAATAGACGATATTTTTCTAAAAAATATTCTTAAAGTTACTGTTTATGACTTATATCTAAAAATAAATATTTTGTTATTATGTTTATATATAAGCTAGTTTAATTATGTATTAAGTATTGTACCTAATATATAAATAATTGTAAGTTGTAATTCAACAATTTAAAAATTATTTAAATTAATAAAGGTTAAATTAACAAATTTGAATAGTTACGGTATAAATACAGTTAATAGATAATTATAACTTATAAGTGATTTATTTATAATATAAAACTGTATTTTGAATTATAAATATATTAGTAAATTAATTAGTATTTAACAATTTTTATAATTTATAATTTATTTTTATAATTACTTGCAAAAATTATATAACTTTTAAATAATAATTTTATATCAATTAAAAAATAACAATATTAAAATTTATAAGTAATTAAAATATATAAAAATTAAATATGAGTTATAATTTAGATAAAACTTGCCTTTTTACTTAAAGAACTGCAATAATCAATTAGATTACCAAAAATAATAACTAATTTAGAATTATTTGATGTATTTTAATAATAACAAATTATGTAACAAATTAATGATTCAAAATAATATATATTTCAAAACACACAACTATTTATTATTGTATAAATGAAAATTAATATTAAATGAACTATATATTGATGTACTATATAAACGTTATGTTTAACGAATTGATTTTAAACACTGCAAAGGTTTGTCAAAACTTTGTTTGCAAAGAATTAAATAATTTTGTTTTTATTTTTGAATGTTTTGTTGCTTTCAATAGCCAACTATAACACAATACTATTAGTATTATAATATATGAGTTACCCGGACAACAAACCCGACTACCAGTCGATCACAGCTCTGACATATCAGGCCTTCTAAGATATGCCACATGTAATCACTTGACTACCAGTTCAATATCTGTACAAATATATATATACCGGTGTTTATTCCCAGTTATTTAGTATATTTATATTTAACTTTATTTTTACATATCTAATGACAGCTAATGCTATTTTTATTGGCATTTTTCACGATTTTAAATATGCTTATTATGTTTATTGGATCAGGTGTCGGCATGTAATGTAATTTTACATAAATTATTGAATTAATAACAATTATTATACTTTATAATCAAAAACATAAATAAATAAAGAATTTATTATAATTAGTGTTTTGAAATTATATTACTATTAATTTGCAATTTAATAGTTATCTCATTAACCTTAAAAGCTAATAATCAGTACTATATATGATGAGTCTATAATATCCGAGAAAATTGTAATGTTTTATTTATATTGTTACTTAGGTTATCATATTATTTTATGTATTACAAGTTTTCCTGTTTAATTTACAATACTTTTATATATAAAAACATTTATGATTTAATTAGAAATTAATTTTATGATACTTCCGTTAAATTAAGATCACCTATAAATTCATATTTATTTAATTTTTTCATTTATTTTATTTATGCCCTTATCTATTATTATTTAGTTCAGTTATTATTTAATTAAAATTATTATATGAATATTGACATATATGAATATGATATGATATTAATAGAAAATTATAAGTATATATTTTACAATTAATAATGTACATTTTTAATACTGTGCAATTATATATATATATATACTGTACATTTTTACAAATTTAATAAGTAGTACAATTATTTTAAAGTTGAGTAAATTAGTTTAATAAAAAAATTCCAAATTTTTTAAAAATGTGATAAATAAATAAAATATTTATATCGTAGTTATTTAGTAAAGATTCAAAGATTTAATATTAAATGTGTATTAAACAAATAAGATAAATTAATATAATTGTTTTAAAGTTTTAAACGTATTATTTAATAAATAATTTAAATAAAATTTTAAAAAAAGATTTCATCTAACAATAATAAATTTTAATTTTATATTCATATATGATATTGACATTAGTACTGACCAGTTGTCCATTAAAGTGGTAATCATAATAATTATAATCGAGATAACTGTTGAGATTCAGTCAATACATTGTAGCTATCAATTCACTAATTTTATTCACTATTTTATAAAAAAATATATACACAACAAATATAATCAATTAATACATTTAAAAAATAGTATAGCAAATATTATGTATTAAAATGTCACATTTTTTAATAATATAACCAAAAAATAGTGAAAACCCATTAATTTTAATTTAACATAAATTTGTTTAAAATTATCTTAAATATGTCACTATACTAATCATAAAAATACTGTTTATATTTGTTTTATTATATATTTTAAACTATTTATCTAGTTTTCTTTAATTAAATTATCAAATTTAACATGTAAATTATTTTAATCTTATAAACAAATTTACAATCATTAATATAATTAATTAATAAGTAATATACAGTTTATTAAAGTAATCATTATAAAGTTTCCATTATACATTTCAGTGATCTTAATGCATATTTTAATAATTTTAAAAATTAAATTAACAATCTGTTTAGTTTTAGAAAATCGGTTAAAATTTTGTAAATTTATTTAAAAATTAAAAAATATTAGTTAATTTAATAACAATTATAGTCAGAAATTATTTATATAATTACTTTTAATATACTACATAAATTATATCAATTGTATCATTGCGTTTATAGATAAATTAAAAAAATTATTTCCGACTGCAGGACAAAAAAATGTTAAATATTTGATCATCTAATATAATTAAAATTTTTAGATATTTTTGTTTTTTTAAAAGTATAAAAATTAACTAATTTTTACTTTTTTCATTTATCAAACAAAATGCTTTTTATTTATTTATATATTAGTTTTTTTGCTAAACTATTGACTAATAAATAAGAAACGCCAAACTACTTGTGTTTGTTAAATAAACTATTCATTATATACAGTATATATATGTATATAGTTTATATATAGTGCTAATTTTATTTTAATTAGAAACTATTACTTAAATTAAAATAAAATTAGCATTATATATATCTATTTAAATTAAGTAGTTTATTTAAAAAACACAAATATTTTGAATTTAACATTATTTGATAAAATTATAAAAAATTATTTTGAATTTAAAATTTTATTTTAATTGAAAGTATAATGTCAGATAAAATTAGGCTAAACATTAAAAATATCCGGCTGCAATATGTAAATTAAATGACAACCGTGCTTATAAATAAAATGTTTATAAAAATGATTTTCATTATATTTATATATAAGATTAAAAATCCAAAAAATAATTACAAACTATTTAATAAATTATTATAAAATGTCAAAGGTATTTTGTACTCTTTGTAATTTACATAAATTTTAATTTAGTAGCTAAATAATAATAAAATTGATAAATATTTTAATAGATTTTACTTTAACAATCAATAATATAATAGTTAATTAACATATTAGGAATTTATTTGCAAATAATAATAATAATTACTGAAAAAAGTAAAATATTTAATTAATTAATAAATTGATAATTAATATATAGTACTGCCATCTGATTGATCAAACTATTAATGATCGGTTAAATTGATAAAAACTTATAGAACTGTATATTAATTTATTAATAATTTTTAATTAAAATCATAAAATCATTTAATTTATAATATCACATAAACTATTATTAATAACTTATTAATAATTTTAATGTATCAAATTTTATAACAATTACTATAAAATGGAAATTACAGTACATATCATATAGCCAATACACTAAATCTTAAAAAATATTTAAATTAAATAAAACATATTTTGTACGCAAAATATTCATAAAGTATGAATGAAATAAGTAAACTTATATAATAAAAATAAAATTACAAAATCTATAAAACAATTTTTAAATGTCATATTTTTATATAATTTGAGTATTTATTTTGTTTTGTTAGTAATAGTATTTTATAAACTATTTAACAGTAATATCTTTGACCGAAATGTTGTCGTTTTCTATCCCCAATTCAGAGCATAACATTTATGTGTTTTTAATAAATTTAAATCCATTAAATCCATCCCATTGTCCGACTGGTCATCCGATCACTCGTCATAAGGTTTAAGAGACAATCAATTATAAAACTAACCAATGAATCGGAAAATTGATGGGAGGGTAGGTATTACTATAATAATACTGTATATTATTATCTTAAAAACCTAACTAATTTACAAAATAATCAAGTACATATATTGTATATTTTTCGTCAATAAACTATTTTGTAAACATTTTTGGTAATAAATCTATATAGTGTTTGATATTTTTAGAAAGTATACAGTATATATATATATATATATATATATACAGCATATTCAATAATTTAATATTTTTCTTATTGTAAATATAGATTATTTTAATTACTGTATTATATATAATACTAGGCCTTATCAGATTATTAGACGGTCCCTTATTATAAAAACGTAATTAACGACCAAGATAAAAAACAAAAAGTTTATAATACTCAAATTAAATAACCAATTTTAGATAGTATTAAATTATATATATAATACTTAATTAAAAATAAATTTGTAACGGTGTATTTGAGCTAGAGCAAATATATTTTAAAAATCTGTGTTTCATTAATGCATTTTTGATCAAAAATAATTAGAATGATATCAATTAAATCAGACAAAAAAGTTATAAGATTTAAAAATTTTATTATTCAAAGTAATTGTTGTTTGTTATTAGTATACAAATATTTAGACAAAAACATGTGGATCACGTGTAATATTTACACGTGTTTTTTAATAGTAATTTTAATATATAATTTTCACAGCAATTTAAGTATTCAATGACTTTACAGAATTGCCAGTATTTGTTGTTTTTAACACATAATTTGAATTAATTTAATTGTCTTAATATAATAATAAAAATTTTATAACATTACTACAAGTTTTTAAAAATAAATAATATATTATTGGATGTATAGTTTGAAGACATTATTTAATAATATATCATTGTATATTTAACACAATAACTAATATTATATAATATTTATTATTATTTTAAGACAATAAAATTAATTTAAATTATGTGTTGAAAACAACAAAAATTCTGTAAAGTGATTGAATGCTTAAATTTTTGTGAAAACTATATATTAGTAAATTTAAAAAACGTGTGAATATTACTTGTTATTGACTTATTTTTATTCTAAATATTTGTTTAAATTACTAATAAACAGCAATTACGTTAAACAATAAAATTTTTAAATCCTATAACTTTTTTGTAAATATAATATTTTTCAATTGATAAGAAATGAGATAAGAAAATCTTGTCTTTACCACTGATATATAGTATATACTGATTGAATAAAGTTATTATTGTATAATAAATAAAGTTTATATAACAGAGAGTATGAAATTAACTAAAATAGTAAATATTATACTTTATAATCATAAATACATTCAAATTAATAATGTATTCATTTTAGTTAATATGATATCTGTTCTAATTTTTAAAAATTATTAGCCTATACTTTAAAACTTAATTTACATAAATCTATAATATTTATATATACATATATATATATATACAGTATATAGAGTTTTTATGAATTATTTATAAAATGCAAAAACAGCAATAATTAAAATTAATCTAAAAAATTAAGAAAATAGCTTTAATATTTTATTAAATTATATAAATGCTAAATATTTCCTATAAATTTTCTAACAAATTTATATTTTAAAATTACAAAATATTTAATTTGGTTATAATATAATGTTAATAATAAAAGATGCAGTAATTATAAAGGCGTTGGCATAGCATTGATATTAAGTAAAAATTTGGTCATTTTAGAGGACAAATGATCTTTCAAAATGTTTTGACTATTTTTTGTACAAATAATATACCAAAATTCAATTAAAGGAAATTTTTTTTGCATTTTAGATATTAATTTTCATAATTGGATAAAATGTATTAATTTTATATGTCGTATACATTAAATTAATAATAATTTATAATTTTGTTTATTTAATAATTCTATAAAACATTTGCAAATAGCAAAAGCAAGTCAACAATAATGATGAATATTATTTCAATAAAAAAGATTATTGATTTACAAATTATCATAAAAGCTTTATGCAAAATAAGATTTGACATTAAATACAGTAAAAACATAATAATATTTATTAAAGTAAAGATTTAATAAATTATTTATTTTATTATTTTAATATATGTCTATTTATATATATTTACATAGTCTGTAGGCTGTGGTGTGTGTGTGTTAAAAATAATTACTTGTTTTTTTTGCACATTTTTTTATAATAACTTAATATATAAAATAAAAATGATAAATTAAATGTTTCCTTCACATCAAATTAAACTAGATTTTAATTAATTATAAATGTTTGTAAATTTATAAACTCTCATATTTTAATTATTATTGGTTTAATTTGAAAAACTTGTAATTAAGTATTTGAGAATCAAGACTATAGACTTACTCTGATTTTAATTTCTTTATTAACTTTTAACATAATATAGAAAAACAATTTAATCATTTATTTAAGTTAAATCTGTTTATAATATTATATACAGTTTTTATATTAATTATATTATTTCAATTAATGATTTAAAGATATAAATCATATAAAGATATAATATATAAAATCAATTACTATAACAATCAAATTAATCAAAAATGTAATAATATAACATTAAATTTTATAAAAACTTTATATTGGTTTCTCTATTCAATTCAAAACATATTTACAACTATTAAATATTTTAATAAAAATATAGTTAATTCTGAGAACACATGCTATGAAACAACAGTAGGATATCTTTTCAATATATTATAATTTTTAAAACAATAAAACTTAATGTTTGACATTTTACAAAACCTTTCAATCATTTTTTACGAAACAATTTGTTTTATAGTTTAAAAAAGCTTAATTGTGTTGCATTATATTAATTTTAACACAACTTAAAGCTAAATATTAAAATCCCAGCACTGGCTTAAATATTTTTACATTTTTGTCATTAAATTCATAGATATATCAATACACTAATAGATTCTGTGATAAACATTATTATATTTTATTAATACTAAGTTATTATTACAATACTATTGAAAGTAAAAATTAAATTTTTATGTACTGGTGTTATCTCAGAAAATTGAATTTAAAAAAATGTTATAAGTATATCATATTGTATGTGATTAACTTAGTAGTTGTCTAATGTAGCAACAAATACATTACGTTATAAAAAAGTAGCAAATAATGTAATCATAAAGTAGATTAAATCACTATATATACTATTTGATAGTTAAATAGTATTAAACTTGTTTTAGACAAATATGATATTTATTTTGTTTTTTTGTGAGATTAAAAAAAGATACAAATCTTGAGGATTAAAATACAATATATAAATAAGCAATAAAAATGATCAGATCGTGAATAAAACATTTTTGTTTCCTTATTTTATTTCATCTATCATTTTATTTCTATCACTATTAACCCAAATCATAAAATCTTTTGTGTTTTAATAAATTAAAATTTAATATAATTTTTGTTTTAATGTACTATAAAACAATGACATTTGTCATAAGTTTCAGATATTTTACTTATTTAAAACATGAAATAATAAATTTTTAGTTAATATATTAGCTATGTATTATTAATATATTAATAATATTGTTCGTTAATTATCAATAGTGTCTGATTTCTAACTAAAAAATTATTTTATCGTTTTAAAACTTATAACTTATATAAGTTATAAGTGAGGATTAGTTGTCTACCAAACAAAACCAGTGAACAGTATTAACGAAATTTTATTATAACTATAAATAACTATTCGATGGCTTAGCACACTATAAAAACTTATAAATAACTATTTCAATGATTTTGTAAAATATGAGAATTAAAATATATGTAAAAATACAAAATATTATTTACAAAAATTATATAAAATGTTTTTAATTCATACTATTTTTTGTTAACAATAAAAATATAATAATTAGTATATTTGTGTACATCATTCTTGTAAATAATGCTGAAAATTATGTGAATCATATATTTTTATTATTTGCAAATATTAACAAATAAATAACTATTTCAATAACTATTTGGCTTTTCATAGCAACTAATAGTTGCCAACTATTATAAAAACTATTTGATACAATTTAAATAATTATTAATTAATACTTTAATATCTATAATATAAATTTAGTTAATTCTTTTCATTTAAAAAAAATAAGTTAAAAGAAAATGTTATCTAAAATATATAAAAAATATCACAACTAAATTATATAAACATAATTTACACCAATTATTTGAATATTAAATTAACTATAATTTAAACCACTATTTACAAAAAAATACTCAATTATAAAATCATTTTATTTTTATAATATAGCCTCGAAATAAATTATAATCTAGATTATAAGCAATTGCTTTAACATAAATAATTAAATTAACAAATTTTAATAGCAATTAGGCTTTAATTAATTAAATTTTATATAAGAGTCACGTATAACAAGTCATACAGTATTTATTGGTTATACTGTTTGACATAAGTTATGTCACATAACCATCAAATCATTTAAAAAGTTAAGACATAGTTTGAAAAATTGTATATAAAATATTACATTAATTATAGTTTATCATGATCATATTGTGTATATTACTTAGAGATGGGCAAATAGAAAGTTTCTAGAAAATTTCTCAGGAATAAATTTCTATAGAAATTTAACTTTACTGTTATTAGAGTTAGATTAGATTCCCTCCCTCGTCTTATTTTTCATAAATTCCTTATATTCCCGGTTCCTGGGAATTCCCTGGGAAGACTTTATCACTGAATTTATTGTGTATAAGTATATTAATCAATGTTAATTTGATTATATGGTTGACTCAATTAATAATCTCATTAATGTCTTCTTCAGAATTATCGATTTCATTCCTCATTTTTAATTAAATTAATTATAACATAACATAATTATTAATGTTGAAAACTGTGTGATAATACCAGACAATGTTTGTGATAATGTAATTGTTTTACATGGCTTTTAAGTTATGTTCACATTATTGACACTCACATATTACAGTACAATTTTTTAGAGTCATTGAGAGTCTGTCCTTTTTATGTATGACAAATTATATTTTCCCTTTCTAACAATCAAGGGAGCGAATATAATATATTTTTCATATATTCCGGGAAAATTAGAGGGATTTTATTTGGGAACTTCCCTCCCTGTGAATCTCAATCTAACTAACTGTTATACTATGAGATCCCCATATTTATAGTTATTGTAATATTATAGATATAATATTATTAATATTAATATTAGTATTAATTAATTAGTATAGTATTAATATTATTATATTATACAGTATAGTACAGTACTATACAAATGTGATTAATTTAATTATTATTATTAACATTTAATTAATTAATTTTTGTAAAATTGTATCATCATTTTATTATATATATCATACTGTAGTTTAATTAATTAATTTTTTACTATAATTAATAATTAAAATACTAATAATAAGATTTACGGTAATGTATTGTTATATGATAGCAATATCGATATAACAAAATTAAAATAGGGATCCTATAGATAGAAAATTCTTTTACAAACTTTCTAGAAATTTCTCTATTATTTTATAAATTTTTCTTTTTTTTGCAACACTAATATTACTTAAAAATATATAATTAATTATTTTTAAAAGTATAAGTTTGACGTCTTTACGATTTTGGTTCGGTTCCTGAAATAATCTATGGTTTCTACTTCTAGTTTGGTGTTTAAAACTCAATCATTTGTTGATTTTTTGGTCAAATATAAGACAAAATGAATATTTATTAATAAAAATCAATTCAATTCTCTAATGAGTTATGTTCTCTCTCTCTCTTTCTCTCTCTCTCTCTCTCTCTCTYTCTCTCTCTCTTTCTTTCTCTCTCTCTYTCTCTTTCTTCTCTCTCTCTCTCTCTCTCTCTCTCTCTCTCTCTCTCTCTTTCTTTCTCTCTCTCTCTCTTTCTCTCTCTCTCTCTCTCTCTCTCTCTCTCTCTCTCTCTCTCTCTCTCTCTCTCTCTCTCTCTCTCTCTCTCTCTAAATAATAGTTTATATACAGCCAATTATTTTAGTGTTAATAAGATTTAAACTATTGATTTTTTGATAATATATTATAGGAAATAAATTAAAATATGATTGCAAATTGCAATATTTACTTTAAACAGAAAATTGATATTTTTTAGAAATAAAATGATTTTGTTTTTACTTAAATATACTATATTAGTAAAGATGACACACTTTAGAGGAAAAAGTAGTCATAAAATTCAATTATATAAAAATTATTATTAAACATTTGCTTTTTAACTTTCATATCAAACAATGTATTGTTTATAAAATTTTATATAAAATTTTCTATCAAACAAATGATTTTTATACATTGTATGTATTGTTTGATCTTATAATATATAAAGCATTTAGAATAAAGCAAATAAAAGTAATGTTTACATCAAAATATGGGGAAATTATTGCTTTTCATACCATAATAGACATATTGAGAGTACTTCAATAAAAATTATTTATTCAATTAATCAATCCATAAAATAGCTTTATTTTATTAAAAAATATTTGAAAACATAAATGTAATCTCTTTTTTATTGCCATCAGTTTTATCTTTATTTGCATTTATTAATATTTTTTATATGAATAAATCAGAGTATATTTAAAAATATATTTATACTTTCATTTATGATTTAATTTAAATTGATTATACAATGTATTATTTACATCACTCAAACAATTTTAAATTAAATTCATTGCATGAATATATGCCAGACAAGGCTATAGCCTATAGGGATAACATGATTTGAATCTTTAAATTATTTTTAAAAATATTGATAATCTATTATTTTTATATTATTATAATGCTGGTATTGTATATAATTCTATATTTAAATTATACCACTATTTTATTATGGATATTTTGTCCAATAGATAAATCTATTGAATTTTTAATTTAAAAAATAAATTTTAAAATTACAAATATTTATATTACTATTATAAATTCATTTTTTGTTAAAAAAACAATTTTAAAATTGATTTAATAAATAACTTCATTTTTGAATGCAGTAATTATGAGAATGAAATACTGCAAAGTAAAGTGAATAACTATTTAAATTTTGCATATATTATAACAAATTGGGTGTCATTGTTATACTACTCTATAACTTAATATAAAATTTTAATACTACACTATCAATTAATTAAAAATATTATTAACAAGAATATATATTTTACAATACAATTTACTAATATAAATTAAAGTTAATATATGCAAAATTTTAAATAAATATTCAACTTATATCTTAATGAAAGTAGTAACATATTTTAAAATATTACTTATTTTGATTTATAATTAATTAAATTAAAAATTATAATTTATCGATTAAATTTTTTATCAATTAACAAATATAACAAATAAAAATTAATAATTAATAATTAATTACATTGTATTTTTTGTTAACCCTAACAATGAAATTTAAATTTAAAAAAAACTTTAATGTATAAATAAAATTTATAATAATTACATAATAAAAAAATCTAATCAAGTGCTACTTTTATTGAATTAATTGTTAATTTTTTAACTAATGGTGATTTGTCTCGTTTTTGTAATTTACAACTATATAATAGCTTAAAATAAGTCATAAAATATAAAGATATGATATTTTATTTTACAAGATTACACACGATTTTAATTGGAACAGTTGTGGCCATTATTTTCATGATTTCGTATTACTTTTCAAATTACCTTCAAATAAAATCCTTGAAAAAGAGTTTTTTGCTTTCATTAAAATTGTCTCAAATCTTACTAAAAAATAAAATCATTTTCTATATATCTAACGACTTAACGTTTAGTCATTATTTTTATTACATAAGATATTAACAAATGTAAATCAATAATTTTTAATTATTTAAAACTTATTTAAATTATAATTAAAGCTAAAGAAGAGTACTTAATTTTTATAAATCGTAAAAAAATATTTTATTGATTTCATAAAAAAATCAAATTTGACTTTACTTAACTATTGTACAATATTTATTGTACTCAACAATAATTTATAAAAATTTCTATTTTATTTTAATCACATTAGCTATAAAAATTTTACCAAAATAATATTAATCGTTATCTAAAATCTTATACAAAATAATAATAATTAAATATTTTCCAATTGTAAAAATGATTATATTTATAATATTTAAGTCTTGTAAATATAATAATGTTTATAATAATTTTTTATCATACAACTTTATATTATTATATAAAAAAGTAAAACTACAAATAATTATTTAATAACATATTAAATAAATATAATTTTTTAATGTATTTTTGATTGTACATTATTTTTGTAAACATAAAAATTATTACAACTGTAAACAAGAAATAAATATAAAATACTAAAATTATTTTGTTTTTTTCAATAAAGAATACGATGTTTGATGAGTTGATTCACAACAGTATATACATTGAGGACATGGGAAGAGTGGTAAACAATTTGCCGTATTATGGGTCAGACCAGTCATGAGAGCTACCGGTTAGACATTTCCTTCAATGTTTACTTTTAATGAAATGCCAAACAAAGTTATATTTTAATTGATATTTTTTGTTTAATATAAACAGTTTTTGCCAATATTTAAAACAAATTATTTGTTTTAGTTTTTACATAAGTGTTGACTTAATTTATTTAATTCATTATGTATTGAGATCTTTAAAATCAATCATTTATGTCATTAATGAAGAGATGTGACACAGAATGAAGTTATGGTCAAAACAGTGCAAACTTAAGGAAACATTTATTTTATAATTTTAAAAATCTAATAAAACAAAAAATATATACATATGTATTCATCTATTGTTTTTATAATTATTATATATATAGTAAGTTACTAACTTAGATGTTACTTAGAGTTACTAACTGTATAATGTATTGTACGATGTAACTATATATATATATATACTATTTTATATATATTGTTAGTAAACTATTATATAAATTATATATATATATATACTGTATAATTAATTATTAATATAATAATGTAATTTTGAGAAACTAAATATTTTTTTAGATTCTCCTAACTTATATGTATTTAAATTATTATTTATTTATATCAAACAAAGGAATTATAATGCAAATACATTTCATATAATTTTATACACATTTTTCAGATAAAGAGACATTTAAAGGAAAAATTGTTGAAAAAACAAAAGTAAATTGTAATAAAATCAAGTTTTATGGCAAATGAAGCGATACGTGAAATTCATAATTT
Organism: Oppia nitens; assembly: GCF_028296485.1. Taxonomy (NCBI): domain Eukaryota; kingdom Metazoa; phylum Arthropoda; class Arachnida; order Sarcoptiformes; family Oppiidae; genus Oppia; species Oppia nitens. Next base: position 1,572,646 of record NW_026533250.1, read on the forward strand.
AAATCAGTATATTGTAAGTCTATATACTGTCTGTAATAAAAATCTGGTATTTTTCATATAAACAATTTTACACTTAAATGGTACAAATATACTATATCTCTTAGACTTTGACATTATATACGGTGTATAGAAGTGAAAACTAATATTATAAATATTTAAAAATGTATTATATATATAAAATTATAAAACCTTTTAGAGATTTGCATCAAAATTGTTTGATAATATTATAAGTGGATTTTAAAACTTGTTTTTTTCGAACAAACTTCACTCGAGCTATAATTAAATTCTAATTTTACTTGTGATGAAAACCCAAAGATCACAATTGATTTGATACACAAACATATATACGAGTGTCAGCACCAGTAATAACATATCGTGTGTGTCCTTATTTCCACAGCTCATCCACGCTCTCTCTCTCTCTCTCTCTCTCTTTCTCTCTCTCTTTCTCTCTTTCTTTCTCTCTCATCAAAAGTTTGTAAGCTTTGAAAGTTTGCAAAATAGTCGGACAAACAGTTATATTAGTTGTTTGAGTGACTCTTGTGTGAACTGAATGGCTTCGGGGGTATTAAGAGGTGTTCATTGCCTCGATTTCCAGTCTTTGCCATCGAATGGAAAGTCGACTAATATATTGACGCAAACATTAAACTCTCCTTCAAAATAGGGTGGTCTCGACAGGGGCTAAATGTATGGAAATATTAATACAACTTTTATAGATTTATATATAATATTCTTGATTTACAAGAAAGCGATCATTAAAAGGAAAGTTAGTTTTAGGCACACTTTGCACCAGTTCTGGCACTACTAACACAGTACTCTCACCTAACTATCCATTATAACTGTATTCATATATAATGTGTTTAACTCAGTAACTGTTTGTTTGGGCCATAACTTGTTGTGCTTAAAGTTTTTTAAAACATTAAAACAAATGATATAATTGTTTGTGTTTTGTGTTATATCGATAGTCAATATTGGGATAAAACAGTTAACAACAACAACAGTGAAGCACAACAGCAATGCCTTCACACCTGTCATTGCTTAGGCATTTGGCACTGTTAGCCATAATACAGGTAACCAAAGAGTACTTATTTTAATTGATTTAGATTTATAATTAGCTCGTAATAACACCATTTGCTTCTATACTATTAAAAAATCTATTCGTTATATATATTTATAGCACACATAACTCTCTAATAATTAGGTCCGCCGGCCATTGCTTGCCATTGCTTACAATTGCTTACAATTGCTTACAATTACTGTAATGTTTTTAATCTCTTTTCGTTGCTTTCGTCAGATTTACTTTTCATAACAAAATTGTAAACTTTTTACTATTAATCAACAATAATGACAGATCATGGATGAGCCATAAAAATTAGGACACACTTTGACTTATGATTTTTTTTATAGAAAAGTTGATACCAAAAGACTATACTTGAATATATTAATATAAATTTACTTAATAGTGATCTTTATTTAAATACTTTATGTTATTGTCAATGTTGTTATATAAGAAATTTTAAATTGGGTCAAATCAATAGCCTTTTAGTACTTTCTGTAACTATAATAATAATTATACGGATGAAACAGTCAAATAGCACATGTAATTTTAATTTAATTTTCTCTCTAATGTTTGATAAATAATTTATATGTATTTTATAATTTATTTTCAACTATAGAAGTTTACATAAAAATATCACTTTAAATAAATTATGAAAAGCTTACAATAATTTTCAAATGATTTGTTGAATGATTTTTTCAAAATTGAAAAAAATTTGAGACAGTTTTGTGTCTTTAATTTTAATTAAAAACTGGGATTTTCAAGGATTTATAGCATTGAAGGATAACATTAAAAAATATCTTCATTTATGTTCTAATTATTGTCAAATAATAATAATAATTATTTTATATTATATTATAATTTATTTTCGTTTTGCTTTGAAAACTATATAATTTTCTTTGTTATTACTTAAACAATAATATATTAACAATACTAATAATCTCATTTGTAAATTATGCTAATAATATATATTGTTATTGTAGTAGCTATATCTTAGTTAATATCATTAATTTTTAAATAAAGTCATTTTAATATTATATATATTATACATTATAATATACTATAAAAATAAAATTTAAATATAAAAATTATATTTATTAAATGTAATATATATTAAATATTAAATAAAAATTATTAATTCTTGGAATAATAATTATTATTTAAGTTATTTGATCTAAAAAGCATTATAAGAGATCTTTTACTAGATTTTGAATATTTTATCACATTATGGGTTAAATTAATAATTCATATGTTTTCATATAAGTCAGTTAATATAAACCCTATTTTGTCTTTATTTAAATTTATTATTTTCTATCAATTTACTAATCAATGTTAACTAGAAATATAATTTACTTGAAATTGTTTAAGAAGTTACTGAAAATTTTCTTAAATAATTTTATATAACTTTAATATAATAATTATACCATATATTTAAAATCTGAAAAAATAATTTACTATTTATTTTCGCAATTCTAATGTAGGAGTTTTATGAATTAAATATATATAAATGATTTTATTTTAAAAATATTAATTTGAAAATTCATGTATTAAAATGCTGTTTTAATACTATCGAAGTATACTTTATATTATACAGTGTTTAATAACAATTTTTGTTTTTCTTTGTAAATTATTTTATTTTTTAGTGATCTAACCGGTTAAATATGACTGTGTAAATCACTTAAATAAAATATATTTGTTTTATACATAAATAGTTCAGAATATTGTTCATTAAATATAATATATAAATGATAAATATTAGAATAAAACGATTGGTTTCTATATTAAAATCATTTATTAATTTATAGTTATGAATGTAAGATATTTAATCTAACATTTATTTATTATTGTTTTATATTTAAATTATTAGAATTCAATATTTGTTAAATTATATTTTTCTTTCTATTTAATTAATTATAATAATTTACAGTATTATTTATTTATTTAAATATATATTAATTTTTTAGTTTATTCATTAAATTGATTTTAAATTTGTATATATTAAATATTTCATACATTTTAATTTTTTAAAGTAATACTATTTATTATATATTATTATATTTAATTACATGATTACTGAAAAATTCAAAAAAGTTGAAAAAATAGATGAAATTTTAATTAAATCAATATTTTAATAAGTAAAAATATAAAAATTTATAATATTATTTAAATATTTTATATTTTAAAATAATTTAATTTATTATTAATAAAATATGTATTCATTATTTTTAACCATAGTTTTATTAATTTTTATGTTTATTAAAAATTAGTAATATTGCTCATAATTTATTAATTATATAGTTTTATAAATGTTATAGTATTAAAATAAACAGTACAACCATATTATCATTATTATGTTGTTTATATTTATTGTTATTTATAGATTTATTTAAAATATATTTGTATAGCATTTCTATTTATTAAAATTAATGATGTTTACTACCAAAATAGTGATTGTAATTTTGTTTTCAAATGGGATTTTAAGTAAAATATTTGATTTGTAAATATAAATAATGTAAATTATATGAACCTAATTTTTTGTACATAAAAAAAATATTTATACAATATATTAATTTTTGTAAACGAAATTGAAAATAACATTATTTCTAATAAACATATTAATAAATATTTATATTTCTGTCGTTAATTCGTTGCAATGAAAGCCAAATTTTAGTACAATTTTTTTAGACTCGTTTTTCTTGAGACCAGTTGTTGAGAAAAGTGTGTCATCTTTTTGCAAGAAAATACTGTATATTTGGTATTAATCTAAATATTTGATAAAAATCTAAATATAAATTAAATGGAAACAAATTTTGAAATTAAATTAATTATAATTTTTAAACTTTAAATTTATTGAAATTTAAATAAACTAAAATTTTGTAAAGATTTTCAATGACAAATGAAACGGACAATTGTGTATTAATGTCTCGATATTATCATTGGATTTATATTTTGTATAACTTGATAGAGTCTCAAGGATAATGATAATAATAAAAGCACCTTGGTTCAATTCATTTATATTTTTTTCTACTATTTCTATCATATAAAGCTGGTTCCAAATATATTTGAGATAAATATTATAATTATTTTACGATTAAATTATAATTTTAATTTAGATTATTTGGACGTTTAATTCGTATTTTTTATTAAATAAATTAAATAAATTATATAAATATTTATTATTATAATCACATTCAATGAAATTAATTAATATTCAATCAAATTATTTAGTATATATTTATTTATATGTATAATAAAAGACTGTGTTATTTAGATATACTGTTCATATTAATGTTTTAAAAATGGATAATTTTTTATGCAATTTTAAAAAATAAATATTCATCAGTTAATTTAAAGATATCAAAAGATAAATTATATAAAAAACTATATTAAATTATTAAAAAATTTCTTTAAAGTGTATCTAATTTCAAAAAAGTTATTATTTTTATTAATTATTATTATATATTTTTATTAATTATTATTATTATATATTATTGATTAGAGAATTTATAATTTAGTAAAGTTGTTTTTATTTAAAAATTAATGTTTATTTATATTACTCTAGTTATGGCTTATAGACGATACCGTGGGAGTTGTGCCCCAAATAACCTCATTGAACGTACACTGCGATCGCACCGGTATGAGAGTGAGTGTCAATTTTGATTCAGCTTTCAATGGAATCATCTTTTCAAAGGGTCATTACAGTGATATGGGATGTCGGTAAGTGCACCCGTAGTTCAATTATTTTGGACTATTTATCATTTATTCAAACAAATATTACAATTAAATATGATATTGATTAATTTAGTTTTCAATTTGTATCAATTTATAATCATATTTAATAAGATCACAGATTTGCTAATTTTGCTAAACTATCAAAAGTGATTATATATAAAAAATAACAACTTTATTATTTATTTATAATTATTTTACCTATTAGTCGGATATTGTAGATTTATACAGGTATTAAAGTAATGTTAATTAAAGTGCTTTTTAATATTAGTATTTACACAATAATTTTTATACAAATTCTCTGAAATCAAAATTGTATGATTAAATATAATCAAAAATTAAATAATTTAAAAAACAAATAAATATATCAATTATTTGTTTATATTGTAAATTTAAGTAATAAATTCAATATATTTCTATTAATTTTGTTTGTATTATGTATTGATAATTCAAAACACATTCAAATGTCTAAAACTCTTTTATCGATTTTTTATACTGTACTATACATTTGTATATTCATTATTATATCATAAAAATATTGTATATAAAATTAAAATGTAAATTGCTTGGGGGAATTAAATAAAACTAACTAAACATATAATTATTACTTGAATCTATGTTGATAATGATTATGTTTATATAAATTAACAAAATGGTAGCTTACATTATTTAAAATTTTAAATAATTTATGTTTGAAAATCTTAAATAAAACATAATATTTATTTCAGTTTTAATTTTATAACTTAAATAATACAAATTATATAATAAAATTATTTATAATTTATATTAAACTATGACTTAACATGAAAATAATTTAATATTTCCAATAAAGTTATCACAATTCGTGTAGAGTTATAATAAAGTGTTGAGGAAATTTGAAATTTGAAATTTTATAAGTTATATAATATACTAAGTTATATGTATATACTTGTAAAACAGGTACGTTCAGCCTAACAGTGCCTCAACAACAACTGATTTTGAGATTCCTGTGGATAAATGCGGGACAAACACACTGGACATCGATGGTGAAGACGGAACACCACCTAAACGTGGGTTTGAGAATATTCTAGTTTTCCAAAACGATCCGACATATCAAGAGGTGTTTGATCACGCGAGGATGGTTGTCTGCAGATATACCATTGAAGATGACTTCGACCTCAAAGAAAAACGAGTAGTCTTTAAGCCCGTTGTCATCGATATGTTAGATGTCGTCAGCGTATGTCTTATAAATACTCACTTTATTTTATTTTAACTAATGATTCAAATATTTAAGATACCTATAAGAGATGTGGACGGAGAGTCAAGTAGAGTGGACTGTTGGATGGAAATTACAAAAGGAAGGTTCCCACAGACAAATCCTATTGATAGTGCCGTCAAAGTTGGAAGTCCTTTAACATTAGCCATCTTTGTTAGAGATGCCCGAAAACGTACTGATCTTCGAGTTAAAGACTGTTACGGTATTTATTTACTTATCATTTACTTATCAATACAAATAATTATACATTTTTTATTAAAGCTTACGATGACCCACAAGTAGCCGAAAATAATGGTCCGGCGCTCCTACAGCTTACAGATTTTGAAGGCTGTCCCACTAAACCTAAATTAATTGAAGTTTGGCGAAGAACTCATGACGCGGGCCCTTCCGGTGCTACTATTATTGCATTTACAACTGTAACTGTAAGATATATACTGTATATTTGTATTACCACAACATTATTTATTAGTATTTAATTAAAAAATAATTTATAATAAAGTTACTAATCTTATACTATTATTATTATATATAATTTATATATATATATATGATATAATATTTTTAAAATTAATTTCAATTTGGTTTCTTTAATTATAATTTATATCAAATTTAAAAATAACAAACAAATCATAACTTAAATTTCAAAACTTATCGATCACTTAAAAAACAATTCTAAAAATAATTTTTTTTTAGTGAATTATATATGTAATTATTATTTAAAAGACAGTACAGAGGCGTAACCCGTATAACCACATATTATTAAGTTATAAACATAAGAAAATAAATTGTTACGATTTTAAATTTAATATAAAATTTTGAAGTCTAGTATAAATACAGTACTAGCATTGATATTACACTTATTTAATTTTTTATACATTTATTATTTTAAAAATATAATTTACTGTAATTTTGATTAAGCATATGAATTATTTTCCAAAAACGAGATATTAATTATTAAAAATTGGATTCATTTCAATAGTTAAATATAAATGTTGTATTAGTTGTTATATACATATGTTGTATATATAAATAAATAACATGATATAAAAGTAATAGATTTATTTATTTTAGATTGATTATAAAGAGATAAATTTGAACACGAAATATTATTTAATGAAGTTTTATTGAAAAGTTTTAAAAAATAAAAATCAATTAAAAAGTTGAAATATTGATAATATGAAAACAATTGCTCTCATTTTGCTTTAAATGACTCATGTCTTGCAAATTATTGCCAATTATTTAGTCTTACACTTGATTTTCTGTCAAAATTAAAAATTATAGATATTTGAGTTCTCATTGAAATTTGTTGCAAAACTTAAATATTTATTTTTACAATCAATTTATCATAACATTTATTAATTTCAAGCTCAATAATTTTTATTAAATTAGTGTTTTATTTTTATATTATTTAATTACCATTTATTAATAAGCTATTACTTTTTATTTTAATTTATAATAAATAAAATCGATATAATATATAATTAAAAATTTTTTTTTATTAAAAGTAGATTTTATTGTGCAATTTTAATTTTGATTTAATCTTGCTATTTATCAATTTTTAAGTCTATTTTATAATTAATACAGTTATTTTTATAACATTTAATACTGATAAAATTAAATATTATACTCTGTAAAATAATAGTGATTTATATTGTATATAAATATGAAAACCTTTAGAAATTTTCAAAAAACATTTTTATGAATGAGATTTCTGTTAATTTAGTTTAATTTAGATTTACTTTTCCTTACATTATAATACACTATTATTACTACCACTACTACTGTAACTATTTATTAAATATTATTTAATTATTTTTAAAAATTGATAAATTCATTGTATATTTATATAATTTACTAAAAAATAATATTAATTATTAATTAAATGAATAGGCATTTAAATTTCCTGACCGTCAGGATCTTCAGTTGACGTGTAATATAGAGTTGTGTCGCAATCAATGCGCTCAGAGATGTGCGTCTGAAATGCCGGGACCGGTAGCAATAGGTGCATGGTCCAGAGAAATTGATGACGGATCAGCTCCTCCATCTGCACCCACTACTGCTTCCACATCAACATCAACAGAGAGTGATGGCGACGATGAAGAAGAAGGTGAAGATAATTCTGAAACTGAAGGAACCACTTCAACGACTCCCGCTTCAAGTGATGGCGACAGTGATACTGACTCTGAGTCTGATTCTGATAGTGATTCTGAAGAAGAAACGACAACCACTACTGAAGCTTCAGAAGGAGAAGAAGATGATAGCGAAGAGACTACAACTACGACAGAGGCCTCAGAAACGTCTGATACTGACGACGAATCAGAGTCTAATGGAGATAATGAAAGTGATTCTGGAAAAGAAGATTCTAGTGATGACTCTAATTCTGAAACTGAAGCTAAAGATGAAGAGTCGGACACCGAAAGCAGTAAAGAAGACGAAAATACAGATAATGAAGACAGTAGTGATGAAGACACCGCAGAAAGTTCTGCCAAAATTAAAGAAAGTCCGGTTAATAAAAATACTAAAAAGACAACAACGACGACAACAACAACTACTACTACAACAACTACAACACCTCCAACCACAACAACTACTAAGAAGTCAAAAGCTGCCAAAAAACCTAAATCTAAAAACAAAGCAAAAACATCAACATCTAAGCCACCAAAATCTGCGGCACAAATCAGACAAACGGATGCTATTAATTCAATTGTTGAACAAATTCATTGGTCTACATCAACATTAAGACCATTGAGGGAATTAATGGACTCTAGTGTTGAAAGAGAAAGACCAAAAAATTCAAAGAAATCTATAACAACAACATCTTCTACTACAACCACTACTACACCGCCAACAACTAAATCAAACAAAAAATCGACTAAAAAGTCATCACAAAAGCCAACGATTGAAAAGCCATCAAATCAGGTACGAGTGGCCCGAGCGCCGTATGCTTCACATCCCGATGAGTTCCCACACCTACACCTTGAAGAAAACAAAAGAGAAATTTTATTATCTACTAGACGTCCCAATCCTTTTTATAAGATAAGGTCTTTATTTGACACCAAAACCACAACAACTACCGCTCAACCATTGGCTCAAAACTTTGCAAATCATGTCATACAAGACATGTTTTTACCGATGAATACAACAAACACTGAAAGCACTACTATTAGACCAGTTATTATCAGACGATTTAGATATAGAAATGATAACAATGGTAATGATTTCAATCAAAACAATAGTACGACAAGTAATCCAATTGCAAATCAAAGACAACAACAACAGATAAGAAGAAGGAATGGTATTTTTGATGATAACACCAATTATGAGGCCATAAATAGTTATTATAATTATCAACCCCTAAGAATCAATAGACCACATCATCGAGTGGTCAGATCTGTTGACTTAAGATCTAGAGATTCAAAGACAGATTCAGTGATATTTCATACAACAATCCATTCAGCCCTTCAAGTCTACTAAAAGATTAGTATTATAGTTGAGATGCAGATGAAGATAAAGATTAGGAAGAGATGGCGAGGCATATCATACATGTCCTCAATTTTAGTCCATTTAATTATTATTATTATTAATTATAAATAAAAAATAAGTTATAAAACAGTAGATAATTTGTAAATATATTGTTAGTATTAAATATTTTTGTTATTGATTTCTACCGATAATTTGTAGTTTAAAAATAAAAACTTAGTAATGATATAGTTATCTGAAAATTGAAAAACGACAAAATTGAGATCAGTGTTTGTCGTCTAGTGGTAATTGTGACATATTTTGTAACTTAAAGTAGTTATTATAGTTTAAATAAATATTGACTTAGTTAATAATTTTATGTATACTTAAAGTTTTAAATATTAATTTAATAAAAAATACCTAAACATGTATAACTTAATCATTGAAGACAACAGTGACATAACTAAAAATAAAATAATTGTGTTATTTATCATTAAACAATAAACACTGGATAAAACTAAATAAAATGTTAAATATAAAGTTAGTTTTAACTTTTATCATATTTTATATGAAATGAGTTACTATAAATAATAGTAATCTAAAACATGCCATTGAATGTGTGTACTGTTTGTCTATTTACAAGGTTTGCCAAATGTTTTATTTATGCTTAATCTTTAATAAAAACATTTAAATCATTATATGTAGATATAAAAGAAAATAAAAATGATATAATAAGTAATGATATGACATATTATTTGAAAACAATGATTATGTGTAGCCTTATTTAATTAATATGCATTTAGTATATCTAAATAAAACTAATTAAATTATCAATAATAATAAAAATTAGATCAAAATAATTTAAATTATTTTTAGTGCAGATGTGGTTATTTCTAACAACTATAATTAAATTTTTTAAAGCAAACTTTAATTATTTTAATACTTATTTGTGAGAAAATTATAAATAATTAAATATATGAATTTGCATAAATCTATAAAAATTTTAAACATGAGATTATTTTTTATTAAATTAATTAAGTTCACTAATCCTTAAATTTAAAGTTTATATATTAATTAAATAATTATGAAATAAAAATAAATAAATAATAAAAAATATTTAACATAAAAATTTAATAATAATAATAATCCTTGATGGTTAATAGTAATCCAAAAATCCTAAATGGTATAAAATAATTTATAAAATTAATTATCTTATAACTGCAATACTTTTATACTGTATATTGAATATTATTGATACTATGAATTAATATACATTACTGTATGTACTCTAATAATAATTTGTATATCAAAAATAGTTTTGATAACAAATTCTTATTTAAAGTCATACTAATTATGTTATTAAATAGCATGTGATTAACAACAAGTTTTACATTCTATATATTTTATACATATTTTAAATTACAAAATTAAATGTATAATTTAAATTAATTTCATATTTAAGTTTTTTAAGAAAGTTCTGCAAAATAATTTAAAATTTAAAGAAATATGTAAAAAATAAAAACACACACATCTTTTAATATACTGTACTGTATAATTTATATGGTATGTATTAAATACCATATATATACAGTACATTATATATTTCATATTTTTTTAAAAATTATTTGAGATAAAATGTATAATAGATTTTGATGATAAGGTAAGATTTAAATAAAAATATATAATAATAAAAGTATTATTATTATTATTATTATTATTATTATTATTATTGATTTTGAAAACATTAATTATTCTAAATGATTGAATAGCTGTCAGACATTAATCAATACATTAGGATAACTAATATATGAGTTGAACGATAGTTATAATAAAAAGGAGATCTAATCGCTATAAAACAAAAATTTGTTTTGTTTTGCTGCCAATCACTTAAATGTTGATTTTATTTATTATATAAAATCTTATTGAATATACTATATTTTTATAATACATTAACTAAAAATTGACAACAATTTGTACGTAATTATAATACAAATAGTAAACAATAAAAAAGTATGTCAAAAATTATTTTGTTTTTGAATTTAATTATATATTGAAAATTTGAATTGATGTAAGGCTTTAAAAATAATTATAATTTAAACTAAACAAATTATAATTAAAATTTATTTGTAACATTCAAATTATTTTTGTTAATTTATAATAAAAATAAATTTTAAATTGTTTACAATTTTTTGATTCAATAATATTTAATTACAACAAAATATTAATACATCATAGTATAATAATATTTGCTATTATTTATAATTAATAATAAACTAAAGATTGACAATTAAATTAATATAAAATTAAATATTGTTTTAAAAATATTGAAATTAATCAAAATTCTTAAAAAATTCTTAGTTATCGTGTCTTAAGTTTTTTTTAAAACATAAATTTAGAAAAATATTAAACTATATTATAATTAATTTATTATATTTATTCATTTAGTAAAATAGACATGCATTTTCAAATGAGTTAATTTTTAGAGATTTTAAAAAGATTCAAATAGTTTAGTAAAAGTATAGTAAAGGCAATAAAATGATTGTTTGTAATGGTTTTTGAATTTTTCATTTATTGTCACTCATTATACGCTTATATAAGCGATTTTCAACCAGAATTATCTGACATTTATTAGATTACTTTATCTATTAGTGACTTAACATTTATATCGGGATTCGGATGTATTGGTTTTGATAGTGATTACTGTTTGAGACAAGTAATGAATATTTTTAGAAATTCATTTCCATTATATGTTATATAGACTTGAAGTGCTCGGAGCACACCATTTAAGGTTAGGCTGAATGAAGAGGAAGGGGAGACAAACATCACAACATCACTGGCACTGATGAGAGACTATAGTAGAGCACCAAATGAAACGCTCTCTTACTTGATGTGCAAACAACACATCACTTCTCTCTCTTGTATTCAATATATGAATCTCTTTGAAAGCCTGTTATTAGTGACACAAGAATTAGTGATTCAGTAGAAGTGAGACAACAGTCACACAACTTTGTTGACACTATTTCTTCATTTCTATAATTGTTTTGATCACTAATTAAATCGATTATCTGTTTACTACCACAATGTCTGACAGGTAAACCATTTGACATCTGACCTCATTATTAGCATTTGTTTGCTTACAAATCAAAAGTCAAACAATTAATTATTTATTTAATGTCATAAATATTATTATATATTTTTGTTATAAATATTTGTAAAATCTATTAATCTATTTTTAAATTTGTTTCAAATTCAACAAAAATTGTGTTTTCAGAAACAAGCAAAAACAGGTATGTCCTCTAAATCTTTTAATAAACGCTATATTATACATATTATACAATAGAAATTATAGTTTATTGACTTTTATTGTTTTGCGTATACTAATAATAAATAACAAAATAATATTTAATAATCTAATAATAAATGTAAACACTTATATACTTCAATATTTGTGAATTTATTTTAATTTAAATTAAGTATTATTTTTATATTTAAATAATTTAAATTCAAAAAACAAATATTATTTCAAAAACTAAATTTGGTAAATGACTTAAGACTTATTATAATTTTATGGAAACTAATAAAATATACAAATTATTAATTTTATTAATTTTAATCTAAAAAATATATTAAAATATTATATAATAATAATTAATTAATTAATTAAAATGTTTATTAAAGAATTTGAGCGCAGAAGAGAAGCGTAAAGCCGAGGATAAGGAGAGAAAGAAGGCAGAGGTGAGGGCTCGGCTCGAGGAGGCGGCCAGAGCTAAGAAAGGCAAAAAAGGATTCATGACTCCCGAACGCAAAAAGAAACTCAGAGTATGTCTTCATTTACCTATTAAAACAACTATTCATTTAATTCAATATTTATTTTAATATTTTCAAAGCAATTGCTAAGAAAAAAAGCCGCCGAAGAGCTAAAACGTGAACAGGAAAGGAAAGCTGAAGAAAGAAGAAAAATAATATCCCAGCGAACGGGTGAACGCAAGACTACCGACGGCGCCAATGAATGTATGACCACTTAATTGGCTTTTTATTTCATGTTTTTTTAGTTAATTACTAAATCATATAATTTAAGCGCAATTGCGTGATATATGTAAAGAGTATCACAAAAGGATTAACAAACTCGAAGAACTTAAGTATGACTTGGAATACGAAGTCCGACAAAAAGATTTTGTGGTCAGTTATCAACAATTCTTGTCATCAATTTTTATGTATTCATCAAAAACATAAACAAAAAATTAATTATAATTTCTCTTTTAGGTCAATGAATTGTCGATTGAAGTAAACGATATGAGAGGAAAATTGTTAGTATATGTTAACAGATAGATTGAGCCAAAAATAATTATTATTATAATCGATATATCAATCATTTAAAGTGTAAAACCATCGCTAAAGAAGGTTTCAAAATACGATCAAAAGTGAGTGAAAAATAATTTTTAACATAAAATATGAAAAATATAGTAAAATATAAACTAATATTTATTCAATCGATGTATTATATGATTGAAATTATAGATTAGAAAAGATGGCAAAAGTTGCCGCAAAAGCTGAGACCGACTTCCGAAACAATCTTAAGAGAGTTCAGTCACAGAAGTTTACGATCGGTGACGACGAAAAACAAGTAAACCATTCAATATATATATTAACATTAATTGCTTTATTTTTTGAAATACTATTTTGTAGAGATTTTTGTGACTTTAGATTTATTGACAAATATTTTGAATGCAAAGATTTTTTTTGTTATATTTTGATTTTTGTTTTTTGATGCCTTTGCTTATAACTGATAAAACCTCTGATAATTTTTTTGTTGATTTCATAACTATTTTAAGTGTTTATATATATATATATAATATATATATATTCATAACTCCTATTTGTCTCGACTACAGCTAAACCCTAAAACACAGCCGGAATGGGCTAAGAAGGGAGAGGTTATCGCCACTGAATAATATTAATTATGACTTGATTTGTGGCCAAACAATTCAATTCAATAATAATAAATTCAAAAACAAACTGATAATCATGTTATTGTTGTCCGACGTGTTTATCACACATTTGTATTAATATATTATATATTGTATAGAAATAATACCAAAATCACTATTTGTGTCGATTTATTGCTATTATTCCTCTTTATTATTAAACCACTGTTATATGCATTAAATTTTTATTTTGAAATTGCTTTATATATATATTTGGTCACTTATATGTCCATCAATATGTTATTTCTAAAATCAAATGCATACTTATATATTTATGATATTTCTACCAATTATTTGAAACACGAAATAAATGATAATTTATTTATTTTACGCTTTATTTATGCGTGTGTTATGATATTTCAAATAGTGATTACTTTATAATCAATCGATTTTTATAAGTTAAGTATAATTTTAGAAACTATTTTACAATTTTTATATAATTTAGCATGCATATTCAATTTATTTTAAATTTAATTTTTTCAGTTTAATTGAGATTATATAAAATACTTAAGACAATAATTAAATAAATTGCATGTATTTTTTATTTATATGTTTAACGCATAATAATAATAAACACTTAGTATTAAAAAATGAAAATTATCTACAATTAACTGATTGGTATATATTTAGGTAAGACCTGAATGGGCTTTGGGTGCAAAACAAGGCAAACCCGACACTGAAACTGAAGAAATTGAAATTGAAGATTAGATAAAGTGGTTATCAATTGATAATACAGTACTTGTGGTCATTCATTCAGTTTTGATGATCGCTTCAGAGTCTCCAATGATTTTTTGCAAATAAATTTCAATTTTATTTTCTCTTTTCAATTCTGTTTTTCTGTTAATTAAAATGTTTGACAAAAACTTGAGATGTTTTGTGTCATCAATATATTATAAACTAAATTAATTAAAAAATTGCATTTAATTTAATAAATAAGGTTTTGCAATAAAAAAAATATATGTATAGTTTTGGATTACAATTAATTTTTAATAAACAGAAACGTTTTTATTTATTTTGAACAAACAATAATCGTTTAAAATACAAATAAATTGAAAGGTTTGTCAAAATTTTATCAAATTTGTCTTTTATCCTAAAACTAATTGATTCACAGCACACAACTCTAATCAAACTAATATACAAAAAACATTTAATATAAAAATTAATATTATTTTAATTAAAAATACAATATAATTAAACATATCTATTAAAAAAAAGATAAAATACTGTAACCTTTAAGTCTTGTAAGCTTTAATAACATATTTTGTTGACTATGTTTTAAATTACAAAAATTATTGAGACTTATTGATTGACTAATAATTTGTAGGCATTAGGTGTCAAAAACAATCAAAACTAAATAATAATAAAATACAAATTAAATGAAATATTTAATTTATTACAGTATTTATAAATTATTTTTTTTGTGAAAAACAAGATCAAATCAGTAAATCATAACTATATATACTAATAAATTATTAAGTAATTTAATATTAGTATATATAGTATAACATTACAATTAAGTACATTAGATCTCTATTTTTCATTACGAATGAATTTTTTGATTAATTATTAAAATTAAAAATTGAAAAATTAAAGTATTGTTAGAAAATATTTGACAATTACTGTATGATATTTTGTGAAACCAAAGTTCACAAAAGTCTAAGTCTTGGAGTGACTTTATTGTGAGCTTTAATAATAAGTAATGGCCATTGATTTTAGCGATTGGGATAAACAGTGCGATGACTTGACATCCAATAAGGATAAGCTGTTGAAAGAAATGACAGCAAATCTTCAAAAAGAAGAATCAATTGATGTCTTGTATCGGATGGCAAAAGTGTGGCTCTTTTTGGCCAAAAAAGCACAGAAAGAAGGAAACAACGAAATGTTGAAAAGTAGAGCAGAGAAAGCCTATGAATATGCAGACAAAGCCTGTAAGGCTGACCCAAACAACTTCGAGTGCCATAAATGGATGTGCGCTTCATTGGGTTTGTTGGCTAATACTAGTGCTTCAAAAGAAAAGATTAAATACGGACATCAATTCAAAGAACACGCAGATATCGCACTCAAACTCAAACCTGATGACCAGTTTATCCAATCAATGTATGGCCAGTGGTGTTATAATGTGGCGACATTGGGTTGGCTCGAGAGAAAAATTGGCGAAAAACTATACGGAAAAATACCGACCGCTACTTATAAGGACGCTTTAAATGCTTTCAAAAAAGTACATGAATTGAATGCTGAAGCAAAGGATAACCACTTATGGATGGCTCGCACTCTCATTGCCGACAATAACAGAACAGAAGCCAAACAATGGATACAAAGAGGTTTGACACTCAAAAACCAAACCATTGCCGATGAGTTGGCACACAAAGAATTAGAAGAATTGAAAAATAAATATTGCAAATAAATTGAATAACATTAACTTAGTTTATGATATTTATTGGTAAATTAATTGATACATTAATTGATACAATTGACAGAATTTGTAATTTTATTTTCTCTATTCTTCTTCCTCCTCCTCTTCCTCTTCTTCTTCCTCTTCTTCCTCCTCCTCTTCCTCTTCTTCTTCTTCTTCCTCTTCTTCTTCCTGTTTTGCTGGAGCCGGCGCTGGTTTAGGTGCTGCGGGTGCCGGAGCCGAGTCGCTAAGTATCTCCTCAAAACCAGGAGGTTTGATAAATGCATCCAATATGTCGTCATCTGCATCGTCATCATAGGTTCGAGTGCCCGGTTCGAAGGTCTCCTTGTTCTTAGGCGCCGATGGGTCCCATTTATTCAATTGTTTGTTATCTCTTTCTTTAAATTGACTCATCTTCTCTTCCCACGACTTTTCGAGTATGGCCTCCACTTGAGCGTCATATCCCTTAAGAAAACAAATGGTCGACACATTTATATTAAAACAAATCGTAACAATAATAACAATAATGACAATAATGACAATCTCTCACTCCTTCATATAATCCCTTTTTATCCCCAAAAGTCCTTCTGTCGAGTCGTCTCTCATATTTGCTGGCCGTCAAGATCTTCGGCGGGAATTTACCCGAAAGTGCACTAAATTAATGAAATAAATAGCAATTTTAGATATATTTATTAATACATAAAATAATAAATGAGATAATAATCTAACTCAGGATCCAATCCCTTCTTCAATGCTTTATTCCGATTAATTTGTCGCTGCCTTTCAGCCAATTCTTTCAACTAAAATGATAGCATAAAAGTTATATCAAATAAATAATGAGAAATTGATAAATGAGTGGTTAATGTCATACATCATAGTCCTGTCTCTTTTGTCTTTCTTCTAAATCATATTTATCGCTCTCTAACTGAACGATTGTATCCCACAATTGAGACGCCTTTTTCCTCAACTCGTCAGCTGACAGACTATCGACTTGTAAGGGCTTAACGCGGAAAGAGAGAGCAATTTTCTTGTCTTCAGCCAACTGTTCCTTAGTCTTTCCCATTTCACTTCGAGCTGACATAACGTTTGTAAACTATTTCCAACAATATTATCATTAGACACAACTCGACAAAACTTATGTTTGATTAATCAATACTCTATCAAATCCAGTGTTGCCGAGAGCAGCGCCGGGCCCACCATCACTACGCTTCTGGATGACAAAATTACGTTCAACCGGCGCCTGTTGTTTCGACTTATCCATAGCCGCCTGCATCGCTGCTCTTTTTTTCTCTGCCTCTTCCAGACGTTTTCTTTTTTCTTCGGCAGCTCTGGCCTTCTTCTCTTCCTATTATAAAATTATTTGATTGATTGACACAAATGTTAGTAAAATGATTAAAAAAATTGTAAGATTTAATAAACCATTTCTCTGATTCTGATCTCTTCCTGTTTCCTTTTGAATTCATACAACATCTTCTCCTGTTCTCCGCGTTTTGTTTTGCGTAAAGCCTTTAACCAAATAAATACAATTATTATACATATAATCGATAAAGTGTTGGTCAGACCTGTCTTTCTTTGAGTTTTCTTAATTCTTCTTCTTCCTTAGCTCTGGCCTTTTTTCTCTGTTCCATATAATCACCCCACGCTTCCTCTTCTTCGACCTTCTTTTTTCTCATTTTTTCCTTAAGTTTATGTTATATTATAATTTGCATCTAATAGTAATCCATTGAAATGTTGTAAACCATACCTCCATTGCTGCCTCGGCCTCATTGGGAGCCGACTCTGCCTTTGGTGCAGAACTTGTGCTTCAATTAAATGTATTTTATTAGATATATTTGATTAAAATTAATATACTATTGTTTGGATTAATTCCTAGATTTTATACATTTTTATTTAAATTATATTGTAATTAAGTTTTTCATTATATCTATATATATAACAATCTGCAATATATATTATTATTATAATTATAATAACTTCGACAATATAATATATAAGCACTAAAATTAATTCAATAAAATTAAGTTCACAAAAAAGTTTCAAAAAAATATGTAAAAATCAATATTGAATATAATATGACCTGAATTTACAAAATCGTTATTTTCAAAGAAGAAAATTCTAGTTTTACCTCTTTCTGTAAAATAAACAAATATAGAAATTGTATGAATAAATAAAATAATTGCCATTAAATGGTCGATACATACTTCGGTGTCTCCTCGACCTCCTCCTCGCTATAATAATGATAAATAACATTCAAAAACACTATAAGTTTATTATTATTGCAAATAAATTATTTTCACACACTATTTATAAGTAAGAATTTGTTAAATATATTTAACAAGAATTTGATTTTATTTAATATAAAAAATTGATTGAAATCACAGCAAAACATCAAATGGTAGACAACATACCTGTACTCTTCTTCATCAGACATTATGAGAAAATTATTATTAAAGTAATTTAAAAATTAAATTAAAAAATAATTAAAAATATTTCTAAAACACACAAAAGTCGATAACAGTTGACTATTTGTGAGGCAGAAGAAGGCCTACGAAATGACTACAAAAGTTAGTGTGAATTCCTGTGTAAACAGTTTGTGTGTCTTTCCATTACTTCTCTTCCCATAACTTTAATCGCATCCATAAATGGTGTGCTCAGACATCATCTGTGCGGACGACCTATTATTATGCAAATCATAGCACTCTTGTTGTTCACCACTTTTGCTAAAAATATTTGACAAACATTTAACATAATATTATACATTAGATAACTGTTGAGCAAAATCAGTCAATTTTACAGTCTATGCCATCTATAATAAGTCATAACATCAGCATTTAGTCCTAATAAATAAACAAATAAATTGTAATAAATATAATATTTATATTTATTAATGTTTATTTTGACTTTACATAATTAAAAATTTATATTTTATTAATTTGCAATTTTATTTGCCCTATATATTTAATTTATTTAATATGACTTATTATATATTAAAATAAAATTCTGATCAAAATTCTAACAAATAAAAATAACAACATTTTGAAATTGGGGTTTAAATTTAAATTAGTTGATTTTAATAACAAAATAAATATTTACTTATTTTTTCAAATAATATACAATTATTTATTAATATATAGTTATTAATATACTTTGAGACATTAAAATTTATTTTTATTATTTTTAATAATACAGCAATTTATTTTACATGATTATTTTTAGTTTTAAAAACAATGTGTCAATTGGTTATAATGTTATTTAATAAATGTTTGGCATTGTATGATAAAATATAGATATTATTCTATGATTTTAAATGTAATTGTTATTCAAACATTGGTTTACAAATTGTTATATAAATATTATGTAGCAAATTCAATATATGATAAATAATATATTGAATTATTGTGTCATTTTTTATTAATATATTAAATATATTTAGGTTAACTTAAAACAGATAAATTAATTTTAACCAAAATTTTATGTAAAAGAGGTGTTTTTACAATAAATAATATAAATTTTAATAAAAATAGCAAAATTGATTAATATTCTATTAAATTCATAAATTATGTAATATTATATAAATTGTTTAATCTTATTAGTGTATATGTATTTTAAATAGTATATATTAATAATATGCACTCAAATACAAAAATTTAAATAAAATGTATATATTAATATAATGATTCATAATCTTAAATAATATATTATTAAGTTTAAAATGTTAATTTTTTATGTTAACAATAACGAAAATTACCCCATTAACTAAATATATTATATTATGAATAATAAATAATTTATATATTACTTATTTTATTAGAAAAATATTATAAATATCTAAACATATAAAATAAAAATTTACATCAAGTTTTACTAAATATAAAATATGAATAACTCTTTAGTATTAATTAATACTTTTTATTAATAGTTTAGTTTCAAGTATTTTTGTGTTTAAAATCTCTAATTAATTAAAATAAAAGTTTAATTTGTTTTATGTTAGGACATATACTTTTTATAATTTGTTTCTAAGTTATGATACAAATTGCATAAAGGTTTTGTCCTGAAATGTAACAAATGTTTATAGAGTTGATTGAAACATATAGATTAAAAGTAAACAACTATTATATGATAAGATTTAAATTTTATGTCACAATAATTATCAAAAATGTGGACAACTTGTCTGTTATATTTGTCAGATAAGCATTAAAAGCATATTTTGCATTATTTACATTAATTGCTATTTTATTATAAATTTTATTCTCTATAATAATAATTATTGTCATAAATCACTAATGCACTACAATTATCAAGGACTTTTTCAATTAATTATTTATTATAGAAATTTTATTTTGTCTTTTTATTCAGATTTATCAGAAAAATCTAATTTATAGTAATTTAAATATTGTTAAAATAAAGACAAACAAATGCAATGGTAATGAATATACTGTAGTATGTAATGTACAGAATATCATAATACTGTCAGATGTTGAGCCATTGAGAGTCGAGTTAATAAAGCAATAGATCTAACTTTCATTGTATTGTTTGAGTATTATATATAAACATATTTTACTACTATATATATATAATCATTAGTTTATTTTTAAAATTATTTTTTATATTTAATATAATATTGCAAAACTCTGATGATATTGTATACAATGTATAGATAGTAAAAATTCTATAATATAATTCTTATATTGTATTAATACAATTATTTTTCATATTTATGAAGGAATAATTTGTCAATTATAACAATATCATTGAAAGTACATAAATTCTATAAATAATTTTGTAATTTTATATATATATATATATATATATTAATAAACAACTATTTTTTAAATTTTTTTATCAATCAATAAAATACAATTTAAATATAAAATTTAATTTTTAATAACTATTTGTATCGTTTGTTAAGAGAACTATAAATTATACTAATATTTAAAAAATATTGTATATATACTGTATATATAATTTACTGTTTATATTATTTATATTAAATAGAATTAATTATAAATTATGTATTGTTTAAATACAATTAATAAATTTCAGAATTATATTTCTGAAAAATTATTTCTAGTTTTTCATTGTTCAACATTTGAATATAAATAAAAAAAACTTTGAAATTTGAACTGAACTGAATCACAAAAATCAATTACTAAATATACACATCAAATATCAAATGAAACTAATATTTTAATTTTTTTTTTAGTAAAATTGAATTTTGTTTCCAACGAAACAAAAATTTATATCATAGTTGTATAGAGTAGATGTTAGCGACGAAAGTAAGTAAGTAATATAAACTTGAATTATAAAACTATGTTTAGGTAACATAAAAATTGATACTTAAGATAAATGTGATGTAAGTGTGATTATAAGCTGATCAAACATTGTATGGCATATATTGCAAAACTATTAACAATACTTAACTGTATCTAAATGTGTTGAAAGCGTGACTTCCCATTTGGTAGCACTTGGTTTCAATCGGTTTATACAAATGTAGTGCAGATGACGCTTATAATTGTATGATTTAACACACACACACACACACACACACACATAGATATATACTGTATATATACAATAGCACAAAACAATAATTATTGCTATCAATCATACATATGTTTTGTAGGCAATATATAATTTAATTTATATATAATACATATGTATAATGAAGTTTGGACTCATTTATTGTGAGATTTCAATTATGAGTTTTATTATCACTTAAAGAAATTCTTTTCATATCATCTAATAATTCAAATATTTTTATAATTCAAATTTTATCTTATTATTAGTCGCTTATTAAAAATAGTTTTTATTAATATTTATTTTAATTAAACAGATTTTTTTTTATATAACGTTAGTTTTTGCTAAATAAATTTATAGTTATTTATTTTTAAATTTATTTATTATTTATACTAAGAAATAAAGAACAATAGTTGTAATTAACTAATAGCCCATCGATATCAACGTTCAAGAATATTCTGGTCATAACTTTTTTATATACTATATATTGAGTGAGTGATAAAAAGGAATATATCATATATCAGGGTTGCAAAAGGCTTTCGATCTCAGGGGGGGGGGGGGGTATAGGGTGGGGTAAAATGTCAAAATTTTTGAAAAAGCTTGGGGGGGGGTATAGAGGGGTGAACAATTTTTATTGCATTTTTAAACGACAATTTTTCCCAAATTTGAGTAAATTCCCAATAAATTCCCAATAAATTCCCAATAAATTCCCAATAAATGCCCACTAAATTCCCATTAAATTCCCACTAAATTCCCACTAAATTCCTACAAAATTCCCTATAAATTTACAGTAAATTCCCTATAAATTTACAGAAAATTCCCTATAGATTCCCAATAAGTTCCCAGTAAATACTCAGTGAAATCCCAATTAATTATCATTAAATTCCCATTAAATTCCGTTTAAACTCCCATTAAATTCCCATTAAATTCCCATTAAATTCCCATTAAATTCCCATTAAATTCTTCATAAATTCTCACATAAATTTCTTAAAAAAGGAAAATATTCCAACTTAATTTCTTGACTCAAAATTATTTTCAATATTATTTTTACAATAATAAAAAATGAAATTTTACATAATATATATAAGATAAAAACAATTACTATAATTACTTGTTTACTATTTAATTAATTATTTACAATGTTGTTAAAATTAATGATATTGTACTGAATTTATTGTCTTAAAAAATTAAATTGTAATTTAGTTAATTTAATTAGTAATTATTAAAAAATCTGAAAATACAGATCAATTTGTTTATTAAGAAGCATAAACAATTATTATAAATTTATAAAATAAAAACATCAATTTTTTTATAATTGGAGGGAATTTATTAAGGGACTATCCACCCTTGAAATGCCCCAACTCTAAATAGTTTTTTTAGTACTTAACAAATTTATATTTATTTATTTTCTAAAGATAAGCTATTTATTTATATTAAAACTCAATTAGTATTTATATTTTTGTTTAATATTAAATTTTACATAAATGAAAAAAATTTCTTGAAAATTGGTGGGAATTATTAGGGAACTAGTGGAGTGCCCCCAACTAGTGTAAATAATGTTAAATTGATGTAATTAAGTATTTTTATCTATTTATTTTGTTAAGATAAGCTATTTATTTATATTAAAACTTAATAAGTATTTATATTTTTATTTAATTTTAAACTTTACAATAATCAAAAAAATTTTTGGCGCCTTCGGAGCCGAAAATTGGTAGGGGGCCCCCTAACTTTTTGGCTTTAGGCCAGGGGGGTAAAACCTAAAAATCTCGACCTCAGGGGGGGGTAAGATGGCCTTACCCCCCCTACCCCCCCCTTTCGCAACCCTTATCATATATATATATACCGGTATATATATTGTGTGTACAAAGACAATGACATTAAATATCATAGTTTTATATTATATTAAAATAACTATTAAATAAACTCTCATTTCATAAATCATAAATATAAAGTACAGTTGTATGAGAGATAGATATTGTAAAACATTTAATTTTATATTACGGTAAATAGATCTTTATTGTAATATTTATATTGTATATACTTTATTATCATTAAGTATATCTATTATAAAATTTTGTATCATGCAGATTTTGTCAATTTTACTATATTTTTGAATAATTCATCAAGTTCATAAATTTCTTTATACATCTATATTGATATTCATCCATGGATATGTACAGTACTTGTTTTTAAAATCTTATAATAAATTATAATAGTTAAAATCAATTAATACATAAATATGTTAAAAATAGTTAACATATAATTTGTATCATATATATCAATATATCAATAACTTCATAGACTATATCTATAAAAATATAAATCTTTTTTAGATAAATATTTTTTTTAAATGTTATTTTTTTATAAATATTGACTGAATACTAAGTACTTAACTTTATTTTAGTTAAAGTTTTAATTCAAATAATGTTATATTTAGATTAATTTTAACGTGATTTTAAATATTTTACTTATTTTTAATCAATAACTACATTAACTTACATATAAGTTATAAAAACATAACACTTAATAAAATATTAATTTAAATTTAAATTTTTATAAACTTTTTAAAAAAATTAAGGGGGGGTTATTTCTCCGAGTTTTTATGCGACAATTTTTTCAATTTAGTCAAAAGGTTTTAGGAGTCAAATCCAAAAATCTCGATCTTAGTGTCATTTGGTTTAGTATTTACATTATTTGTATTATATTTAAAGCTGAAAACATAATTTTCAAAACTGATATTTTTGTTCTCAAATAGGATTTAGTCGGAAATTTCTAAAATATTTACGATATTTTGTTTAATTACATTAAAAATATCACAAGTGTTTTGTGAAAAAAATTTAATTTTAAAAAATATTTTAAATATTTTTACACAAAAATGATGTCATATTTATAAGTAATTACAGTTTAAAAATTTACGATATTATGTGAATGATCTAAACTTTATATCATAAAGATTTACTTTAGTTTTAGCAATATTGAGTTAACTAAAGTTTATAAAAATTTACATATTTTTGCAATATTTATTGATATCATAAATTGTGTAAAATATATTTTAAAAATATTAGATAATTTTTTGAAAAAATTTAGAATTCTTAGTAATAATATTATATAAATTTATTATATATTGTATTATAATATAACATATTTTAATGCAACCAAAACAGATGATCTTACGGTCAAATCGACATAAAGTACTGTAATGTTTATGATATATGAAAACATCGTTAAAAATAATTTTATTGACACTTATTATAATTATATTATAAATAATACAAGTGGTACTAATAAAATAAAATAATAATTTAATAGATTTTACAACTTGTATTATTTATAATTGCATTTATTAATTTATTAGATAACAAATATTTAAGTGGCAATAATATTTGCAAAATGTTAATAATTGATTTTTTAAAATTTAATTATTTATGTGTTTTAATTACTAAAAATAACAAATAAACATATTATTTTTAACTATTTTATATTATTTTTTCTTTATAATAAAAGTAAAAATATTTTTTCATTTATTTGATATACTGTACTGTATTTATAATATCAACAGATGTTGTGAATATTATTTTAAATTTCACTTTTAATATCAAAGCAAATATCAAAATTTAAAGCAAACATTAAATTGATTGAACTTTATATGAATTTTTGCATTTCCCTCGTGTAGAGCACTATAGTTGAACTGGTTTTATACATACAGTGTTGCAAATTAGTTGAAATCAATGTTTCAATTGTGTTTAAGAGTAATGTTCTAAAACAAGGTAACAAACTTACAAAATGTACTGAAATTTTCCTAGAATTTTGTCCATCAATTGAAATATTTTAAATGTATTTCTATATATTTACTTAATATATATATATAATATAATAAATTACATGCTATATTACATACATATATTATATATGTACAGTATATTGTCAATCATGTTATATGATTTATTATATGCAACAATTTATAATATACAGTATAAAAGTGCCATTTAGTGGTCATATAGGATTCAATGAAAAAGTAATTCAAACGACTAGTTTTATAGATTAAAATATTTTATTTAATTATAAATTGATAATAATATGTCAACAATTTAACTAAGTGCATTAATTGATAATTAAAATATCAATAGATTTCATTGATTTAAATAATATAATATAATATTTTTAATTTGAAGTACGATTTATCTATTACGACAAAACTCATTTCGCAAAAATTCATTTGATTTGATAAAATTTTATTATTATATTAATTTAATTATTTGGTAATAATTTATTCATTTTGAAGCTATATGTTAAATAATATCAGTGAAGTAGATAATGTAGAAGTTTTTAATCATAAAATTTGCTATTTTATTATAAGTCTGAATCATTTATTAATATTGTATGTATTGAATAAAGTTATACAACTGAAGCTATTTAGATATAATGATAATAAATATAAATTTTGCATTAAATGAGATTGTAATGGCTGAAAACAATTTGAAGTTATGCTAACAATTTTTTTGTCGGATGTAATTTTATATGTATTAGATTTATTAGTTTATATATTTATATCTTAAAATATCTCAATTATTTTATCTCTTTTTTGTACAAACTATACAGTTTCGAGTAATTTATCCAAAAAATACTTTAGATTCGTTACTGAAATCCTTAATGATAATAACATATTATCTAATTTATTATGAAAGTTGTAAAGTATTAAATATTACAATAAATAGACCAAATTGAAGTTTTATATCCTTATTGTAAGCTTAAAACTATCAAAACTAATAAAATTATAAATATTAAATTGTTTTCAAATAGACTTGTTTTTAAAAATGTGACAATTATCACAATTTGGTTAATATTGTAAAATATTTTTTTGTTGATAAAAATAATTCCAAGTACACAATATTGTATTATAATAATAACAATTTACTGTTAATATATAATAATTAATGACATTTATTATTTAAAAATATTTTCCACATATGACTAGAAACAAATTAATTTATATATTATAAAACTTTAATAATACTTCTGATAAAGCATTTCATTTTTATGATTTAGATAAAAGCATTTCATTGTTTTCAATACATAAAAGATATAAAGAGAGAGAGAGAGAGAAAGAGAGAGAGAAAGAGAGAGAGAGAAAGAGAGAGAGAGAGAGAGAGAAAGAGAGAGAGAGAGAGAAAGAGAGAGAAAGAGAGAGAAAGAGAGAGAGAGAAAGAGAGAGAGAGAGAGAAAGAGAGAGAGAAAGAGAGAGAGAGAAAGAGAGAGAGAGAGAGTTTATAGATCAATGATTTCACAAATAAGTTCATTTAACTTGATTTTATAAACTAACATCAATTAAAAATTAATAAACTCAAAACAGTGAAAATAATTTTAATATTAAATAATACAATACCTGCTGTTATAATAAATTATTTTAATTATACTAATGAAAAATATTGTTTTTTAATATATTATTTTATTATATACTGTATAACAATAGAAAAACAGCAATTATATAGAATAGAATCTATATTATAGATAGAATTTACAAATCTTTATATAATTTATTAATAAACAATATTTTATAATACATTTTATGTAACAAATGTCTCATATATTATATTTTAAACTTAATTTTTAAATGATTTGTATTCTTAGTAAAATTTAGTTTAAATCAATGTCGAAAATCATTAAAAATTATTAATTAATTAATAAATGAATTAATATTAAAAATTTTCAATTAATTAGTATTTCTATAATTGTGTCAGTTTTAGTGAAATATTTAGACACTATTTAAATCATTTTTGATATTAACAATTAAATTATATTCATAATTTAATTATATTGTCAGCCAAGAGGCCGACAATTAGATGAAAAGATGGTTTTATTGAATAATAATTATAACGATTACATGTAGTGATTGTGTTGAGGGACAAAACGTTACTAAAGGGTGGAAAGGGATGTGATGTCTCTATATTCGGTGTGACTGTCTGTATGTGAGTGATACAGTCGACATCTGGTCGACAATTCCCCGACCGCGAAGACCAGCGTCTATACGGCGCGGACGAATCGGGTGAACGTTTGCCAATCTGTGCGGCCAAATGGGCGGCCTATGAACACTTGAAACGAATCCATCCGCTGATGGATTGATGGGCGGCGTTGAGAATCGGTTCATAATGTGATGGCTGCGGTGTTGTCGTGATCGATGGCGATATGTGACACGATTTGATGACGTGAACGACATGTCGGTACGTCTACTATCGGGAGTCACACGTGAATGGTGTGACGCTTTCTGATGCGTCGTCTGTTTTGAACGATTTCTTGTTGTATATGAATATGAATGTTGTCGTCGACTGCGGGTGTTATTCATATACAACGTATAGAGCGATGGTGATACCGAAACGTGATTTGACGATAATTTTCGGAGATTATGTCGCGATTTCGGTGATATATCGACGTTTACATCGTTGTCTACGTCTGGTGGGGTGGTGTCGGCGATTTCTCGTCCATTAGTGATAGTGTCTGTCGCCCGATGGATGTCAAGGACAGTCGGTGTCACAATAGGACGATATGTTTCGGTTAATGGTGTCGACTGAATCGCTTGTAAGTCTTCAGTGATAGCGATATACTTATCGATGTGTGAATCGATTTGTGATACGATTTGAACGCGAATCGTGATGTCTTTGTTCGTTGAGCTGTCCGATGACCAGCTTTCGGTGATAGTGTCTGTTGGTTGACCGGCGTCGCCGTCAGTGTGGTATTGAAGAGCCGAAGCGATGAGACGCTCCTTTTCGATGTCTTCGGTGGTGAGTAACGTGAATACGCGGTGCCACTCCTTTGTTGAGCCTTTGGCCGCATAAGTAATCGATGCCGTGGGTGGTAAGCTGTTGAGTGTCATTACGTTATTACGAGCTACCAAATTGTGCGGTAAAACTGGACCGTCGGTTGTGCGAAACCGTGAGACCCGTGCGGCGACGGTCTCATTGTGGTGGCCGCTTACGTCTTCGTCCGCGCTGTTTTCGGTGTTTGTCGTGTTGATAACGTTGCGGTTGACACGTTTGCTACGAAGTGAGGCCCGTATGCGCTCAGCACGTGTTGGGCACCTCGTACTGTATCTGTACGGCATTTTGGATTCACGATTTTTGTCGAAGAAATCAACTACAGTAATGCGTTATCCTGCCGACTGCGCCAATAATGTCAGCCAAGAGGCCGACAATTAGATGAAATGATGGTTTGATTGAATAATAATTATAACGATTACATGTAGTGATTGTGTTGAGGGACAAAACGTTACTAAAGGGTGGAAAGGGATGTGATGTCTCTATATTCGGTGTGACTGTCTGTATGTGAGTGATACAGTCGACATCTGGTCGACAATATAACTGTTGTTTATAAATAAATTCAAAATGCAATAAGTATTAAAATGGCAAAATATTTATCATAAATATTTTGATCAAAAATTAAATAAATTTATTAAGTTTTTTAACCTAATGTGTAAAATTCAAAACTCACTTATACAGTAAAGTACTTATTTATAAATAAATAAATGAATGTACTTTCAATATATTTATAAAAATATGTATCATTTTTATTACTCATCATAAGATTGAATACATTTATATGTTTTGATCAAATAATATACTTGTAAAACAACATGTTATACAATACAGTACTGTCGGCACAAACATATCACTCATTAGTTAAGTGATTAACACTTTTTTGCACTCAAGACATACTAAATATCTATTATAAAACATTTATAGTACAGTAGTTTAAACAACTTATAATTTAAACTTTAATTATTGATTGTATATTTAATATAATTATATATATATAAATAAATATATTTAAATATTGAAAAAAGTCTTATAGAAGTAATATTACTTAAGGGAGTTCAGTGTAAATATTGCCACTTTTGAGGCAATTTTTTGCAATACTATAAAAATATTTCGGATGACACTCTGTTTACAATTAGTTAAACATTTTTCAAATCAATTTTTACCTAAAATATCATTTTTCATAACATTATACAATATAACTGTTAATTTCATTTTATCGATAGTTTTGAAAATATTTTGATTAACAAGTTATTTAATGCTAACAATATATTAATAAAAATATTTATTTATATCTTTATTTTTTTATATAAACAAATTTTTTATAAATTTATGGTATAATTGATATCTATAGCACTTAAAAATATTAGTACACATTTAAGGTGAATATCAACTATAAAATATTATAATAGATTAGTTATTTTAGGTTATATTTTGCCAGACCTTCTAATATTAGAGAAAGTGTGATAAAAAAATGCCAGAAAAAGCAAAGATAGTAATAATGGGGACACTTTCGACACTCAATTTGAACTAAATTTTATTTTTTATTACTATTTTAAGGTGTTATTCTACAAAATAAAATTTATTGTTATTTATAACAAATTTATTCATCATATAATCAACAACAAAAAACACCTCAAATATTAAAGTCTAAGTATAATAGGTTTGTTTTTAGTCTGTTTTTAAATAATAAAGTAATTTATAATAATTATCAACAAACAATAACTACACTTATTATTTTATAAGTATACTTAAATCAGTGTTATTTGGTACACAAAAATATTGAATGTAAAAAGATATTTTAAATTAATTGTGTTATATTTGATTATTTAAGGAACAAAATTTTAATATTATTTGATTAAACTTATATGAAATTTATATTTTTCCAAAAAACTGTGCCCACGTATGATATGTGGATAATAATGAAAATATTTGTGATGTAAGTATAATACAAATAATAAACATGAAATTCATCTATAGTTATAACTGTATTGTAAAAATCTAAAATATAATAATAAATTTTTTGAAAAATGTTATGTGTTTCAGTTGTGCTTAAAATTATTTATATTTGGTTTTTACTATAATATTATAATATGTTTGTAAAATTTAAATAAATATTGAATAAATGAAAGTGTTTGGTGTAGGAGTGCTATGTATTGGCAATAATTGATGAAAATTTGTTTCAATAAACATAAATACGATCCCAAAAATTCTTATCATAACTTCTTAGTCATTGATTTACAGATTTCTATAAATGTTTTTATGAGAAAATTTGTAAAACAAACAAAATTATTACTGATTTTCTGTCGGAAAACATTCAAAATTCATATGTAATAACATATTGAAAGTACAAAAAGTACACAAAAGTATATATGAATTCCCAGAAGTCGTCGCCTATAAAATATTTTCTTCAAAAACTCTTGTGTTTGATCACTATATCCAATATATTACATCAATTGTCGGGATTTTAAAAATAATAATAAAATAAAGAGAATTAAAGTATTAATATTTATTGGCAATTGTTTGCCGGCATTGAGTGTTATTAAAATCTTGGGGACAGACCTTATATAACAATTCCTGTGATTAGATGTTTAATAAAAGTCTATAAAAATTATAAATTAAATGATAAAATAAATATGAGATTCACAGTCGTCGTCGTCGTTCATCTACTCATACCTAACATTGAGTACAGTATTAGCGCAGACATGCAAAGCATACCTTACAATATAAAAGTGTGAGTTTGCTCTCAAACCATGTATTGAAATATATGTAATTCACTCAATAAGATTGCCTCAAATTTAATAGTTATTGCAAATAATTTTATAAAATAAAAGTTAGTTATAATTATATAAATTGAGTAAACGTCAAGAAAACGTTATATAATTTAGTGGTTATTGGTTTTGGCATTCATTAAAGTATTGGTTGTCTACTAAACCGGTTGTTTCATCACTTCAATTATATAAGTGTTGTGTCGACCACTCTTTCGCATTATAAACTAACTTAACTTATAATATAAAGTCTATATAATTGTTATGAAGAGAGTCATAATACTAGTTGACCACCAGTGAAGTCACTCAGAATTTAAGGAATACAGCGATACTTATTTGAATAACAATATTGAAAAACTTTATTATTATTTAGTTGACAACTATTATATATATTTAATTATAATAAGAAACTGAATGATTAAAAAAATGGTTTTTATGGGAAAACACTTTTATAGATTAATTACAATATCAACAATATTAGTGGCCGTTGTCTTACTCAACAAAGCAATGGCCAAACCAGTGAAAGATGAAAATAAACGGTATGTCAAACACTTATATTAATTTTACTTATTTTGTAATATTTTTATAAAGCACTTAGTTATATAAATAGATGTTGTTTTTGTTAGCTGATTAGCACATAATTTTATCTTTAAAAATCCATTAAATAATACAAATTATTTAAAATATGACAAAGTTTTGTAAATAACTATTATTATAAATAGCTATTAGAATAAATGTAAATATTAATATTGATTAGAATATTGTAATAATATATTTACATTAATGTATTTTTAATCTGGAAAACAATATACACTGTTAATTATTTAGTTTAGTTTAATTTAGTTTAATTTAGTTTAATTTAGTTTAATTTAGTTTAATTTAGTTTAATTTAGTTTAATTTAGTAGTATCAATTATATGTATTATATAACATTATAGAAATTTTTAATATTTCTCTTTAATTATTGTGGTATTAATAGAATATAATGTTATAATATTTCAATTTAAAATATTTTTTCGTATAATTAAATCTAATGTTTTTGTTATTAGTGACTTAATTATAATTCATATTTAATTAGACACTAAAAAAGGTTAAAAAGTAATTAATTTATTACTAACAATTTATTATTTTTCTTTGAATTTGTAACAATAAAAAATCAATTTAATCAATAAGAGTTTTGCTTTTATATTTTTTCATAAATTGTATAAATCATATAAATATTTTATATTTTTTTGTGTTAATATTTTTACAAATTCAGAAATCGATTTAAAGTTTTAGCAAAATTTTATTTAAACTTTATTTTTGTGAATTTTATTAAATATTTAGTATTTTGTTGTAAACTAAATATTTATTAGTTAATGTTGTATTAAATTTATTAACTATGTATGTATAGTAAATCATATACAGCAAGAATTTTCAATTATAAATAGTTAAAAATATGTGTCAATTATTACTATTTTTATATTTTTATTTAAATTTAAATTAATATGTAATAAAAACTAGTTAATACATTTTACTACTAATTAGATTTTATAATTATTTAAATTAAATAAATATTATTTTTTACACCTAATGTTATCTTTAAGCAACAAAATATAAAGATTCAAATATACTAAATAAGTTTTTTTTGTGTTTTTAATAAATGGTTTTAATTAAAATTTCTCAAAATTTATATAAAAAACAAATATGAAAATAATTGATTAAATTTATTGTAAAAGTTTTAATATTTTTATATATACTGTATTTTATTTTTTTAACAATTCTATAATTGTTTACTATATCTTATAATATGATATTTAATATTAATATTGTTTAAAATGTATTATATTTGCATTAGAAAATAATATTAATTATTTATTACAATTTATATTTAGTTTAAGTTACTATTTAATATAAAATGATAGACATTTAAGAATTATTTTTCTTACTATAATTTGATTATTTATAATAATAAATGACATTTGAATATTGCTAATAATAAATTTGCATGTTATGCAATGTATAATATATATCAACAATTATAATTAAAGTTTTCAGTTAGTTTTTAATTTGTTTGACACAATGTCACAACAAATTTGAAGAGA
Source organism: Oppia nitens (assembly GCF_028296485.1). Lineage (NCBI taxonomy): Eukaryota > Metazoa > Arthropoda > Arachnida > Sarcoptiformes > Oppiidae > Oppia > Oppia nitens. The sequence goes on from NW_026533250.1 coordinate 1,606,694, forward strand.
TTATACTATTTTCATATTTTTTTATAAGTAACAAATAAATTTCTACTTTTTACTAAACGCCTTAAGTCTATCATAATTAGACTGTAGTGAAATCTAAATGGATATAAAATAAAAATAATTTTTAAAAAATTAATGCAAAACAAATTTGATTTATATAAGATCAATACATTTTAATTTATAAGTATTACTAAATAAATTGATAAGTTAATCACAATAAAATTAATGTTTGATTGTTTGATGATATATCTTATATCTTTTCGATATACATTATATGAGGTATGTATGTATGAATATATGTATGTATCTAACTGTGTGTTTGTGTGGGTCGTGGGCTAATCTATTATATAATTATACTATTATCTTAAATGTCTGTCTGAACGTCACTAAAACATATAATTTTTTTTTAAATCGACACAATTATAATATTAAATTATAGGTTTAACGCAATATTTTTTTATAGAGAAAATGTTAGAAAATACAATATTATAAATTTAAAGTACCACTATATATATATAATTTATATTAATAAAAATATTTGACAACACAAACAATTGTGATTTTATCGCAAATAAAACATTGGTATAAGTTATAGATATTTGTATAAACGATAAAAACAAAGTGTAAATTAACATCGTTTGACGTAAAAATCATAAAATTAAAATAACTTTACAATATAATAATTTAGTGATATTGTATGACAAATTTATAAAGATTTACTATTGTATTTAATTTCGGAATATTATTAAAGTTAATGAATTTGTTATATAAACAAATTATACTAATATCTAATCCTAATTAATTGTAATCATTAATCATAAGACATTATTTTTATATTAGATATGAATTTATTTAATCTAAACCGGCATTTATTAACTCAATTATATCAACTTAATGTCTCTTTAATTAATTTTTTATATTTCTAAAAAATATAATGTTTTATTTTTTATTAATTGATATCATTATGATTATATATGATTATAATAACACAAAACATTTAATTTCATTGTCAATGTTTTAAGAGACTAAAATTAATTTATTAGATTAATATCATTATTATAATTTAAACAGTTAGTTAATATTGTATTTAATACTTATTTAAAGAAAATATAATATTTATAATTAGTAATAATAATTTATTAAATTGATATTTTATTAAACAGTAAAGTTAGTTTGAATGAGTCTTTAAAAATAAAATGTTAAGTTTTTCTTATATTATGTAATACTGTAAATGAAATATTTATTTACTATTTTTCTTTACATTTGAATACAAATGTAATTTATATTAATTTATTACTTTAATGGTATAATTCATTGATTACAATATCCATTGAGTTATACTAACAATTGATAAATAGTTTAAATACTATAGTTCTTGACAGCAGATGACTCATAGCTATGATATTTTGACAATCATTTGGCGGCTTAAGTGTTGAAAACCCCATTGACTTTATGATTGCTGTACAGTATATTCAAAAACTTTTACTTACGTATTAACGGTAAAAATATATCGAAAGTGTGAAACAAATTTTTATAATATAATATAGTGAATAATAAAAATACTATAATAATTATGAAACGGATGGATTTTAATCAAAATTATATAATCTAACAAATTCTTTTTTTTATATTTATTTTACTCATAATATATACAGTATATATGCATAAATAATACAAATATTCTGTATAGATATTAAAAGTTCAAATATGTTTAAAACTATATTTTTTGTTAAAGTAATAATTTAGTAAATTTTATAACATTTTTGTTTTTATAGTGAGTGAGCCATTAAAATAAAAAAATAATGATATGTTTGATATTTATTTTGAGTACTAATGAAATATACTGTAGTAATAATATTGAATTAAGATATTGTATTGTATTATATAAGAAATATAAACAAATAAATTAATATATTGCTTATTATTATAACTTAAAGTATAAAATAATAACAAATATACATAATTTATCAATAAAATTTTATATAAAAAATCAAAAATTTAAATTTAATTATGAATTTATTCATTGATAAAAATTAAGATTTATTTACAGTCATTACAGTTACATTTATTTATAATCTATATTTAAATTCAATTTTTATTTAAAATAATTTATAAAAAATGCATATAAATAATAAAAAAAAATTAATTTACACTTAAATAATTTTTTAGTAGCAATATTTAATTTTAAAATTTATGATTCAAATATTGTTATGTAATAACTTTACTTAATTGTTATATTGTAATCAAATATATTATGTTTAGTCAATCCTGAATTGAAATAAATTGTTTGTCATTGTATTAGTGTTTATATTGGTTTGTAAGACTAACTTTGTATAAACAAGTAATTTAGTCAAAAAGCAAATATAGTATTATTGCACTACAAATACTATCTAATATATTGATTGTTAGTCTGTGCTAAATATCGGACACTACACTACACACGAAATAACATATATATAATCTTTAAACATATAATAAATATAGTCTATTATATTAGTGTTGTAATAGTAGTATGTATTTTAATAAAAATAAATAAATAAAATAGCAGTATATTTATCTTACGGTAAATGTTTTATTGTTATAAAATATAGAGCACAGGTTAGGCCGTACTCTAAGTGCTTCATAAAAAGTTTTATCAATTATTAAATAAAAATTAAGTTTTAGATTTGAAATCGATTTATATTAGAAACTTAGAGAATAAAAACGAAAATTTAAACAATTTTATCAATTTATTTCTGTTTATCAAAAATATAGTGAAAAAAGAAGTGGAATATCAGATCAAAGACTCGCCGAATTGGAAACACTTCTCGAACTGAAGAGATTGAGAGAAAACTTAAGGACTCGTACACCAGTTGCTTATGGACTCATAGATCCGGCAAAGATGTTAGTATTTGTAGTTTTATATCAATATATTTAATATTATTTAAATTAAATCATATAAAATATATGCTGACATAAATAAAAATTTATATAATTTGAATAATAAAAGTAAAACTTGTAATAATAAACATATAATATAATACAGTAGTATATACTAATAAACAAATATTATTCTAATTAAATAAAATATTATAGTTATTTACTAAATTAATTTGTTATATTTAATTTAATATTATAAAAGATAATAAAAATAATGTTTAAATATAGTATATAATAATAAAACTAATTTTTTATAAATATTATTTTTAGTGGGAGAAGACGTAAACGCGACCATTATTTTCAAACTAATAATTTCGATAAACTGTTGGCCAGAGATAAGGACAGTAGTGTATGGGAGACATCGTTGATCAATGCAATCACTAACTAATAGATTCGTTGCTTTTTTGGTTATATAAAAAAATATTTAATAAATATATTAATGTTTAAAATCAGTTCATAAACTAATTGATAATTAAATTAACATAAAACTAGTCAACAAATGTCTCTCTCGTTGTTCTCTCGTTTAAAATATTCTCAGCAAAAGCACAATTCAAATGTCATTTTTGAAATCATATTTTGTTATTTAACTTATATTTTATAATTTTATCATTTTATTTATTTATTTCACATCATATTTTAATTCATTAAATAGCATATCATTTCATAAATAATTTATTCTTTTAAACTGTTTTTTAATTATTTTTAAATAATTAAGTATTTGAAATATGTTTGTATTTTTATTTATATATATATTATTTATTATACTTTATTGAGCACTTTTAAAATAAAATACAATTATTTTATATTAAAAACAATTTTAATTTTTATTGCCTTAAATTTCAGTGTAATTTAAAATATAAATAATAAGGTACATAAAGAAATATTTGCTAAAAAATGTTATTACAAAAAATATTACAATAGTTTTAATTGGCTGTCATTAACAAATATCAATACAATTAATTTATGGCAATTATTTATAATAAATATGAGAATACTATAGTATATATCAATTGGTGCAACAAAATTAGTGAAAAATCTATTAATGAAAATTTATAACATTTATTTACTCATCGAATGTTTAATTAATATAAAAACGTAAATTTAGACATACATTATATGACTAGAAATTCATGTATTTTCGATGATTTACTTAATAAATTGTACTAAAGTTGTTTTCAATATATATTAAACATAAACGAAAAGATAATATAATAAATAAACTGAAACCAAGCGTTTCTATACAAATAAAGATATCGATTGAGAATAATGTTTAACAACGAATTCAATACATTTGTTGTTTTCATATGTTGTATACTTATTAATGTAATTAACTTTTTCGGGGAGTTTTGTTTCCTCTTTGAGTTAGGCCTTCAAATCTTTTAAATGTATAATTTATAAAAACCCAATCCTTAAGACCAGCCGTTTCGGGCTCTTTAGTAGGCGCTGAAGCTGTTAATATAAAATCAAATATATATTATAAACATTAATTTTAGTTTAACTAATATTAATAACTTACGTATTTTGAGATCGACATCAGGAAAGTCGTCAAAATTGGAGGTGTCGTCTATTGACTTAACTTCAACAGGAATGGCTGCCGGTCTTTCTCTGAAACCAAAATACAAATAAATGTCAATAAAAATTGTAATAAATGAACATTCATTCGGTGTATTTATATAAAAATAAATTTTCATATATATTATCAATTTATGAAATTATAAAACTAGAAATTTACCGAATATGCTCCCAATCAACGCCCTATTTTGATAAAATAAAAAATAAATAAAAATTACAATTTAATTCACAATTAATATTTTCAATGCAAACCTTAAAAAATGAGTGCTCTTTAATCTCCTCAATGCCAGCACAGGCACCGATGCGCTTCTCCGCTTCGGCACAAAACCTCTGAATCATATCTCGCGATTCATTACTAATGGGCACTTCGGGTGGAAAGATGAGAGTATCCCTCCAACTCATAACTTTTCTATATGTCTCTTGTGGTGTTTCCGAGCAAAAAGGGGGATAACCAATAAGCATCTCATACATAATAACTCCAAGTGACCACCAATCGGCACTTTATTTGATAATAAAAATATTAATAATTACCGGTAAGTTAATTGACGTAACAATAAACTAACAAACCTCGAGACATAACCAGTTTGCATGAATACTTCGGGTGCAATATAGTCAGGAGTTCCAACTGTAGAATAAGCTAATTGTCTCCTATTTCTCTTCCAGCTCTCAGCTCTACGTTTAGAGTCCATTGGATTAGAAGTAAAATCACTGGGTTTTGCTTGAGATAAGTCTCTATAGAACTCAGTTCGATGTGATTTTTTAAGACCAGTACAGAGACCAAAATCAGACAACTTTATGTGTCCCTAAATTCATTGAAAACTTCATTTAGTATATCATTATCTTATTATTCAAACATATGACTAACTCTTGCGTCAAGAAGTAGATTATCGGGTTTAATGTCTCGATGAATGAAACCTAATTTATGAATCGAGTCGATGGCCAAAGCAGTCTCAGCGATATAAAACTGAGTGCATTCCTCAGTTAGGGTGTCCTTCTTCATCAACAATGTCATCATATCCCCTCCCGGGAGAAACTGTAGTTCAATATAATATATCATTAAATTACAGATCAATGTCCAACAATTGATATATTTTAAATAAACAATTATCTTACTTCCATAATGAGATATAAGTTCATAATATCTTGAAAACTGTAATACATTTTGACAACCCATTGATGGTCAGCCTCAACAAGAATATCTCGCTCAGCCCTAACATGTGCTACCTGTTCCTTCTCTAACATATCTGCTTTTCTCAATATTTTCATAGCATATACATGACCCGTGTCTTTCTTCTGAACCAATCGTACTAATTGTTGGTTTAAATAACAATTCAATGAATAAAAGCTATATTAAGATGACTGGTTGTATACCTTCTCCAAAAGCTCCCCTTCCTATCACTTTCAAAGGTTCAAAGTCTTCAACACCGAGTCGTGATCTTTTAAGTCTAAGAAATTCAGTTTCTTTGTTTGCGTGTTGGACTCGTTTCTCTTGTTTCTAAAAAAACAATTAAATCTATTATAAAAAACAACTGCTATTTATAGCAAACATATGGCTTACTTGTTCTTCAGTCAGACCTTCATCTCTCATCGACTCTTCTAGTCTTTCGTGTCTGAAATATATAAAACATTTTTAAAAATAATAATTTACTTATATATTAATAACATAACATTTCTATTTTATATAAATACTTATTTTGTAAAAACATACATTTTTAGCAAAATAAATAATAAAATTAAAAAATAAGTTCAATAAAAAATATAAATATACTGTACTGTATAGTTCAACTAACTAATACAACTATATAATTATAAACATTTCATTTAGTAATTATTAAAAATCAAATCATTTTTATATAAATTAACATAATAATAATGTGTTTATTTTGTATATATTTTAATTAATAAGGAAAATATTATAAAATTATTATTACATAAATTATCATTCAATATCATTTGGCATAAAATATTATCATTTATAAAATCAAATGAATAAATTATGAAACATTTTTAACAATTAAAACTTCAAAAATATACTAAATATGTAAATGTAATATTAAAATACAATGTAATAATTATTTCAATTGAAAAACAATTAAAATTGTAGTAAACATAACACACGACATACCTGTTCCTCCTTTCGATGTGTTGTGTAATCAGATTGGAGTAATAGTTTTCGAGATGAACCTTGGCTTTAGTCGCCTTATCCAATGTATGGCCACTAAATCTGATCGCTTGTTGGCCAGTAGTGTCAGTAGTGGTCGCCATTTTCGGTACTACTCTATGCTAGAGTTAAGATATGAGATGCCATAAGATATGAGATTATTTGATAATACAAACAATTGATAAAAATATTTTTGTTTGTTGATTAAATAACAGGTCATTAAAGTGAAATATAAATAATATAATATAATCGACACAAAATAGGGAAGTATATCACTAAAAATAATCAAATATGTTATAAATTATAACTTATAAAAGCATATTCAATATATATATATATATTTTAAAAATAGTACAAGTAATCGTTAAAATGTATAGTTAATGGCATTTCGTGTTTTACGATTTATATAATATATACTTAATATCAAACTTATATCTAATTTAAAAGCTTTTTATTTAAAAACTTCATTTCTATCATATAATTGAAAAAGCTTTCATCTAAACATTATAGATATTATAAATCCACCTAATAGTGGATAACCAATTAACGGACGGATAAAGTAAATAATTAAATATTTATGTTATTTATTAATCAATTGTTGTCATTAAGGGGTCATTTGATAGCTATTTATATGACCTCTCATAAAGTAATGTAAAATTTGTAAAAAATTTGGACACAAATTCACAATTAGATCCCAATTAGGACAACGTCTGGTTAACGCAATAGTGGATGAAATAAAGGGTAAGTTTGAAAATTAATTATAATTAGATTAATAATTAATTAATCAATTGTTTATTTTTTATATACAGGTTAAATATCTAAGAAAATATTAGTAAAGACAACAAATTTTTTAAAAAATTAAAAAATAGTTTAATTTATTTATTAAATTACTTTTCTCTAATCCCCATTCAACGGACGGACCACAAAACATTGAATTAAAAATTTTTGTCCATAAATTATGACCCAAAATTAAAAATTATATAAAACTATTAAATTATACCGTATGACCTCACATTTAAATAATATTCACAATTTTTACCGTATGACCTCACATTTAAATAATATTCACAATTTTTACCGTATGACCTCACATTTAAATAATATTCACAATTTTTACCGTATGACCTCACATTTAAATAATATTCACAATTTTTACCGTATGACCTCACATTTAAATAATATTCACAATTTTTACCGTATGACCTCACATTTAAATAATATTCACAATTTTTACCGTATGACCTCACATTTAAATAATATTCACAATTTTTACCGTATGACCTCACATTTAAATAATATTCACAATTTTTACCGTATGACCTCACATTTAAATGATTTTCACAATTTTTACCGTATTACCTCACATTTAAATGATTTTCATATTATTTAATTAAATTAATATAATTTCACAATCTTTACCTTATTTTATTATATTTTAATATTAATGAAACTAATTTATAATACCGTATTCCCTTAACTAATAAATTTTTATAGATTTATACCATATTTTATTGCTATTATATTCTTACATAAAATACTATCTTATTTTTATATTATGACTACTTATTTCCAATGTAATACCGTATATCCTAAATTACTGTTATAGATATATGGTTGTTTTTTGTGTGGATGTATTGAATAAGGGAATACGGTACTTTTTAAAAAAAACTGTTTTTAATATGGGAAAACGGTACTTTTTCAAAAAAAACTATTTTTAATATGGGAAAACGGTACTTTTTCAAAAAAAACTATTTTTAATATGGGAAAACGGTACTTTTTAAAAAAAACTATTTTTAATATGGGAAAACGGTACTTTTTAAAAAAACTATTTTTAATATGGGAAAACGGTGCTTTTTAAAAAAAATTGACATTATTGTGGGTAGACGGTATTAATTTTAAAAACATGAGTTAACTATGGGAAGACGGTAATATGATATGAATGCTTATAAGATTGTTTAAATGTATATATTGAGTTATTACGGTATTATTTCATATATAAATTAAAAAATATTATTTTCTTAATTAGTAACATAATTGATGCCCATTTTGATCGATAGATGTATTGTTTATATTATTTGTTATAATTTATCCGTCCGTTAAAAGGTTGATATATCATAGTTGTAAATAAATTTTAAGTTATTAAAAAAATTATTTCGACAAAAATACATTGATAAGCACAACGAAAGAGGTATAAAAAAATATAACATTTGTATATAATATAAATATCATATAATTATATGAAGTATTTTATATAAATAAAATGATGTATAGTATACATTGTATACATTGTATACCTATGGGAATGGGAGTAAGGACTCAATTTTCTAACGGCATATCTCATAACTATCTATATTATCATAACATTATCGTATTAACAACTAACACATTCACATATACCATAAATATTTGTAATAATAACTTATTAATAACCGGAAATTACAAGTAATATTAAATAATTACATATTATATTGTCCAATAAAATTTTAAAATAATTGTTACATGCTAAATTAATTATTTATATTTACAGTACTTTAAATACCAAAAAATATGATGTAATTGTACCAATATATATAACTTTATATTAAACACTATATTTATTGATAAATTTAATAAAATAAGTTTTGTTAAAATTAGTGTTAAGTCATTAACATTTAATATGAATTTAAGTTTAAAATATTGCCATCTAAAGCCATCTATAATTTTCAATTAATTTATATGAGAAGCAGTATATTTTTTATAATGTTAGAATTTAACAGTTAGATATTGTGTATTATTTAGCTACATATTAATTATTTGCTATTATTGTTAGACACAAATATTAATTGAAATAATAAGTTAAACTTAAAGTTAAAAACAATGATTCAATTATTATTTTAATAAAACAATTAATCAACGTTTGCCGACATATAAAAAATAAATATAATAAGTTTATTAATTTGAATAACAATACCAATGTTAGAAATACTTTTTATTAATCTTTCAGTATTTTTAAACTTAACATAAACTGCAATTTCAAAATTTAAATAAAACTTTGAACACTAGTGAACATACAAGTCATAATTATAAGCAGTACCGGTATATACTGTATAAAAAAATAATTATTTTAAGTAAAAATCAAAACATTGGTTATAAATTAAAATAATATTTGATTTAACTTACATTATGATTGAAATGTAATTTCAATTTATTTACATTAAAAGTCCAAAAATCAAACATATATACAAATTTCTTTAACAACTTTAATAAAAAAATAAAAGCAATAAATTATACAATTTGTTGAAAAAAGCAAACTTTTAATCAATTATTTAATAAAAGTCGATGAAAATGTTTTGACACTTAAAACAAATGCAAATATAAAAAACAAATATCATAAAGTTTTATAACAAGATTTACGGTATATTCAATTTGTCTATTTGTATAAACAAAAGTTTATGGTTTCATAGTTTCGTTACAATTTTTTTAATATGTTAATAAAAAATATTATACAAAACTTAAATTAATTTATAGTAACACATTTTATCAAAACATTTGCATTTTTGTGTAAATGAAGTTTTCAAAATAAATTTAGTAATAACAAAACAATTGATATTATAGTTGTATGGTACTCCCATAGCTGCACTAATAGCAAAACAACTAAAACAGGTGAAAATTGGCCCTAAAGTCAATATCAAACGGTTACTTAACAAATACACGGCTATTGTGAAGCACATACCAAATGGCATAGGGATGTAGTTTTGTATTACAGTATAACATATTAATATTGTTACCAAACTTATTAAGACTACAATAGGAAGACTTGAGTGAATCATATGAATGGTGTGAATGTGCGACCAATTGCTTGAAAAAGTCAATATTTTTCAACAAAAAATCAAGTTTTGTTGTTTTATGACCCGTTGTTTGTCGATTAAAATACAATTATTTGCTAAGCTATACCATTAACTAATAACTTAATGCCTACTTTATCCATAAATGAAATTCAATATTACATTAAATTGAATGACTTTTAAAGTATAAATTTAATATTATGTTATTATGGTTTGCTAAACAATGATTAGTCCATCGGAAATGTGACCTAATATAGTATTGTCTAATTATAAGACAATATACAAACATTGAAATAATAACTCCGGATTCAATACCAGTTATATAACAGAGACAACCTGTTAGACAGGTCTCGTGATTGCCGTTAATAATTCACTCAAATGGCTAATTATTTTGTAATTAAAATTTATTTATTTTATGCAAATCTATGTATTGATATTATATATTAAATTAAGTTATTAATAGGTGCCATACAAAACAATCTGATATCACAAATACACTTATATTAGCATTTTAATAAAAATATATACAATTACATCACAGCATACAAGCACATTAGCACAATAACATTCAACTACAGTATAAATACATATTAATATAAAAAGTATTAAATGTAAATTATATGCAGTAAAATATATAAATATTTTTTGTCATCTAAACTATTTTTAATGTGATAATTATATACTGTATTTATATATTGTACATAAAATTGAGACATGCAAACTCTAAAATGTATAATCTAGCATTAATAATGTATATTAAATTTATATATGCAATTATATTGTATATAATTTCGTTAAATTATTTGTAATTTAATTCTCAGCCATACATATGAGTTCAGTATAACATATATTGGAAAATCAAATACATATATAATATACGTATTTTTTAATATCTAATTCATATATAAAATATCAAAAATATGTTTGCCATGAAATTGCTTACATTATTAGATGATTTTGATTTCCAAATTCGCATTTTATCAAACTTTTTATATATTTTATAACTGCTTATTAAAAGTTAATTAAAAAAATTATGAATGAATTCAATTAAAAAATTAATGTTCAAATATAAACAACAACTGTAAGTGATATACTAATAATCACAATTATATCAATTAATAAAATGCAAACATTAAAGTAAATTAACACAACTCTTCATAAATTATATAAATGAATATTAATAACAAATTCATATTTTTAATATTATTATTTACAATCAGTGCAATAGTGTATTGAATAATAACTCGTTAGTATTGGTTAGTTGTTTCATATCAAATAAGTCGATTGAAAGCTCATAACAGTTTAGCAATAATTATGATTGTAATGAAATACAAAACTTAATATACAAATAGTGTCTATTGATATACAGTACAAGTGATTGCAATGAGTGATCACTTGGCAACTCTACACTGTTATCAATAGATTAGGAATTAAGTTATACATCAAACCACAAACCCTTTTATATATTTATTACGATAACAATAATCACTTATCATTGTGTTATGCATTCAAACGGATTTAAAATAATTTATTCATTAATATATTAAGTCATTTCATTTAATTCAACATAAATGTGACACTAAATGTTTAGAAGAGGGGAAGTGATCAACAAAAGGGGAGGAGAGAGACAACCACAGAGAGAGAGAGAGAGAGAGAGAGAGAGAGCAAAAGAGTGGCAGAGATAAGAGTGTCGACAATAGTTTTGTCGATTTCAATGCAAACATATTTGACATAAGATTTGCTCATTTGTTCACAACTAATACATCTTCGGGCGTGTCTTTCACCGCATTTAACACACCATTGTTTTCAATATACTGTATATTATTTTATAGCATATTTAACATCATTTATCTCAACAAATGTATTGACAAACCTATTTCAAGTTAAATTATAAACCATATACTTATAACACGAGTCATTTACAGACTAAACAATTTGATAAAACATTAAATAAAAGGCCATTCAATTAATTTGGCATAAGTTTAATACCAACTTTCAGTTTCAATAGTCATATAAGTAATTAATAATAATTGAGTTAATATTATAATCATAACTTTTATTGTTTCAAACAAGTGGTTCATAGCAGTCATAACATCATTCAACAGATGTTTTCTAAGTTTTTATAAACATTTCAATTAAATTGTGATATGATTTTGAGTTTGAAAACAACACAAAATGTTTACATTAATAAATTAAAAAAATATAAATAATAAATCAGATTATGTTATTATGCCATTACCGTAGGTATATTACAAATACCTTAAATTTAATAAAATACACTTAAATTAAATACATCTATTTTATTTTTTTTTAAAAATTACACATTTTTTTATAAATATTTGCTGAAAAAGAGGTCAGAAAATGTTAAATATGTTGTTTGCAATATTTGAATTGTATTGTATATTATTATTTCTACACTTGCATTGTGCTTATCGTTGATATGATTTTGTTTAATTTTAATTTAGCTAATTAAATTTCTAATATAAATTATATACTAATATAGTTTTATACTTGTAATTCAATTTTTCCAAATAAAAATATATGTAAAAATATTAATATCTCTAAAATATAAAATTACCGTTTAGGGCAAACAATTGATATTTAATTATTAGTCATAAAAATTTAATTGTTGATTAAAATTTGATATTTCTAACAAATATCTTTAATAGTTATGATATGTAATACTTAATTAAACATTATATTTGTTAAAACATTGACATTGAAATTAAGTGGAAATTAAGAAATACAATAATTTATTAGTATTATTGATATTCATAATAAACATCTATAGATTTCATACAATAAATTAAACCCTATCAACAGTTTAATAATTTATATATGCATTAAATTAATTATAAAAATGTTGAGATATGTCTCAGCAAATCAAGTGATATATCGTTTACAATGAAATGCATTTTTATTATTGTAGTTATTTTGAGTCAATTGGTTAACATTTAAGTGATGTCTCATTGCTATAAATGGCAATGACTTTAAACCAAACTAATTGATATTATTTTTTGTTATCAATAATTCAATGAATATCTGAAAAATATTAAACCTAATAAAAATGTGTAACAAATAAAAGATTGTATCATTAGTTATAACTTATAAGATATTGTTTATTATTATTTGTATTTTAAAGTATTGTTATTATATTATCGCTCAGTTGGACATCAATTTGTTATTGAAATTTAATGCAAAAAAACAAGATTTCAATCAATTTCTTACCTAACGATTAATCCCAACAAATGGCAATCAAATTAATCAAAATGCAAATCAAACGGTTTATTCAATCAGACAATCACTTAATGTCTTGAGATTCAAATGAGGCTCACTTTCATCTGCAAAACAATTTCAATGGCAACTCATTTAGTTATAGTTTGCAAATAAAAATAATGCATTTTATTAACATATTATTAAATGATTTGATTTTAAAGATATCAAAATAAATGTATTATTTATTTAAATTTATTCATTATTTACCACTTTTTGTGTCAATTATATGACATAAATCATTGATATGATTGCACCACAAATCAGATCCAATTGTTTGTATCAATCAATATCTTATTTGACGACACAAATCAATTGTTAGTTAATATCAATAAATAAAGCATTTAATTAGGATTTTTGGTTTATAAATGATATGTTTTTATAAAAAATATTAATTATTAATAATATTAATTTAATACAAACAACAAACACATCAACAAAAAGACAACTATTTTTGAGTCAAACAACTATTCATTATATTATTATTATTATTATTATTGTATTATTTGTATTACGACTATAATATTAATATAATAAAACTGTATATGAAATACACAAACACTTATAACGTTACACTTAATAATATCAATTCATTTAATTATTAATCGTTTTTTTATATTTCAATTCATTTATTTATTGTATCAATTAATTAGTAAATATTTTTTCTAAATTAATTTAAAATTAATCTCAAAATTAACTTTAAATACATTTTTATTTTATAAATTGTGTTGAAATATGTAATTAATTATTTGAATGACTTTTATAAAGCAGTCATTCATTTGTATTGATTGTATGTTTGACTCAAATAATAAAATTTTGTTTACTTTATATACAAAACAATTACTTCATTGATATTAATGTTTATTATCAATGGATAGCAAAAACAGAAGCAATGAGTCACCCATTTTGACCATCAAATTACCAGAAGTATCAAAATTGGCCAAAAAACGTGAGGACACGGATGATGCCAGTGATGACAACACAAGTGACACTCATAACGAATCCAACGACGATAACAGCATCGGTGGTGAAGACAAATTAGATAACAGTATTGGCAATCAAAGTATCAATAAAGATGGTAATAACAAACCAAAAACAGATGCAAAAGATGCTATTAAAGACATCGAAGATAAAGAAAAGATGGAAGCGTTGAAACAAAAGATGGAAGAAGAAGAAAGAGAACGCATGCAGTAAGTGATGACCAATTGTGACCAATTGGTGACATATCATATGATCGATTGGTTTTCATTGATTGGCTATTAAAGTGATTGTTTTTCACAGAGTTCTTGTATCAAACTTTTCTGAAGAACAGCTAAATCGATATGAAATGTACAGACGATCGGCATTTCCAAAGGCAGCCATCAAAAGAGTAATTTATTAAGATTTGGGGATCAGTTATAAGAAATGTATTGATAATATCTATTTATTTGATTAAATAGTTGATGCAATCCATAACAAATTGTTCGGTGTCTCAGAATGTAGTTATTGCTGTCTCCGGAATCGCTAAAGTATTTGTTGGTGAAGTTGTCGAAGAAGGTATTGTTAATAATAATTGATATTATTACCGGTAAATGGCAAAAATTTATTGTTATTGTCAATAGGTTTGGATGTAATGGAACAAAATGGAGAGACTGGTCCTCTTCAGCCAAAACATATTCGTGAAGCGGTTCGCAGATTAAGACAGAAAGGAATTATACCAAACAGGAGATCAAGTCTTTATAAGTCACCGACATTTTTGTAAATATCTTAAAATCATTGCATAAAAATTATTTACAATTTTTTATAAATATTGTATATATTATTATTACTGATAATAATTCGTAATTTTTACTTATTTACTATTATTTATTAAAATATCAATAAACAAACTAATGCTATAGTAGTTGAAATAAATAACAATTGATAAGATTTAAATCATTTTGAAATAATTGGCACAAATATACCGAATGAAGGAATGACCAAATAGTGAGACAATACATGACTTTGGAATGTCTTTCCTTAAGAACTTTCAATTACCGGTAGTTTCAAAACTATAACACAGTTTGTACTTCATTTATAATGATTTTTTAAGTGAATCTTAAGTGAGAATCAGTGGTAGCACTGAGTGCTGCCATTGCACTCCTGTCAACAACTGATAGCGCAATACCGAACTGAGCCGAATAGTAGGTGGACATCACCAATAGTTGCCATTGAGCACCAGTCATCATATGTGTAATTAGCCCGAACTCTCTCAGACCAAGCAATGTATCAGAAATGGCAAACAAAATACCGCCAAAACATGAGCACAACTTAGTCCACGTCCATAGGTCTTGAAAAAAACCCTCCACTCTGGCCACTGCTCTCCAAACCATTGTTAACAACAAAACATTATAAACGGGAACCGCTATACTAAATACTGTACCTATAGTAGTAATAGTAGTAGTAGTAGTTGTAGTAATTATCAATAAAAGTATATCAAATACATTTGTTTCGTTACCAATAAGTTTTGGATACATTATATAGTGAACCATTGCTCCAATCAAACCAAAAATAACTCCAGAGTTTACATTAAACGGATAGAAACCAAAAGCAATTATATATGAGATGTGAGCCTTAATACCGATATATTAATAATAGATAATTATATACTAAAATATATATACAATTAACTGCTTAAATACCAGTGCAAAGCTCAACATTCCCCATATGAAACATTGTGGCCAAACAAGTAGCGCATCGCCAATACAAGACAGTACTAAACCTATTAGTATTCTTCGAGAGTAAACATGTTCTTCACCTAAACTCATGCCATGAAGTATCACAAAAATACAGAGCCATATAATAGGTAGACATTTCAATAGACACGTCAGCCATGAAGGACTCTCGCGATCGGCTAAAACCAAATATATGGCAACTGTCTTGAAGAATGGCACCAATTTGGGACCAATTGATCGCACCTTTACATCAATTATGATACAAACAAATTCAATAAAATGATTAACAAATCAAATGACAATATTGACCACAAGTGTTGGACTCGTCCAGTGATCGATAAAGTCTTCTTTCATATGTATTGTTTTCTTGTCTGTCATTATTAAAGTATCACTTTTTGTTCAGTCATTACATTATTTCAATTATTTTCAAATCATATGACTTTTCGTTCATTATCTTCATATGTCATCAAAGATGTTATAATAAGTGATTCAAATGACCAACAATTGATTGATTGACTGATTGATTGACAAATGATTGGATTCAATGACTGGTATTTTTATCTAAAGTTTTAGTATTAATATTGTCTTAAATATCATATCTGTTTTGTGTCCACTTTGACAAACATTTCCATCCAATCATTGATATGTTGAAGTGTGCCCTCTGTTGGGTGCAGTTATGTAATCAATGAATCACTTGTCTCCCTGTCCTCTATACAAGTCATACCTACTAAACCTTTATAGCAATCAAATGATTGAAATTTTGATTTAATATCCTTCTTGTGTTTTGGTAAGTGTTTTGATCTCATCTATAGTTAACTCAATCAATATATTATGACAATCAGTATCGCATAACATGTGTGTCCAGTGACCAGTTAGCCGATGTTAAGGACAGGGTTATGATGACCTTGAAAATAGTCCTTGAATTGTGGGTCAAAGTCAAAGTGTGAGAGTGTATGGAGTGGTAGAGCACTGGTAGGTCTGTAGTCATTGGTTGACATGTTATGCAATCAGTTATAAGCGTTAAGTCATTGCAGACATTGAGTAAACTATAGATTCATTTGACGATCACTTTTCAGAGACTATAGACTGACTGAACGTTATATTCATTAGGCGTTTAACACTGTCTTCACAATTATTACCATTGATTACATCTTTGAAATCAATTGCTAACAAAATGCCGATTAAGACAATCAAAGCCCGACAGATCTTCGACAGCAGAGGAAACCCCACCGTTGAGGTGGATCTGACCACTGATAATGGTATGTCCTAATTGTCACCAATTTTTATCATTGAAATGTCATTTAATTATACATTAATAAAATAAATTTAATTATTTATTTAGAAATTGTATTATAATTAATAGAAAATAATTATTAATTAATTAATATTATAATAATTGAATAAATTGACATTAGAAGTGACCTTGTACATTTTGATATTATGAAATGTGGTTAATATTGTAGTGTATTGTAAAGTATATGATATACCGGTATATTGTAATATCTGTGCAATTATTGCATATCATATGTACAGTACTGTAGTATTAGAGTTACGATTATATTCTAAGCAAATTTCTATCAATGAATAGTAATAATACTGTATATACAGTGTATATAATTTTTAAATACTATATTTAGTGGTACAGTAATATTAATTTATATGTGACTAAATAATATATGGGTATTATATTGTAATATACATTATTGTAAAGGGGTTTTTTTTAAAAAAAAGTAATTTCTATTTATAATTAATTTTTTGCAAATAATTTACATTTATTTAAAAAAAAACAAAAAATGTTTGAATGATGTTAAATATTAATATTTAATATATAGTTTATTATTATGTAATAATTTATATGACTGTTTGAATGTAATGTATGGATGGATTTTTGTTAATTAAATGATAAAAAATTGTTACAAATTGTTACATTAGGACTGTTCAGAGCTGCCGTTCCCAGCGGTGCTTCCACTGGTATCTATGAGGCACTGGAACTTCGCGACAACGATAAGACCAAATATATGGGGAAATCTGTGTTTACAGCAGTCAATAATATAAATAATGAAATCTCACCCAAACTTATTGCACAAGTAATTCATAATTTTTGTTTGAATACAACAAATAATTAATTTTATAACTGATTTGTTTAGAATTTTGACGAAACGGATCAGAAAAAGATCGACGAGTTTATGATTGCATTGGATGGCGATTCAAACAAAAAGAAGTTGGGCGCTAATGCCATACTTGGTGTCTCACTTGCAGTTTGTAAGGCCGGTGCTGCCAAAAAGGGAGTTCCTCTATATCAACACATTGCTGATTTGGCCGACAATAAAAAAATAATTCTTCCGGTTCCCGCTTTTAATGTAATCAATGGTGGCTCTCATGCGGGTAATAAGCTTGCTATGCAGGAGTTTATGATTTTGCCTACCGGTGCTTCATCTTTTACCGAGGCTATGAAAATGGGAACCGAGACATACCATCACTTAAAGAATGTTATCAAAAAAGATTTTGGTTTAGACGCGACCGCTGTTGGAGATGAGGGAGGATTTGCACCAAATATTCTTAACAATAAGGATGCATTGATTCTCATTAATAAAGCTATTAAATTAGCCGGTTATGAGGGCAGCATTGAAATCGGTATGGATGTCGCCGCCAGTGAGTTCTATAAAGAAGGCAAATATGATTTGGATTTCAAAAATCCTAATTCCGATAAAACCAAATGGCTTTCACCGGACGAATTGGCAAATCTTTATCAAGAATTTATTAAAGAAAATCCAATGGTTTCTATTGAAGATCCCTTCGATCAGGACGATTGGGACGCCTGGACTAAACTTACGGCTAACACTAACATCCAGATTGTCGGGTATTATATTTATATTTTTAATAATAAAATTATTTGTTAATAGTTTGATATGATTTTAGTGATGACCTAACGGTAACTAATCCGACGCGCATTCAAACAGCAATCGATAAGAAAGCCTGTAATTGTCTTTTACTAAAAGTTAATCAAATCGGAAGTGTCACCGAATCGATTCAAGCGTAAGAATTTTTATTTTGTATTTGAATACAAATATTTATTAAATAAATAACTGTCAAAACAGTCATCAAAAGGCCAAAAGTGATGGCTGGGGAACAATGGTTTCACACAGAAGTGGTGAAACTGAAGACTCGTTTATCGCCGATCTCGTTGTCGGATTATCGACCGGTCAGATAAAGACAGGCGCTCCGTGTCGTTCCGAACGGTTGGCTAAATATAATCAGATATTACGTATTGAAGAGGAATTGGGTGCTAATGCTGTTTACGCCGGAAAAAACTTTAGAAATCCACACAAGAATTAGAATATTAATTGCAAAATTTTAATGATTTTTTTTGCAAACTATACTCTATATCTATTTTATCTCAAAATTATTATCTATTATAATCACTGCCTTTGTTAAAAAATAGTTTAAATTTATAGAAATTTATTTGAATTATAACATATATTTAATATAAATTAAACGAAACAATTCCCGGTTTGCTTTATAACTCATTGCAATATTATAACCCGGTTTTATAAATATAATAGTTTTTAGACTTATTCTATATTATTGAAATTGTTTTAACATTTATTCCAATGTTTTATTTTTAAAATTTTCAACAATTAATAGTCAAATTAATTAATGGAAATATTAAATTCTTTTAAATCCCTTTCACTAAATTATATGATGTTATTAATAATAACTACATAAATATAGGGATGAATGAATTACCGGTGATTTCCATTTATATTGTAATATAAATTATATCAATATATTCATTGGATTCGTTTATTTTAAGTTTAAAATAATTTGTTTGTTTGTCTAAAATATCAGTCTATTGTCATTGTCTTACATAATGTTTGTAAATGATTCCAATGGATGTAATTTATAAATAGATAAATATTGGTATTTTGATGTAATGAGTAATATTAGAATTTTTCTTAAATTGAAATTAATTATACATTTAATAATAGAGTTGTGTCGTAATGTTTTAATTTTAAATTAATTTAAGAATGTTTACATCATGAATATAATGGGAAATAAGTGTTTAAAATATGGGTAAAAATAAACGTATGAATAGTTTTAATTAAAAAAAAGATTTAAGTGTCAATTATTTTAAAATATAGTAATCAATATTAAGAACTTTCTTCATCTGAATCGTGAATAACTGGCATTTTCCTAACGGCGCGCTTAGGTCTGTCTATTTTGAGATCAGATACTGTCCTTTGGTTTTTATTAATTATAATCTCTTCTTCAGTGTCTTCCTCTTCAGAACCTTTAGACACTGTTTTTCGTTTATTCTTATTTTGTTTTATTTGTTTTTTATTTGAAGAGATGTGAGGCCGTGTCTTATGTAAAGAAAGCCGTTTGACAGCTGATGGTGGAGTTCCGACCACTTTCTGGAACTCAGAATCGTCTTCATTGGTTCCTTTAGTACGACATTCTTCTACTTTATTTAAAAATTCATCGATCAGTTGTTTTGTTTCATTTTTAATGTTTGGTATCTTTCGAGTGCTATTTACAACTGTTTGTATGCAATCGTACACAAAATCACAAAATAATTTATCGGCGAAACAAATAAGATTTTCGTGTAATTTCTGAAATGAACGTTCAGTATAGTTGAGTAAACTGAGACAATACGCCAAATCTCTCCACTGACGCTCATCACTAATAAAAGATATAAATATTGACATAAATATAATATAAATAAATAAAGCAATAAATCAAATGACATACGTTGTCGACCGGAAACGTTGGCACAACTTTTCCACTAAACATATCGTTTGTCTGTCTTTTTCAATCAAATCAAATATAAATTTCATAACTGTTTGAAACTCTTCTTCATCGCGCAAACCGTTCTCAGTGTCCGACAAATGACTTATAATATCGGGTAAGACATTGTAAATTGCATTTTGTTTTTTGCCTAATTCGGTAAAAAACAATCTCGAATGTGATGAAAGAATCTCATTTTCATCGACCATAAGTCTAGCCATTTCACTGATCTGTCCCTTAACTTTAAGCATATCTGATAGGATAAGTCGTGACAATACTTTTAATGTATTCAATTTGACGGTAACATCATTGTCTCGTAATCTTTCAAACATGAATTTAGACCATTGGTCTAACAAATTAGGATATCGGACACATAGGTCACCGGCAGCTATAATAGTATTGGCGCGAATAATAGCATCTGATTTCTCCATAATTGTAAACAATAGTCTTAACTGCAATCGACAAAAACTTTCACTAAGAGTCATAAACTTAGCTAATGTTAGACACGCAGCGGTTCTCAACTTAACGTCAGGAAAAGTCAAAGGTTCCTGAGCTATGGTAACAACAAGTTCGGTCAGTCGGCCTAATAGGTTGTTCCCTATAATAAAATAGTGTTAACTAAATGAATCAATAAATAGAAAAATAACAAACCGATGACAATTTCTTCGTTACAAATTTTATTCAGGTATTCCTGTTCCTGATCTTCCATAGCATTAGCGCCGGCCAAACCAATTTCCTCTTCTAAATTATTATCGGGACCTACAGTTCCCGGTGTTTTACCCGGTGTTCTAGACTTTCTTCTGGGAGTTTTGTTTGTTTTCTTATCTTTTTCTTCTTTAATATGATTTCTTATTTTAAGTTCTGTTAAGACATTTAAGTCTATATGAATTAAGACATTGAGTGCAATGGTTCCAATGATTGATATAAAACGTGACAATATTTCAGTGTTAATGTGACGAATATATTGAATGGTTTGTGAAACAAGTTGTTCACAATTTACTGTTTGTTGCGATGAAAGTATCGATTGTCTGTCAGTTTCAATAGAATCAGTATTTT
Source organism: Oppia nitens (assembly GCF_028296485.1). Taxonomy (NCBI): domain Eukaryota; kingdom Metazoa; phylum Arthropoda; class Arachnida; order Sarcoptiformes; family Oppiidae; genus Oppia; species Oppia nitens. The sequence goes on from NW_026533250.1 coordinate 1,628,977, forward strand.
CTTTATTTTCATTAGCAATCTCTTCATTTTGTATCAAAGATATTAACTTTTGAAGCATTTCTTTAATTAATTGTTCGCTAAGATAGTCAGGATTTTCAGCCAATTGAAACAATACTTTTATGACATTGTCTGCCATCATATTATAATAATTATCATTCAAATTATCCAAACCGTTAACCAATATTTGTCTCAAATTAGTGAACAGATCATGAGATTTAGGTAAACGGAAAAAGTGTTCAGAAGTTTCAGTTTTTGGTATACGATATGCTTTACCCAAAGCAATACACGTCTCACTAACCAAACGCGAATCATTTCGACCCCTTTCTCCCAAACCCTCTAATATAATAGCATTCAGATTCTTGTCTGATCTGACCAGTTCTGGATTAGATGTGGCCAACATTCCTATCAATTGAATGGCAACCTTACTATCTTCAGGTGTAGTGTTAGACAGTTTCATTGAAAAGCGTTCCCACAAAACTTGAATATGGATTTGTTGGATGTCATTAGTGTCCATCAATTCCTTTAATAGTTGTTCAATAGATATGAGTTCCCCTAAAGTGGCGCCCATTACTAATTCAGACAAACTTTTTACAACAGAAAATGCTTTAGCCTTTTCTGAAGCCTCTGCAAGTCTTACATCAGAATCAAAGTCCAAATAAATGCTTTTATACGCTAAAACCGCTGCGTCTTTGATTGTCTTCTCTTGAGACCAAATTAAAAGAATGAGTTTTCTAACACCAGTTATGGCTTCTTTAACACCAAATTTATAAGCGGACACAAAAAACTCAATGGCCTCCTGAACATCAGTTATGTTTTTGGACATCAATAAATCAGACACAAGTGGTATAGCAATCTGTATTTGTTCAGTAAATTTGATGCAATCATTCAAATATTTAACCAAAACTTGTTGTCGATTAACATTATTAATAGCATCGTTGCCGCCGATTGAAGGTCTGGCCACTTCAATAGTAGTAGTTCTCGGTCTTGACTGTTGATCAGTTGGCTCTTGACTCGATTGTATTAAAACAGTCGCAATCTTCTCAATATCTTTTTCAACAGCTTTTGAACCCAAATCTAATATTAATTTATCGTCAGTCGAATTCTCTAATAAACAAAATATTTAATTAAATTTTTAAATAATAACTTAAATATTATTAATATTACCGATAAATACTTTTTTGGATAATGCTATCATTTCAGGAAGTTTTGAACAGTTCTTAGATTTTTTCCTAAAAATAAATATACCGTAAATTAATTTGTTAATTACTTTTTATATATAAAAAATTGCAAACTTTTTTGTTTCTCTGTTTTGTTTATCCATATCCTCATCACTTTCTTCTACTTCATCATCAGTTTCTTCATCACTAACCTCCATATTTTCGCTATCACTGTCAACGACATCAAAGATTTGATTGTCTGCAAACTGTTCTTTCATTTTGTTAAGTAAAGAAAGAGCACTTTTAAATTTTTTTGTGACAACTAAATCGCGGAATACTTTGAGCAATCCATCTAAATCTTCGTTATCAAACAATTCAATGTTATTACAGTTGTTATCATTTTCATCATCAGGTGTTATGTCAGATGAAGATTCAAGTCGTGTCCAAAATTCTAAGAAATCGATTTCAATATCACTCCAAATATGTTGCGAATTCTTATCTATTTCTATATCCATGTGTTGCTGCTCTTCATTGTGTTTTATCATTTCTTTTAATTTTTCTTCTTCTTTTTGATGGTAAGTCTTGAGCATCTCAAGCGGAAGTTTAGCGGCGAATGGGTTTTTAGTTAAAAACTGATTTAGAAACTGAACGGCATATTTGCGGACAAAACATGATTTATCACGAAGTCTACCGACAACTGCTTCAATGAGAGTCTCAAGTCGTGGAAGTGGTATAACTTCTGCCTGACATAAAGTACACCAAACCTGAAGAGCTCGACTTCTAGTATAACTTGTATTGTCATGAATATGATCTTCAAGTTTGTCAAGCAATCGATCCCTAAGATTTCGCTCTTTGGTACCATCTTTACTCAATTCTTTGATAACTAGATTTCCAATAATACTGAGCGTTGCGTTTCTCATTAAATACGATTCTTCTTCAAGAAACTCCAACAAATCACTTATTGATGACAGCATTTCTTGTGAACATTTTTCAGACACTTCTATCAAAAAGGAAGATATAGATCGGGGACCACTTGAGTCACGCGAAAGGTCTTTAATATCAAGTCTTTTAATTTCACGTATTATTTCACTTATAATCAACTTTTGGTTGTGTTTCTTAACAATAACATCCACTAAATTAGCTAATATAGGAACCAATTGTTCTTTAAGCTGAAGTAATTGGATTAACTTTAAACAAAAACCTTTAAATAGAAATAATTTAGAATTAAAATAATGATATATTTATTAAAATAAAATACTAAATAAAACAAATACAAACTCAAACTCTGCCGATACTTTTCAATAGCGCTTCCGATTATATGAAAAACACTGTTTGTTATATTTGAATCTTTCTGTCGCATAACGACTGGATTTTCTAATATTTTGTAACAACATTTGGTTACAACACTAGAATATAATACATTTATTAATAAATCAACTGTAAAATCAAATCAATAGATAACTCACTTAATGAACTCGTCCTCAACTACGGGTGGATTGAAAACCCGATGCAATGGCAGTGATAGTAATCTCAACAAAACACTCAATCCTTTGTCTTTGTTTTGCTGCCAACCGTATGACTCTTCGGTTCGTTTATTCTTTTTGTTTGTCTTTTTGCCGATATTTTCGTAGTCAATATTTGTCGATTGTTTAATGTCCTGTTCCTCAAACAACTCGGTTAGTGTACAGAAGACATAGACAATCATCTTCAAGAGATTACAATAATTTTCCCTTTCATTTGGATCAAATCGGTTCAAAAATGTCTCGAAATCATTGTATAATGTGTTAAGACATTTGCTCATCAGTTTCCACAACAGTTCCTTATGTTTTGTGTCCAATGATGTAAAATGTCTGTCAAATAGTTATCATATAATACCATATCTTTATATTACAACTAAATATCATATGACGGATACAATACTCACTTAAGACAATAGTAAAAGACATCAAAATTATGTAAATTATCCTCAAGAAGAAAGTGAATGCCATTTGATTTGAAATATTCAGACAATTCTTCAATAAAAACATCAAAGATATCATTAAATATCAGAAATATATACCGAAAGTCAGTCATCGGGACTTACCGTTTAATTTGTGGCCAATATCTCGTAAGTCGTATTTATATTGAACTGAATAGATATCCGGATGTCCAGTTGATTGGATCAAATCATCCAATTTGATGGGAATGACAAACCTTATTGATCTCATGTTTATCTCTCACATCTGATCCCAAGTGTTTGTAAACAAAGTTTGTCCTCAAAGTTACGTAACAAACAAAACACTGTTTTAGCGCCAAAACAACGAATCACTCATTGATTGTGTTCTCAACATTGGATTCCACAGTCAACTCACAAATACTGTTATCATTTATCATATAATAATCCCCACAATTGAGTTCAATTGTGTAAAATAATAATTCAATCAATTGAGAAAAAAATAGCGCTAGAGATCCTCATTTTAGTATTATGGGTAATACTAGAGGTCCTGTACTACTACTTGACATTAGTTTACATTTGATATCTATGGTAACTAAATATTTGGTCAACTTTTTTGACACTACTCTTAAATTACGTTATCATATTTATTGCTTACACAATAGCTTAATAGCAATAAATATGATAACGTAATTTAAGAGTTGTGTCAAAAAAGTTGACCAAATATTTAGTTACCATAGATATCAAATGTAAACTAATGTCAAGTAGTAGTACAGGACCTCTAGTATTACCCATAATACTAAAATGAGGATCTCTAGCGCTATTTTTTTCTCAATTGATTGAATTATTATTTTACTAACTCTACGCAAACCTATAATACTGTAATACAGTGTATATATAATATGCACTTCAAGTTAACGTAATGTGTGAATGAATATCATATTTGAAATGCAATGACATTATTATAAATTAAGACATCGTATCGATAGTCACTTGAATTTATCGATTGTTGTAATAAATGTATTAATAAATTGTAATCATTTAATTGTAATCAACTAATTGGTGATATAGTGGTGATAATCGGTGACATAATTAGTGCTAATAGGTGTGTGTATCGGACAATAGCGATATAGCGGTCAATATATGTTATAACAATTGGTTGTATCGATCGATAGTTGACCGATATATCGATATATTGAAGGTTTGATTTGTTGAATGTATTGAAATGAGTGTCAAAACCACACGTTTCGAGTGATTCGCCGATCGTTGTGTTTGAGACCAACTCGTGGTGATTGTCATTATCAACACATTATTATCATTTGAATCATACATTTGTGTCATTTTTAGCCACAATTGCCATAAAAGAGTTAAATCAATTGACAATTATTTAGTTTTTCAAAACATGTGATTATATTTCGACTTTGATTTAAACGATAAGACCCGTCGCTGAAGACAATGACCGATCGACTCGAGTATTCAATTGTATCCATATTTGCTATTTTTATGGCATTTATGTTTTTTTGGTCACCGATTCTGATCACAACATTGATCACAATATTTTTAATTGTGTTTATATCGGCAAAAGTTTATTACAAACGCAAAGCAAATGCTGACCGTTTGAAACTGAAGTCTCGAGTAAAGACCAGTTCATTGGTTACAATCGATAACAGATTTGATGCCAATCCTAGTGTCAGATATATTAAGACTGCCCGAAGACATTATAATTCATTATACGCGAGACCTAATGATAATAATTATGTTTCCAACTATTTATCAAATCCATTGAATACTAATTATTTTCTACAAAGTGATGGTGTTTTGAGAGCAATGAGCGGTCAAACATTATCTTCTAGACCTCCATCTGCTTCTGACACATGCTCTTTGTCTAATTATCGGTTAACCCGAGAGTCATCCAATTCTCAATTAGGAAACACTTCGTCTGTTAAATTGTCGACCAGTAATCGCGAATCAACTTATGAATTAAAATTGAATGCACAACAAGTGAAACCCGTGACCGTACGGATTGCACCGATGCCCGAAAGTATGTCAAGAATTACTTTAAGTCGTATTTCAAATATGACCGCTTCGTATGATCCGACTATCGGATCAAAAGAGATGTCAAACAAAACATCTAATTTGCAATCAATTGCTGACGCATTGAAACGAAAGAGAGGATTAAAACCTGATTCAGAAACTGATGATAGCATTAAAATTACAGCTAATAAAAGAGTAAAACGCGATCAACCAATTGCACCAACAAATGCACATAAAATACCAAATGGTTTTATGCCTGTTATTAATAAGCAGTCAATTAAGAGGCAAACTCCTGATGGACAAGAGTTTGTGGTCAAGAAATTTAAAAATAATGAAATTTTTAGTTCTTATAGTTCTTTAAAAACACCTCAATCTAAGAATTCATCGATTAGTAAACCTATAGCTAAACGAAAACTGACGCCGGATTCGGTCGGTTCCGATGAAGTGAAGCCTAAAAAAGGTGTTACTTATGAAGATATTACACCAGATTTTACAAAATTGTCTTCTAATATAACGTCAGACATTATGATTGAAGACACAAAATCTTTACTTGATATTAAACAACATGAAGAGACTGATCCCGTAAAGACAAATGAAGTTTTAATTCAATCGTTTTCAATGGCAGATCATGAGAGAGATCGAAATAAAGCTAAAAATCGATTGAGTCGTTATTTAAATGCCGTCAAATCGGTCACTTCCCCTAAAACTGATTCCAATTTGTTGCCATCATTGGTGAATAAGACTTCAAATGAGGTTAACTCAGAAATAGGTTTGCCATCAGAACCGGCGGCAGTCATATTTACAAACACTAAGATCGATACAAGTGTTACGACAACTCTTCTTAATACTCCCATCTCTTCTGTGTTAACATCAACTATAGGATCAATAAGTCCTCAAAAGCAAAGTGTCGATAATGTGGACAATGTATCGATGACTTCGGCACCTAATTCTCCAGAAATTTCGACAATCACAACACCATTTGCGAGTTCAACGCCACTATTGACTTCAGCGACCACTCAATTTGGTGGTTCAAAAAACATAAGTAATGAAATATCATTGAAATCAAGTGACAAAAACTTGACTCAAACTTCAAGTACACCGATAACCACAACTACTACCACCACAACCACTCCTTTTCTAAATTCAAATAATTTATTTAATGGTGTAATTAATACGACATTAAGCTCATCAAACATATTGACTGCACCATCAATGCCATTGTTTTCATCACCGACGATATCAATACCCGATTTCAATAAAATAGCGTCAAATCAAGCTATTAGTTTCACTGCCGGATTATCTGCTCCAACATTTCCAACTCCTCAACAACCCATTAGTTTTTCAGCCGAATCCACTTCACAATCACTGTTTTCGTTGGGAACGGTATCTGGACCCAGAAGAACACAAACTTCAAGATTACGTAATAGAAAGAGATGACGGATTTAATAAATATTAGTCAAAATGTATTTATAAATAAGTCATGAATGGAAAGCCTTTTAATGATATCAAGTTATCAATTGATTGTCAAATTTTACAAATGTTTAGAATGTGTTTTCCAGTTTTATAATCATATATATATATATATATATATATATACAGATATTTATCCATTATTTGGAATTTAATATTCAATATAAATATACATTTATGTAATTAATAAAAAAATATGTAATAGTAGTTAAAATATTTTATTAGTAATTTTGCTAACAATTTCAATGACACGATTTAACTCTTTCGGTAAGAATAGAAATCACGTGAATCTCGTGATCGACTTTTGTTAGAAGTCGAATGGTATGAATTTCGATCATCTCTGCGATCGTACGGCGATTTTGAGCGCTTCCGTGACTTATGGCTATTATATGAATGATATTTACTGTTATGGTTGTAATGTTTGTGCGAACTGTAATGCGGTGATCGACTTCTACTTCTACTATAAGTAATGCGTTTATGTTTGTGATGACTACTTCTTTCACGAGATCGCGAACGAGATCTCGAGTAAGCGTATGATTTTGGCGGCGATTTATGCCTTTCTCTTTCATTTCTATCTTTATTTATCGGACTAATACTTCTTGATTTAGAGCCACTTCGATGATCAACATTATGAGGTAATTCATTTGTTATCTCCTTTTTATTAGGACTCGTATGCGAGACAACGTTAGTTACAGACTTGAGCTTAGTTTTAGGCGAATTTTTTTCTATAGGTTTCGGTTTAATTACTTGTGGAGAATTAGCTCGAGAACCGGGACTAATATCGAGACCATTGGAATTAGGCGTTCCGTTTTCAGTCACAATCAACTCCTTTGCCTTGAATTTTGCCGATTCGTAATTCTTGCGTAAATTGTCGACAATTGATTCCAAGTGTTGTTGATTTGGTTTTGGTCGAGTGTATAGCTTTAGTATTGTCTTACAAATATCTTTTATTTGGTCTTCAGAGACATTGAACACTTCAAACCAATTGGGATTATTTGGAAGTGAGACCTAAAATATAAATTATGGACTTATAATACATTATAGACTTAATGGACATCAAATACCTTAAGAGTACGGGCACTCAAGTAAATACAAGCGCAGGCAATAGTTTCGGGTGAATAGCGGACAAATACATTGGTTCGTAAACTGTCATTCATATAATTCCTGTAAAAATAAAAATATAATTAAGTTTGTTATAAATAATTACCGGTTTGTCGGGAAAATGCCATAAGAAAACCACAATTATTAACGAATTCATTAATCGTTTCCAACACAAATCTGACCGATTGGTCTCAGGAATAGTTCAGCCAAAACTTCAGGAAAAGAAAACCTCTGCAAACTATTGAACTTAAGAAGTTAAAAGTCAATCACAAAAGTTAATTATAATCAATTAGATTAAAGACAATCCAAAATCAAGACGATTGGATGATTGTTTGGATTCGTTCACCAACACACCCACTGTCGTAAGCATCGGTGCTTAATGTCATCACTTGTGAGGAATGACATCACTTGACAAAAGATGCTCACATCTATTGATCACATTAATGATAGTTAATTATAATAATTGACAATTTAGAGTACCATAATATATAGTGTAAGTAATTAAGATCATCATTTGTTTAGCTGTCAACCCGTTGTATAAAAAATAAGATTACCGGTAGTTAACAAAAACCATCTGTCGATGTGATTAACAATAGACTTACTAAGAGTTACCTTTATTTTAATATAATGACGGCTTTCAATATAATCACATCAACACCGGTATGTTTAACATCAAACTATTACGGTAAGTGTCCCTTAAGTTGATATAACGAGAAAATCCATTAGATTGCTATAAAGTAGATATAGATAATCGGTAGGTATTGTTTGCAGGGCTTACTCTTCCAGAGTCGAGGCTAAGACTTGACAATTCCTGATTCCAGGCAATCATTGTCAGGAATCGAGATAATTACTTACCTAATAATCGCCTAATTTGACTGTTAGGCAACAAATTAAAAAACAATTAATATGACATTCAAATATATTCAACTATAGTATATAATATTACGGTAAATAAAATTATTGATAACATTTTTTTTAATAAATTCAATTCTTATAATAGAAAATCTCTAAATAAAAGATTTAATGAATAATTCAAGAATTGATTTGTATAATGCTATCAATAATATGCATACAAAAATTATTTAATATTTAGCTCTAATAGTTTGTAATTTAAATTAAAATAAATTCGTTAATAATTATTAGTTTTAAATGCATTCAAATAAAAACAAAATGTTTTTCAAAACATTTGTGTTAACTGTAAACAAGTAATGAAATCAATGCTTACCACGAGGTCTGCATTAAAAGCTGATTCTTTTCGTTCTCCAACACTTGAAGAAGTGTTACAATAAACTATAAATTAAGACATAATTAAAATAAATCTAAACATTAATCAAACGAAAAACAGGTATACTTTGTGCGGGTGTTTGACGTGAACACAAAAACCCAATTCCTTGAGTAGTCGTCTCTCAGCTTTAATCACTTGATTTTTAGTCGATATGTAGGTCTCATCCAATACTAATGATTTCGGTTCGCTATTAAATTGTTTAAACAAATATATTTTAATTACTTTAATAATAGATTTATAAACTTTGCATTAAAACTCTTAAATCAATTGAATAAACGATAATAAAGAGAAGTTACTGAAAGTTATATTAATATAGCACTCAATATATATATTGATTAAAACACTGAATCTTTTCAATCAATTGCTTGTTAAGTGCCACTAATTATTACATTATCAATGCATACAATATAATCAATACCTCTCTTGTCTTATTTGTTTCATATGATGAAACACATTGATCACATCCCTGACCCGTCGGGGGGCTTCCTCTACTTTAGAGGCCAATGTGACACAAGCCATGGCAGTGATCTCCATCGGAAATCTTACAAAAGACTTGCAGTAATAGTACCGTTGAAAGAGCACCTGACCGGTGGCCATCGCAACCTAAGTGTTAATTAACTTTAATAAATAAATTTTTTACACAATCATCACAACAAACCTGAGGTAGACGTAGAAGAATACCCGACGTATGTATGAGTTCACAGCCAAGAATCCGAAGATCGGTCTCTTGAGTGGCATCTAAGCCATCGGTCATCGATGGAGTAACTGTTAGCTTATCTTCAGATAGAATACAGTTTTCAAGTGAAATGACAACATTTCTGAAGACTGGTTTCAATTGTTCGGCAATCATATGGTTATTGTTGGTCAGAGAAACCGCCGATACGTTGTCCACATTTGTCGCCATTTTTTGGCAATGATTTGCGTTTGGCTTTCAATGCATTCAATAATTTCAATGAAACTAACAATAAATAGCATTAAATACAATACATTGGACTCAAACACTCACTTCAATGCATACATTACTTCAATTCACACGAGAGGTCACTATTGGTCTCATTTAATGTTAATATTAATGTCAAATAAAATCAATAATTTTGTAAAAATTTAATTACAGGTAAATCAAGATTTATTTTATTAAAGGTATTTATAATTTGATAATATATTTGAGATATAACTATACTTACCTATAAGATAATCAAATTTATAAATTTAAATGTTTTAATATTAAGTTTTATAAAATTTATCTATATTTTCAAATAAAATGAAAATCGCTTATCAAAATGGTTTAATTTTTAAAAAACTATTTAATATTTCTGTATATAAATGATTATAACAATAACAATCTGATTATTTATACAAAATTCTTGATAATGATTAGCAATACAACAAAATAATTGCTTTACATATAAATTATGTCTATAAAAATGTCAATTCAAACAATGAATATGTAGTCATTTTAAAAAATTGCAAAACTTTTGTTTGATAAATGTCTAAAAATAAAGTGCAGAATATATCAAAATCCACGAAACCTTTGATAAAATAAATAATATTTCATAAAATATTTTAATTACAACACAATTATTGATAAATTATATAAAATTACCAAAAATGATGCAAAAGATGTCATAAATCCTTCCTTAACGTCTTGCATGACGTCGTCGTTATCGACATTGAAATTAACTAATTATATATTTTTAAAAATTATTAAACAAATTGTAAATAAATTTTTTAATTCAGACAATCATTTCAATTACCAGAATAGACATAAACGGCGGCAGAGTTTGCGATCACAAATGAGGACAAACCAAACATTCCCGTCAATCCTTTATAAAGTTATATCATATAATAATAAATTATAATAAATATTGAAATTATGTACTAATATAATAATAATAATAATAATAATAATAATAATAACCCAGGTAACCCCATATTAGTCCCATTAATATTGCTAACAACTGTCGGCCCCAATATATAACATCTAAAAATTGGTCCTAAAAAGTAATCATTTATTAAATTTTAAAAGATATTATAATCAATTTTATAGTCTCTTTAATTACTTTGTCCTCCCATTTGGACCCAATGGCCAACATTTTCCTCCAAACTTTCACTTCTTGTGTCGTATTTTTGCCCATATTTTCCGTCAAATACTAAACTATACTATCGGTTAAAATGCAAATTTGTTTATCAAATTTATAGCCACTATTTGTGTAAAAATATATATTATTTGTTAAAATGCCACCAAATTGTTTGAAAAATAATGATTTGATTGTAAAATATTTAAATTAAAACAATCTTTGAATCAAAAATTATAAATCATTTGATTGAATGACAAATCATGTGTTTGTTTGCATACAAACATTACAGTCAACACTCGTTAATAAACATATATTAAACACGTGTTACTTAAGCGGACAGTTGGTTACAATTGGATTATAAGTTAGAATAATTGATATTATATTATATGACAATATATTGTTGTATATAATTGTTTGTAAGTATTGGTGACCAGTGGTCACAACAGTTATGTTTGAGAGTATGTGTGGTTTATGTGAGAGTGTAAGCATACCAGTGCTGTACGCATGTGTTGGTCACACCTAAAGGGGCTCAACAAAGGAGCTAATATGGCTTCAGGAGGGACTGCAAGTCAAACAAGTGGTCAGCACACGGAACAAGTGGTCTGTACGCCCACTTTTGTCTTTCCCGCGGCCACCGCTTTTCCCGGTAAGTGTCCGTCGGTCGTCATCCGCCAACCATTGGGTGCACGCGTTGACCGCAGACCTGTTTTTGTACCACTGTTTTGGGGGATTGAAGTGTAGGGCAATCACTATAACAATGGGGGACTCAATACTACCAATGCTTGCCTTAACTGTTACTATCAGTTGAAACATTCAAATACTTTTCATACAATTTATACAAAACTATGTATTTTATAAACTTTTGATTTCATTTTCTCATTAAAACCTCATTTATTTCATTTAAATCAATCTAAAGATTGATTTATTAATTAATAATTATTAAACTATTTATAAGCATAATATAGGAGAAACTCTTTGTTAACCATCGAAGGACACACTTGTGTCTCATCAAAGTTATAGTTCAGTCTATTATTATATGATTTTTACAATATTTTTAATAATATTTTAAATCTTTTTAGATTTAATGACATGATTTAAAATAATTTATATTATTTATATTATTATTATTATTGAATGTATTGATAACATATAAATAAGATATTATATTATAATTATCAGATTAGCATACAATTGGTTAGTACTGTATATAACATAAATTTATAAGAATTTATAGTCTATTTGTGTGAAAATTGGTGTAAAATAACAATAAATTGAAAATAACATTAAGATATGTATTGTTAATGTATTATATGTTAGGGTTTGATCCGCGACAACACATCGCAAACTTCATACATCATGTGCCGCAACAACAGTCGGCCAATGATATGCTTCACACCAGTAGTGCCACAAAACCACACTCACAGTCATCACAACAGTCACAGCACTCACAGCACACCACCAAAGCTGTGAAGCAATCGCAGCGGACATCCCAGAGCCTGACTCAACAACAGGCACAGACTGGTCCGCATTTGCTGACCACTGCCATTGCATTTCCCGGCAATCCATTGCAACACAACACTCAACAACAACAACACCTTCAGCCCCAACAACAACAACACGCAATCCTAATCCCCGCCACCGCTGGCACCACATCTCAAGTCCGCAATGTTAACACAGTTAGCTTTACCAACAACACGACGACCACTGTGTGGCCGTGTCCTGCGTGTAAAATACCCTATAAGAGTGCCAGTGAACTACAGGCACATCTCAGGTATTACACAACTAATTATTACTAAAATTTATTTAATAATTAAATGATTGAATTACAGTAATCACACAAAACAAGAGAAGAGTGTTCCCTGCAATCAATGCGGGAAACTGTTTGCCAGCGCTGAGAGGGTCCGCATCCATGTCCGGGTAGCACACGGAGAGAAGTCTTGTTCGTGTGAAATATGCGGTTCTGGTTTCTCTTATCGATGCAAACTATTGGATCACATGCGCACACATACGGGTATTGACCACTTGTTTGTTATGATTAGTCTTAATTTAATTACCGGTAATTATTTGGTTATATATTTAGGTGACAAACCATTCCATTGTGATGTTTGCGGTCGATCTTTCTCACAGAAGAATCATTTAAGAAGACATCAGATGATTCATACGGGCGAACGGCCCTATCCTTGTGAATACTGTGGCCGTGGATTCTACCGAAAAGATAAACTTAGTATGTATTGTAGTAAATGGTTTGATAAATGAAGTAACACTTAAATTATGGCTAAACAGGTCGTCACAGAAGAATTCATACGAATCCTAGCACTGGTAGCGGTGGTCGCGGTGCTCGTAATGCTAATGCAAACAATGTGGCAAATAATGTGGCCAATCTGGCACAACAACACATTGCTACTACAATTCATACACCACAAGGTCCGGCCACTATCCAACTGATCCCCGTTCAGGTGTCAGCGCCTCAATTTCGAGGCACTCAACTGACCACACAATGGGCAGCACAACAAAACAATACAAACAACACTACAAACAGCAATAACAATGCGGCCAATAATAGCAGTTCCCCATCAACTCCAACCCCTACGACGACTTCATAAAAATACAAACATATGAACCCATTGTTGAACGTTGAGTGCCATTCATTGCATTCCTGTCCGCAATTCAGCCGTTAATTAGTAATTAAATAATTACTTTTGAATTAATTCATTGAATTCTCTCATCAGATCTGCCATTAAAATATAAGGCAAACATTTGTTTGAGAGATTAATTTCAAATTAATTGTTGTAATCTCTATTCAATTAATTAGTATATAACTCACTATTTTAATCCATTTATATAATTATAAAACTTATTTACATTAATTTTAACGCAATTACTGAATCGCGAATTAATATTAATCTCAGATCAAATTGTCATTTATTGTTGAGACAATTGTTTTTAATTGCTATTATTATTATTATTATTATTATTGATATTTAAAAATATTGTTAAAATACAATATTATTGTAATCTTTGATATTTAATAATATGCTTTTTTGCTGCAATAATATAATATTAACATTTAGTTATGACTTGAATATTATGTTTTAAAATATTTTTACCTTAACAATTTATCAATAAAATTACTTTTAAATATCACTTTATATTTTAAATTTATTAATACAGTATTAAAATTATATTATACTGTGTATAATTTTAAATTATTAAAAAACAGATACAGTATACTTTTACTTTAGCACAAATTTAAGTATATTAGATTTATACAATATGTAATGTTAGATAAGCTTAATTTAATTTATTATTGAAGCTTAAATAAATACTAAAATTAAAATACTAAGTCTAGTATTATAGGCCGAAATCATAGACAATATTTTAAATTGTGTTTAGACTTATTTTAAAAGTTATGAATCAATGATGGATCAGATGGGTTAAGAAAATTAGGAGTAGAAGGAAACTCATACCAAATAAACATATTTTTAAATATAATAAAATTCTACATTGAATTCATATAACATAATATTACGTTAAAAAGTGCATAAAATAAAATTTTATATTTTAACTAAGTTGTTTACTTATATAATTATATGTATTTTAATAGTATTGTAATTTCATGTTTGTATATACTGTTAAAGTTTTTATATTAATTTGTTTTTATGATAAATTGTTTAAAAATTAATGAAAACTTTTGAAATACAATAGTAATTTTATGTATTGTAAAAATTGAATATTTATTATTATACTTACAATTACAATATAGTCTACATTAAAGTATACAGTATATGGTCTCTATATTACTGTATATAAAAATCTATAGTAAAATTTATTATTTGTGATTTTATAAATAAATATATTATATATGCAAATATTTTTAACGATTGGATAGATTTTTACAAAATTTAAATATTTCTTGTTATTGCATAAATTATTATTATTTTTATTATTAAATTAGGATTTTAGTGCTGAAAGATTATTTTTAAGAAATTTAAATTAATCAATAATTTCTAAAGAAAACAATTTTAAACATTAAATATTAGTAAAAAACAGTTTACAGCAAACTGTTTATACACTGCTTTTGTTATTAAAATACTACTCTATATTGAAAGATATGAATATAAAACTTTATTTTTAGGAAACCTAATTCTTACACATTTTATTAAAATATAGTTCATTATTATTTATTGAGTAAATATAGTTTATAAAAAAAATTTGTTTAAATATACTATTATTAAATAAAATTGTGATTTTAGTCTAAACAATTTTAATGGCAAAATAGACTCTTGATATACAAGTACTATACAAATATATAAATACAATACATAATTTAGTATGTAATACATTATAACATTGTTTGTGTAAAAATTTGCATTTATACATTTAACATTAAAGTAAGTGTATTTATTTAGTAATGTCTTACTTATTGTAATTTACAATAAAATATTTTATCTATTAATTAATCTAAAGTCTATTAATTTATATATAATTTATACATTATATACTACTGTACATTGAATTTGAATATATAGAATAATTTTAACTAAAGTATAAATAAAAACATTTATTGTGGAAATTACTTAAAACGATTTATAAATAATTTTCAATACAAA
The DNA here is from genome assembly GCF_028296485.1 of Oppia nitens. Lineage (NCBI taxonomy): Eukaryota > Metazoa > Arthropoda > Arachnida > Sarcoptiformes > Oppiidae > Oppia > Oppia nitens. The sequence continues at coordinate 1,644,645 of NW_026533250.1, forward strand.
ATGATTCTAAGATTTCTTAATTTAGTTTAGTGTTAGTTTTATAAATTTTTAAAAATAAAATCAATTATAAGAATATTTAAATAAAATCATTAGACATTCTACTATATTTAACATTACTTGTATTGTTAACAAATAAATTAAATACACTGTAATTTAATTTTATCAATCAATTCATGTATATTTAGTTGACTTTTTAAACTACAGTAGAATATACTGATTAATAAACATTGAGTATATGAGTGTTTGATTTGATATTTATATACAATATTCTTTAAAAAAATATTGAATGCAATATCCGTTACATTAAATTCATATACAATATTACTTTAATATTATAAGATTATAAACTTTAAATAAAATATAGAAACCTCGAAATTGGACATTAGCTCCAAAAGACATTTTATATATTATTTAATAAAATTTGAACTCAAAATTATAAATTAGACATAAAATCACTTTATTTACATATTAGCATTTATTTTCATAAATTTGTTATACATATATATGTATAATGATTTCATTAAGTTTCATAAGTTTAGTAAGTTCTTATTATGACAAAATATGATATATCATATCTATATACTGTATATATAAAAAGGTAATATTTAAATATGTATGAAACCTACCCGTCCTTTAAGCCTACGGGCCATTCAATTCTTTCACATTAAAAAATCTAAATAACAAAGAATTCCGTCTTTTATTGTATTTCTAAACAAATTAGAGACAACTCCTGCTATCGATGTTTGCCTTACAATATATTTATTGATTTAAATATTCACTAAAGTGTTTAAATCTCTAAAATTGAATTTAATTTTATAACTCATTAGCCTCCCGGTGCTGTTAACGCAAAATGATTTTATTTTTTAGCTTTATTAACATATTTTTAGTCAACCATTACTTACACACTTAAATTTATTTAGCTATAATTTAACAAAAAGTTATTTTATTTGTTATTAAATTTAAAACAATTATTAAATATTATAAATAAAGTTATTTTAGTTAATTATTAATTTATATTAGATTGTAAAATATTAAAACGTTGTTGATCAATAATAATTTTTTTTCAAATAGATATTAGCTATAAATTACATTTTATTAAATAATTGGTGTCAATAAAATTAATTGCATACCAAATTATATTTATAAATTATAAAATTACATTATAATTGTTTATAAATGATCTTCTGTATATGTTATAAAATTAATATTTTTAATTTATTTCTAAATATTTTTAAAGTTTAAATATATAACTTATTAATTATAATATAATTAGCTTAATTATTTCATATAAAATTTAATATTTCTTAGTAAATATTTATTTTATTAAAAAACTTATTATTATTATTTTATTTAAATTTTTACACATTAAACACATAAAAAATTATATTTATTAATTTTAAAAAAAGTTGGTTAATTCCGAGTATACAAATTGATAACATTTTGTTAATAATATATTTGCATATTTTCAATACTCCAATGATAATACATTAAATATAAACATTGATCTTCTTGTGAATTAATAATTCATGATTTCATCGAAACTTAAATATATATTATAATCATATAAGCTATACTGTAAGTTAAAATGTTTGGCCAAAAAAAAAATCAGATAACAATTTTCTTAATCTATTTGATATTTGATATATTTATGTGATTCATAACAATTTTATTGAATCAATACTTATATATTTTAATCTCCAATATCTGTATTATTCAATAACTTTGTAATTGTGGTCAAACATTGAAGTCTTACTTGATTTAGTTTAGTAAAAGCTTCCGTCATGTGTTTGACTTCAATAATGCAAACTTCAGCAAAAAATCAGATAAACTATAATTTGAGTTCAAAACATACCACTAAACTAAAATCAAGAAAATTTTTTTATTGACAAATAATTTTTATTTGTAATTTTAAAAACATTACTTACTCACAATTATTAAAATTTTATTTTGAATAACTTTATTTGTTAAGAATTTTATAATTTTAGTATATATATATATATATATAATTTTTTACTTAATATATTTATTTAAAAATGAATGAAAAATTATTTGAAAAAAATAAAAACATTTTTTATTAAATTAATATTTTATTTTTGCTGATTTATAAAAATAAATATATTTTTTCAATAATGTTTCGATATTTATGTTTTAAATTTATATATTTTGTAAAAATTAAATAAGATTAATTTAATAAGATAGTGTTAAAATTTTACAACTATTTATTATTTACAATTATATGACAATATTTTTCATTTTATGTTTCACAACTTAGTATATAATAATCTAATTTTTTTACAGATCTATAATATATTTATAAATTTATTACATATGTTTGTAACATAGATAAATAATTAACTAATTTAAGTAACAAAAAATAAATTATTAAACTTTATATAAATTTACAGAATTTATTATAACAAATTAAAATGACTGTAATTTATAATAACATTAAAATTAATAAAATTCTATTGTAAATAATGTTAATATAATTTGTAATATTAATGCAATTTTAATTTGTTTTTGATAATAACAATAATAATTCTATAATATGATAACATAAATATATTTATATTAACAATATAAAGTTATATATGAATGAATATACTTAAATATTGCAAAATAATCAACAATAATGTTATATTATAATTGATTTTTTCTAAAACAATATGCTCTAGACAATTTATTGATTTAATGCTTATAAATAAAACAATAGTTGGTTGTAAAGATAATATCGTATAACATAGTAGTGGACCCTATACTGTATAATATGTTATATATTTGTCAAACTATATGGCAAACTATGTGCTACCATAGCATCTGACAAATTGGTGGTTCATTTGTATGACACTCTCCATAGATTTTAATACCACATACTCTCTAAAGGTATAACTTTATGCGAAAATAATAATGACTACCAAAATATCATTATCTATTCAAAGTAATCAATCATTTTCAACACTGAATCCATAATCATTGCCATTGATATAGTTTTGATGTCCACCATATCTTCTAATATCTTTAGTCAAAGTCAATGCTAAAGTTTGAGTCGTCAACCAATAAATTGACAATATTTTGGCTCATTTTCCCAAAATATAGTTAATAAGAGCACCAAAGGTTTATTATTATTGTATTTTTATCAATCAATTTATCACAATCTTCTGATCATCAGATAATGCTGTCAGACTTCTCTATATATATATAGACACACATATCAAACAAAACAATAATATATATTAATGAATGACACCAAAGATAACTACTTCATGTATTGAACAATATATTACATAAATCGGATAATACAATACATAATATAAAAAAAGAAAGCGGTTTAGAGGGTAAGTCAAGTAAAATAAGTAAATTAATTGGATATTTAGTCAATATATCAATTATATACACTATATTAAACTTTACACAAACTAATAATATCTATTATATTACCTAATGTATCCATAAGTCAATTATATTTATGAAATATAATAATTGGGATATTTTGCTTTAATAATTTTATTTAACAAATATATATGTATATTAATCTCACTACTAATAGATTTCAATAACAATATTTTTTAGATTTATATTGTGTTAAATTATCATCATTTTTTAAAAATATATAAAAAATTATTAAATCTAAAAATATATTATTTATATAGTTATAGTTAAGGTAATTTATATAATGTAATATATTATATATATTTTCATTATTCATGAAAATGCAAATATCAGTACATTATTATTAATAAGTGAAATCTATAGTTTTTTAATTGCATTTACAAATCAATATAATGTCAATACAATTACTATTGATATAAAATATACTTACGAAGACTCGACGTTATAGTTTGTAAGTAGAAATTCTTTCATTTTCTTGAGATCAGCTTTAGATGGCTTCACCTGATTTGGAGTTCCGGTGACTCTGATCTGAACTGAAGAAATGCCATCTTTGACTTCGCAAATATCAATTTTAATGTCCGACTCTTTAATATTGAGATTAGAGTTGACTTTACAATCGAAATCATTTGATTGTGATGTTTGGTCGTCGTCGAGATGGTTGGGCGTAATGGCGGGTGAATTGGAATAGGAGTCCATTTCTTGGATGTGATCGAGTATTTCAATGCCGCACTGTTCGCATTCAGAACTACCGACACTCAAAGGCACAGAACAAGTGCTGCTGAAACCACTGGAACTGTAGACCGATTCAGCGCTCAGACATTTATTGAAGTGTTTATTGCATAAAATCCTTTCGCAATGCGAAGGAATAACTTTATTGCCATGAGTTTGGTTGTGGTTGTGGTTATGGTTGTGTTGTCCATAATTCCAGGACAACCTTTTGTGTATTGACGAGTCTTTTTCTTTTTTTAAATGTTCGATAGAGTCAGCCGTATGGTACCGGCGCTCGGCTGCTCTACCATTTCTTTTCTGACTAATGCGACCCTTAATAGACTCGGGATCTTCAGTAGTGTTATCAATATTCTTGTCAATTGATTCATCTGATTTTGATGAATATTGTGTAATATTGTCTAAGTGTGTATCGTTATCGAGACTATGAACAGGTGAAGGCCCTTCACTGGCCGGAGCCGAGTGTATCAATAGCCCCGAAATGTTTTTTGTTTTAAGGAGCGGTGGCTTATTTGCATTGAATGCTAGGGATCGGTTCAGTATTGTAGGTGAAGTTGGTCGGGGAGGTAATGAACGAACTGTTGATGGGGTTATGGATTTAGTTGGCGATGAATAAACAGGAAGTTGTATTGATGGCAGAGATGGTGGAGATTTAAGACTTTGTTTGTGATCACACATAGGATGATAACTCGGTGGCAAATTCACTGACAAAGTATTTGGATATTGACTGTATTGACCGGAACTACCCTTTGAATTTCGCAACAAAAAGGCTCGTCTTTCAGGTCGTGGAGAAGTTATGGTAACAGCAACTGGAGATCGATTATCAACACTATGTGAACGACCAAAAGATTCAGAATCTTCAACAACAAGACTTGGATTTCTCAGTTCTCCCAATTCAAAGCTAACTGCACGGGGAGGTTGTTGCCATGAATCTGGATTTTGAAGATAGTTAGGAGTGTGAACTGGAGGTATCATTGCTAATGAAGTGCTAGAAGTGGCGTCACTCATATCTACTGAACCACTATGAGAGTGAACAAGACTGGAACGGCTTGAACTACGGGGAGAATTACGAGATGTAGCCAACAGTGCCATCGATGGAAAATCATAGTCTTCTTCTTCTTCAAGATTGCGAAAGTAAGTAATTTCTAGCGCTTCGGAAGAAATGCTTTTGGTATGTCTATAGAGATCCTGTGCTTTCTTAATATAATCGATCCATGTCTTGGTGTCACTCGAGTATAGCAGATGTAAAGCATTAGCCACTTTAAACTCATTTAAATATAATAATATAAAACCCGTGCCGTCTTTCAGTTCTTGAGTGACGACTCTATCAATTATGAATGGCTGACGAATTACTCTGACTTTGTTTCCACTTTTTTTATTCACTGATTTACATATTAAAAGCAAATCAGTGAACAGAAAACAGTGAACGTCTACTTTACTGGCGAATGAGTCCTTCAGTTTGAGTGATCCCTCGACTAACAAATGCCTTATAAAATGAGGCGAACAACCATTCATTGGCTGAGTTAAGTCCAGATGGATGTACTCTTTCAACAACTATTGTCACAAATTAAACAGATTATTCAAACAAACAAAAAACACAACTAATGTCAATATAATTGGTTAAAATATATGAAATTTTCATGAGTTATAAATAATAGTCAATAGATGTATACCTTGTCTGCCTCATCGTTATTGCAATCAATTGCATCGTAACTCTCAATTCGGGTCACAATTGAGGCCAACTTTTGCTGTTCATGTTGTCGACGAAGAGCCGCATCGACGCCATAAACAAAACGCTCCACACATTCATTCTGTTGAATACAAGACATACATTGCTATCAATTACTTCAATAGTTGAACACTTCATCAATATTATCACAACTGAAAAAAGTATTTCATTTATTATGCATTTTGTGTTTATGTTATACAATCCTTATGTTATTTTAAAGAATATTCTTTATATTTTATTCTCATAGTTGTTAACAATTTTATGGGAATTCTTGTTACAACAACAAATACAACTGTTTATACTATTGAATATATAATGAAAACAAGTTTTACACACAAAAAATTAAATTTTGAGTTTTGACAGCTAAATCATGAGAAAGTTAAAGCAAAATAATATAAATCTAAATAATAGTCAAAAATAATTTGATTAAATTTTTTTTTAAAAAGTTTTAGAAAACATTATCTATACTACTAATATTAATATATGTAATATTATGTATATATATATGTAGTATTTTGTATTGATATATAATTTATATATATATATATATATAATGTATAAATAATAAAATTGTGAGGACGTATGTCAAGAGTGAAAACAAAATAATAACTCATATGAGATATAAAATAATAAATGAGTAAATAATATAAATATAAAAATACCATATTTTTTAGTGCAATCTTATGTTCATCTGAGTCAGTCTTCTTAAGAATAGCTTTAAGAAGTAATGAATATTTAGTTAAGCGTTGCATAGGTTTGACTAATAAGTCCATAAGCCGTAGTCGTTCACAATCTTTATGTGTTTCGCACCACTAATTCATTATATATATGCAAAAAGTTATTGTTAGGTATAATTAATTACAGTGTTGTCATAAATTAGATGACATTTGTAAAGCAACATCACTTACCACAACATAGGCTTTGAATAGTTCATTGTTTTTATGATTTTCTTTAACATATTGCAAACAAGTGCTGTGCTCTAAGCAGTACTTCATATAGGGATGAAATAACTGATCACACTATACATAATTAAACATAATTATGCAAATCAATAGTTTATTCATTAATACAACAATTAAAGCATTCAATTGTAAGTAATGACTTACCATAAGAAAGCCATCTTTCATAAGCAAAGGATTAAGTGGTTGATGTGTTTGGCGGCTATAGCTAAGCATAGGTAGTAAATGGTCGAACCAGAACTGATGGTTTGCGGCACTCACTTCCACTATATTACTGAACATCTTTGTTGTATCGATCTGTTAGTTGTAAAGTAAATCAAACTATTTGTTAAAAACTTTATTTATATATTAAATATTATATATATATAATCATAATATGTAATGATTTGTATGAAACATAAAGAACACAAATGTCTTTTGTAGTAAAATTTGTTTTTTAACTAATAGTATAGAATATATCGACAAAATAATACAAAAGTAAGTCATTTACAGAACTTGTGTCTAATAGTGTTGTATTCAAAGTATATTTCTGTTATCCGTTAATATTGTGTTTATTATACATCAAAACTAATGGGTAATTATTGTTGGGTTTTTGGATTTTTTATATGCATTGTTTACTTTTGCTATAACTTTGGGCTTTATTTTATCACAACTCTGGACTTATTCAACATCTGATGTCAAATGTCTTATTGACTAAAGTGTTGGACTCAAGAGAGACAATATTGACAACATTTTCTACCAAAATATCAAACTATGGTTTCAGTTATTCATGTGAATCGATGTAAATCAATACATATTTATGATTTATGACTTGCTTTATAGGTAAACGTTTAGTGTTACCAAAAAATATTTCATTAAATGATAATTTTCCGCAAAATAAAAATAATACATTAATATATGGTTTAATTAATTAATTTATTTATTCTCTAACATTAATACTATATTTGAAACATTTTACGCATTATTTCATAACTGTTAGTAAAACATATAAATTTATAAAAATTATGTAAATGAGTGTAAATAATGATGAAAGATTTTGTTGAAATTTTCAAATGGGGATTATATTTAAGAGAAATATTTCAAATTTAGGCAACACTTTAATGAAATATAGTATTGATTTTTGCGATAATATAACAAACTGTTAAACAATTGCAAATCAATATTTTCTACATAAATGTTTTGTTAGTAAATCACGTGATAAAAGATTTTTTTTGATATGATTGTCAACAACACAAAGTCATCATTGCTTTCAAACAAACTTATATTAATAATAATATTTAATAAACATTAATTGAATTCTAGAAATTTTTTACTGAATTTTCTTTATCAAAAAACATATAATTATTTATTTTATTATTATTTTAGAAATTCATTCAATTTTTCAATTCAAAATTTTTATATAAAGTATTTGTGTAATACTTTACATACAATATGCTTAATGTTAAACAGTATAGACTATTATATAAGAAAGACTTGTTAGGTAACAGTAATATTAATATTAGTTTTATTATTTTAAAAAATATATAAACACGTAAAATAATTACTTATTTAAAAGTTACAATTTTATAATTAGGTGATAATGGACTCGTATATTTATAACACATTTTATTTATATCTTTCATAGTATTTAATTAACTAATTATAAAAATTTATTTATTTTATTATGCAATATTATTGCAAATTTTATTCAATTTATATTTGTATCTTAAAGATAGTAAAATCTATTTATGAGATTTTATAGCAAATCCTCTGAATAACTTTAATAATATTTTCCTATAAATTCAAAGTAAAATATTTATGACATAATGATAAATATTATAAAAGGATTAACTGCTAACACAAATACTAATACTATATCAAGAGGTCTAATAGGAATCTAATAGGAATTGTAGTTTTATTAGTTATAAATAGAGCAATCAATTAGGATTAATGATAGACTGAAATTGCATTAAAACATGTAATCAATTGATTGAATGCAAGACTAAAGCCATTGATATGACTAACAATAAAATCTTGTAAAAGGTTTAACTGAAACTCGCGAGACATAAGTTAACGTAAAATAATACGGCAAACGATAGGACCCATCGATCAATGTTTATAATCAAGTGGTAGTCGTGTTTAGTGTTTGACAAATCATGAAAAATGATTAAATGAATGAAATGGTAGTACAGATGGGTTGGCTATACCTCATTAAGTAGACACTCGCTCTGCAAATTGCAAAGACAGGCGAGGAAGAGGTCGGTAATCACTTTCAATCGTCTTAAGTAAAACACTTCTGTTTCAAGCAATTCCCAAATGGCGTCGTTCTGGTTCTGCACCTTCTTTGGTAACTCTTCGGCATTTGCAACGATAGACATCCAATGGTCCTCCAAATAATATATATCTGTGTCATCGGTGGTCTCGGATTTGGTCCGAAACGTTAGCAAACCTGATTGCTCTGGAATACCGGTTTGTTGGTATAGGTTTAACAGATCAGTCAATTGGTCCAACTTTTCGCGATCACTTTTGAATGGATTAAAGAAAATGCCACCACTTTTGCGGTTTGCCGCCAGTTGTCTGTCACGAAATGCCTTAAGTGAGCCCTCATGTGAACCACTCAACAGTTCACTGTCTGCCAGAAGGTTCTCACACGAGACCATCAGAGCTCCTCTTCGGTGTCTTTGACTCTATTATTATTATAATTGTTAAAAACATTTAATTTTCATTAAATAAAATATAAAAATTGAGTATAAAATTTTTATATCTTAACTTAAATTTATCAATTTAAATGTGAATATGATAAAAATGAGAAAAAAATACAATAAATTATTTATTTACTATTGTTTTATAATAAATAAAATAAAAATAATAATTTTAAAATATTAATAACAATTAAATTGTTTTAAAAACTTTTTCATTCTCATTGTTTGATATACAATATAATATATATATAAACTGTATCTAAATGTATTTTATCTCTAAAACATGTACTAATTTATAGCTAATTTTGTAGAAATACTATAAATAATTGATTTGTAGATAAAAGGGTCAAATAAACAGAGTATAAACAATTCATTGTATAAATAAAATAAAGAGCAATTATTATTAAACATTGTAAAGTATATAATAACAAATAATGATAAAACAATTGTATAACAAAAAAGTTTTTGCTATAAATGATACTGTATTTCCATATCAACGTCTATACTAAAAAGCAATCATAATTATAAACATCTAAAATACTGTCATTACAGCTATTATTATTATTATTATTATTATTATTATTATTATTATTATTATTATTATTATTATTATTATTATTATTATTATTATTATTATTATTATTATTATTATTATTATTATTATTATTATTATTATTATTATTATTATTATTATTATTATTATTATTATTATTATTATTATTATTATTATTATTATTATTATTATTATTATTATTATTATTATTATTATTATTATTATTATTATTATTATTATTATTATTATTATTATTATTATTATTATTATTATTATTATTATTATTATTATTATTATTATTATTATTATTATTATTATTATTATTATTATTATTATTATTATTATTATTATTATTATTATTATTATTATTATTATTATTATTATTATTATTATTATTATTATTATTATTATTATTATTATTATTATTATTATTATTATTATTATTATTATTATTATTATTATTATTATTATTATTATTATTATTATTATTATTATTATTATTATTATTATTATTATTATTATTATTATTATTATTATTATTATTATTATTATTATTATTATTATTATTATTATTATTATTATTATTATTATTATTATTATTATTATTATTATTATTATTATTATTATTATTATTATTATTATTATTATTATTATTATTATTATTATTATTATTATTATTATTATTATTATTATTATTATTATTATTATTATTATTATTATTATTATTATTATTATTATTATTATTATTATTATTATTATTATTATTATTATTATTATTATTATTATTATTATTATTATTATTATTATTATTATTATTATTATTATTATTATTATTATTATTATTATTATTATTATTATTATTATTATTATTATTATTATTATTATTATTATTATTATTATTATTATTATTATTATTATTATTATTATTATTATTATTATTATTATTATTATTATTATTATTATTATTATTATTATTATTATTATTATTATTATTATTATTATTATTATTATTATTATTATTATTATTATTATTATTATTATTATTATTATTATTATTATTATTATTATTATTATTATTATTATTATTATTATTATTATTATTATTATTATTATTATTATTATTATTATTATTATTATTATTATTATTATTATTATTATTATTATTATTATTATTATTATTATTATTATTATTATTATTATTATTATTATTATTATTATTATTATTATTATTATTATTATTATTATTATTATTATTATTAAAGTATTAATATTTTTTGTATTAACAAATTCTCAATGAAATTATTTAACTATAGATATTATAATACCGACAAAATTGTTTAATATTATAAAACACAAGTTTTTAGTATTAAAGACACTATTGGTGTGTAAACTATTCATTTTTTAAATAGAAAAATAAATAAATTTTATATAAACATTATTCAGTATAAGCTTTTAAAAAATACATGCAATTGTATGAGAGATGTTATGCTTTAGAAATAAAATTGAATTTTAGTTCAAGTATTATAAAACAAAGTATTGTGAGTAAAGTACTGAAAAAATGAGTTTTTAGCTAAAAAGTAAATTATTGACTAAATATTTAAAAACTTATAATCATTTTGTAAAACATAATGTATACTCTATTAATAACACATAATACTCTACATAATAATAAATAATAAATTTACAAATATTCAAAAGATTATTAATAAAAATTGTTGGCAATAATTAAAAGTTAATTCTTGAATATTATAGCAATAAATTTCGTAAATTCTTATTCTTTAAGTATAATATACACAAAGAAATTCTTCTTTAAGTATATATTTATAACACATTCTCTTATTGTTATTAATATAAATAATGTTATATATATATATGAATATACAGTATATATATACTTTATATTCACTCAAATTAATAAGAAAGTAATTAATTTCAAAATTGATTTAATAAAAACAGTTTTGGTATGAATATACTTGTATTATCATATAAAAAATAAAAATACTTAATATTTAATGAATAATAGTTTTGATTTTATTTTTATAATTTTAGCAAAACATTGTGATATATTTGTATAGAATAAAAATAAATATCAATAATTAATTAATTATCAATAATATTGATAGATGTAAATATCTATGTTAATCAAAATAAAAATAACTCAAATAACAAAATAAAAAAACCTAAACCTAAATTATCCAAACTCATTTGACCCACTCATTTGACCCACTCATTTGACCCACTCATTTGACCCACTCATTTGACCCACTCATTTGACCCACTCATTCGATACAATTCACATAACTCACTCATAAAACTCATAAATAACGATTCAAACCTTTTAATTATAATCAATTTATAATTATTATATAAGTATATATCTTTTAATTATTTAGTGTGTTTGTATATTATGAATATTAATTATACTATAATTACATTGATATAAATATAATTAAATAGTTTATGTATTATGAATTTGTGAATTATGAATTAGACGTTTTAAATATCCAGTCATAACGTAGACAGTAATGTTTGGCTCAGTTCTCAAATTTAAAAATTTCATTAACTTTGGATTTAAGCCAAAATTTAATATAAAAATCTATGTGAATGACAAATACCGATACATAAATATACACTTGACTATTGGCAATGAGTTTTACTAAACATTAAAAAATAAAACATTAATTATTAAAAAACATTAAAAAATACAAATACTTAAATTAATAAAATACTATATTCTATTACTTTGACTATTAAAAGTGTGAAAATAAACAATATATTTAAGTTTAAATATTTAAAAAGTCAAATTTATATACAGAATTTACATAACAATGAAAAATTTATTTGCATAAGCTATACCAATAGAAAAATATAATAATAATAATATAAACTGTAATAACTATAAACTTTAAATGACTTAAGGATTTTTAGTATAAAATATTGAATAATAGCACAATAAATATTTAAAATAATAATAATTTTATTAGTATTATTTTAGTTACACCATAAATATTGATACACAGAAAGATTTAATCAATAAATATTTCGCAAAATAAAAATAAATAGTAAAATATTGTATAACAATAAACATTATTTTACATAAAATTTTCTACAATTGTATAATTTACAAAAATCAATGAAAAATACTTGATCAAGATAAATTTTTAAAGATTCAGATAACTTATATATTTTTTATTATTACAAAAATAGAAAAAGTTATTAAAAATTTTAATTTGTATCATTAGAAAAATTAAATTATTACACTTTAAAATATTTTTTAGTTAAAAATAAAAGATATATAAATTATATCTACTTTTGAATACAATTTTGAATTGTGCTATTTTATAAAGATAAATTTAGATAAATTAAAAAAAAAATGATTTATAAAAAATTGAAGTCATTTGATAAATATACTTAATCTTATTAATATTGAACATCAAAGATTATTGTAAAATAATAATTTTGTTTTTTAAAATTTCTCTTAACTTTAAGTGTGAAATTATTAAGCAAACTATACTGTCTTAAACTGTCATCGATGAAGCATTTGTTTGTAAATCAAAAAACTTTTTAGATATAAATATTAATTAATTGTTATTTTCATAAATGATAATCAATGAAAAAATATAGATTTGAAAAATATTTTAAAACATTGAAATACTTAAATTATTTATGATAAACATAATACAGATATTCTATCTGTTATTTACTCAATAATTACATTCATATTAGTCATAAAAACATAATAACACAAAATATTATAAATTAAAATTAAAATTTTTATAAATTTGAAAAATATTTGGCGCCTTTGGTCTTCAGCGCCCAAATTTTATTCGAGTCATTTCTCTTCGTTTTTAAGTCACATTTTTTCAAAAAGTCTGGGAAGGGGTAAAAAGCCAAAATCTGGATCTTAGGGGGTATTTTTGCCTTACCACCTCCTACCCCTTGCTTAACCCAGATATAAACATATTATAATAATTTATATTATTAGAAATTTGTGATATTTAGATGTTTATAGATGTCTTTAGATTTATTTAAAGTTAAACTCTTAAAATTACTCGAAATTAATAATTAGTATAAATAATTGATTGTAGTTTTAATTTTTAAATATAATTTTATAACATATATATAATATTTAGATTGAATGAATACACAACATAATTGAATCAATGTATTATATAAAATGCAAATATTGTCAAAAACACATCAGTTATTATGATTTGTCTTCAACGACATCGGAAATACAATATATTAATAAACAAAAAAGTGAAACGAGTGGCCAATCTGTCTATTGATTATACAATAAAATAATATAACTTTAATATTGTATGCATTGAGAGACAAGTGAACCGAAAATTTCAGGAATTGCCATACAATTGATGTGATGTAAAGTCATGTATTGACGAAAAAGCTTTTATGTCATATTAATAGCTCCGATATGTAATTGTAAGCGCACTGGTAGCTCAATAACGGACTTTTACCTAAAGCTTTTATTTTGATTGTAATTCAACGATACAGAAGTTGACACGCGATTAATATGAGATTCTGTTATATTTTATACAAGTTTGCTATCCATTGCATTACATTATAATACCACTACTTTAATACATGCTTTGCATTATATTTTCACTAAAAAGCAATTATTTTGAACACTTAATGACTCTCTGAAACTATATTTTGAATTATTATAACTTTGTCCCAATATATATATTATATTTATATATCATGTATTGATTTAATCTAATATTAAACTGAATATAAAAATAGCAAATATATGTATACAAAAGCCAATAAAGTAGCCAAAAATCAAAGTTGAAGTCATTTTTTTGTGCTAAACATTAAAACAAAAGGATAACAATGTTATCGACTAACTGTATATTTATACATATTATACTGTATATTGTAGTTACTTTATAAATATAATACTATATTCTATGGTATTTTATATAACATATATCGTATACCAGTATATGTTAGAATGCAATGATAAGTGCAGGCGTTTGCAAAATTCAATATACCGGAGCTTTTAACACATTATTTATCGAATTAGCCCTAAGATCACAACCCATCACAAGCCCAACACAAACCCAATTATGTCTTCAAAAGCAAATTTGATGGCCTTTTATCTCTTATAATTGCATTTTTAAATTTTCATATTTATGTTCATTACTTATATCAAGTTTAGTATACTGTTGTATAGAATTTCATTTTTCTCATAAATGTCTTATAACTTAAACTTTATATGAAATTATTACTATACAGTATATACATTATGATATATACTGTATTTTCGTTAACATAAAATGCATTACAAGAATTATCATAAATTTATTAATATTTATATTAAATAATAAAAACATTATTTAAATATTTAAAAAAAATAATATACGGTAATACAAATATAAAACAGCTAAGATATATATGAATTTATGTTATTATTAAGTATTTTAAATAATGATATAATTATTTAAATGAAAAGTCTAATACTTCATACCACACCTAAGATCTTAACTGAAAAATCGTATAATTATCATACAATATAATGTAATACCCATTAAACTGTATAACGTTTAGATTCAGAACCGTAACTAAATCATAAACATACAGCAGTTATAGTATATAAATAATAATAATAATTTTAATTTATTAATTATTTATTAAATTAAATTTGTATTATATGTATTTTGAAAAAACAAAATTAACTTAAAATTAACTTCACATTCTTTTAATTACAAAATTAATTATATATAAACTATCATGAAATTAACCCAAATAATAATAATAATATAATATAAAAATATAATGTATAAAAACTAAAATAACAAAATTATAATACCTATTTTAACAAAATATTTTGGTTATGGATTAATCGATTAAGCAATAAAAATATGACAGAAAGTATGCAAATTATATTATATTCAATGAAATAAATTACTTTTTTGTTATAAATTATAACTTATAATAGTTGTCTCTAAAGTATACACGGGTTGGGCTCTTATGAGTTTCTCCACTAATCAAGATATAGATAATACTGATTATTAAACAAATCGATTATTATATTGCAATACTAATATTACTATTAAACAAACAAAAAATATCTAAATATAATTTATATATATAAACAATTTAACTTCAATATTAAATAAGTCTATTAAATAATTTTTATTCTTATTATTATTGTCATCAAATAATTATTTTACTATATATTTTATTGTATAAAACGCTATAGTATTATTAAAAATTAATAAATTATATATCATATAGTTTACTATAAATATTTTTTTAATTTATAATATACAAATAATAACATTAATTAGATTAATATCAAATAATAAATAATTTAAAATTGTATATAAATAAAACAGATTATAATTAAATAATTATAATAAAAGAAAAATCTTTAAAATGATTTATGACATTAAGTTTGTAATTTAAAAGTTGCAACAAAAGACATTTTCATTGAATGTTGTGATTGATGTCGTTTGCCATACATATTGTATACATTTTTATTAATATATTTTTATATAAAAAATATTTTTCTCTAAACTATAAAAATGAATATAAAATAAAATATAAAATTTGATTTTTTTAATACTATCAGAGATGCGGCCAAACCCTAAACTAAAAGGAGTCGCTATTTAAATGTTATTATCAACTGAGGTGTGAGTTGTGGGCAATAAAAATAGATTTTAAAATATTCTAAATATAGAATAAATATATGTTTCAAATAAATATATTTCTTTTTGCATTAAAAATATTATATCCATAAAAATAATATTTAAATTGTCATTATTTTTTTTACATAAAATTTCATATCAGATTTTATCGAATTAATATAAATATAGCTATTTTAAGTAAACAAATTTCTAAATAAATAGTAATTAATCATTTTATTAAAAAAGGAAAACAAATTTTTATTTATGTAATAAAATAAATTAAATTAAAATTCCCATAAACTATAATTACCTTTTGTGGTGTCATATTAGTTGTCATAATAATATCCTTTTAGCTAATATATAACATATTTTAATTATAAAAATTGACTCAATTTTGAAATCAAACTTACGTAAATTTTATAAAAATATAAATACCATTTTAGGAATACACAATTAAATCATAGCATAGTTATTATATACCGTATATATCTTTGTTACAAATGAATGCAATAAAGCTAAAACTATGCTGAAACTAAAACTTAAATTAAAATTATATTAATTTTTAATTTTTTAATAATATAAAGAACTATTTATTTTTAAACTTTTCATTAATTGATTTATTTTAAAAATCTATTAAGTTATAAGTAATATATAAAATAATTTATGATATAACAAGTCTCAAGTTTATTCAATATTATATTACAATTAATAATAATGCTTTAAAACTAGTTATTAACATAAATTATACAATATTTTTATGACAACATCACAACCGGAGTCATAGAACCGTCACTTTATTGTCGGAGAAAACCATTGTTTTCTATATATTTAGAAATAGTTTAAAAAATAAAAAGTTGTCTTTTAGTTAATTATTGGATATATAATTAACAATTTCACGCATTTTATACATTTTTATAATGTTATATCGAGTAATTGATTGTATCAATAGAAGATATGATATAAGTATTATACTATTACTTAAACAATAAATAATGAATTTTATTATATACCTTCATAAATGTCATTTACTTGTAAAATAAAAATTTATTTTTTCAAAATTAAAAAATTAGTTTTACTTAAAAAATATATTTTTAAATAAATAATATTTAAATATTTAACAAATATTTTCATATAATAAAACAAAAATCAAAATATTTATAAACGCAATGACAGTCTGTAAATGTCAAAATAAAAATACTCTCACTTTATATCAATTAGAAAAATAAAACCTTTCATAAAAAATCGTAAATAATAAGTAATAATTATAAATATTTTGAATAATAAATTACATTTATATAAAACTTAAAATTATATTTTATTAAAAGTAGTGAACAGTAACACAGATTAATATACTATTTATTGTATTTATTATATATATAAATATGTATTTAATTGTTTATTATACTAATATACTGTAATATAAAATTTTATTATATTATATTAATATTTATAATTATATTTATATTAAAATTATATTCTTAACAATGAACTGAATCATTTAAGTCACATCAATAAAAGATTTACTCAATGAAATTAAAATACAATTTAAAGTATATTTATTTTAAATACTATTTAAATACCTATTTTGTTTAAATAATTTATTAATGTACATATAAATATTATGTTAACAAATGTTTTAAAAATTTAATTAGTCAATTGTCCAAATTTTTTTACTGATATTTATGAGTTGTTATGTATTTAACAAAGAGTTTTATATGAATATTAATGTCACATCAATTTATTGTTAAAATATAACACTAAGTGAACACAAATGGTTTGCAAATCTATTTTAAGGTTTAAAAAATTAAACATTCATTGATTACTATCGCAATCTATAATTTCATACAAATATAGTTATTATATAAAACAAACAATTAATGTATTGTATTGCATTTTCTTAGTAAATGAAATTGAACTTAATATCTTTAAACAATATCAAAATAATATAAATAATTTTCTACTAATTTTTATAAAAATTTGTATTATTAATAAAAAATTAAAACTTTAATATGAAATATAATGAGTAATATAATTTGAATTATTTAAATAAAAATTTATTTTATAATAATAAATATTAATGAGGATATGTTATAAAGAATCTTTATTAAATAGTAAGATGTTTGTATATTTAAAATTCAAAATATTTTAAAAATTTAAATGTTTTAATTACAATAAAACATATTTATATAAAATAAATTTATCAAATTATTTAAATAATACTTGAACTGTTTTAGACTTACAGTAAGATTAAAATATTTTTAAATATTTCCCAATATTTTATTAAACAAAATTAATAAAATGGATTAATTTAATTAATTAAATCTATATAAAAAATTTAATAAAAATTTGAAATATTACAATTATTTTATATAGTAATACTGTAGATAAAAATTGATACAATTTTAATTAAAATAAATGATTTATAAAGAATTCATATCATAAGCTATTTAAACTTAAGAGAAACTATTTCTTTATTTTATAAAATTTAATATTACTTTTATTTATTAACAATATATTTTTCATAAATTTATTAATTTTTTAAAAATTTCAAGTCAACCAAAATAAATAATATAAGACTTTGAACTATATATATAAAGTCATCAATTTTGAAAATTTTGAAACTTTTAAATATCACATTTGTTAGAGCATTAAATGATTTTGTGGTTCAATAAATTTAGAAGTAAACACTAATTTTAAATATTTTTTTCAAAATTGCTGTTATTTTACAAAACAATATTATACATACAATAATTATTTGGCTAAACCTTAATATAAATAAATACTAAACTAGAATAACAATACATTTTAATAATTCAAATGCTATCTATTAATTTTGGAGATCGATATATACTTGTTTTAGAAACATATTTAATTATTAACACATAATTTGTAATATTGGAAAAAATACATTTGATTTGTATTAAACAGTAATCATGTAATTTATATAATTTATAAATATTATACTGTATATAAACTATGTGTTTGATAAATGTAATAAATGATAAAATTAATAATATGGTTTTCATAGACATAAACACAAATGCAATATATTTTTCATATATACAATACTTATGATATATTGTAATAATCGTCTGTAATTTATTTGTTTTAAAAGTGAGTAGATTTGTGATGAAATAATATGGAAAAAAATTTGTGCTTAACATTTGGTTTTGTGATAAATAATTGAGGCCTAACTCACATATAAAGCACAATATACTGTATATAAACCCATTGTATATGACATTAATAGCGACAAAACGATTCATTATAATGATGTCACTAGAAATGGGTCGTCAAGACTGCTATTTAATAATTTTTTACTATAAAAACATTAAAACATTAGAATTGTCTTCCTTTAAATAATTCCCTCCATTTGAACATTTCTTTTAGTTTCCTCGGATATTCCCGGGATATTCCCGGGATATTCCCGCTACCCATGCATTACAAACATTCGATTACATATCAAAACTACAATATAATCTAAAAATATGTAATAACTATTGTGTTATCGATCTATCAAAACGTTTCCTACAATATTTCTGTTATGTAATAAAGTTATAGACATAAACTATATTTTATTTTCGCTATCAATTTTATACCAAACTTGGTTATTGTTATTATCATAAAATGCTATTTATGACTGTTATTTTAAAATATTATCATTTATTATTTTTAATAAATTTTTAAAAGTTTATTTTTCACAATTTTGATAAACAGATGAATATATTTTTTAAAGAAAACTTTAATTCTGCTAACAAATTATAAATATATTATTATGTAATATGTAATATGTAATATATGTCTATAAATTTTATTTTAAGCTAAAATCAGACAATAAGTTTAAAATTTTTATTAAAAGATCTTATTTTTATAAACAAAATTAGCATTCAATATATTTTCAAGTACTTATTAATTATATTTATATTATATTTATTTTACTAAACTTTATATATAATTTAAAAATAACTGAAAATAATCTAAATTATACAGTATATCAATATCAGTATTAAACAAAATAAACATATGTATTTCAAATGTCATTTTTAGCAAATAATAAAGTATTAATAGTATAATTGGTTTGTTAACACATTTTATAGATATTTAGGGTTGTGAATTACTGTATATATATATATATATGTGAGAAAAGTTCTATGAATTTTCTCTTATTGTATTTTGCATTCAAATCTATTGTTGACAAATTAACATTGCAATTGATGAAATTGTTTATAAAAACATATAAATCTACTTATGCTATTTTTTAGATAATTTATTATCTAAATTTTAGATTTTAAATGTTCTACTAAAAAACAATAAGTAACTAATAAAGTAATCACTAATATCATTTAAAAAAAACATCTTAATTGATAAATAATAAGATTTAAATAAAGCATTTTACAAAAAATTATAAATAAAATAAATAACAATTTATAGTAGAGTTCAGAACGTATACGATTCGGTTGAATTCGGTTTTAATTTTAACAGTTAATTATAATTTCTTACGGATTCAAAAAATTAATAGTTTTATTTAGTTTTAGGTTTTGACTAACAATATATATATTAGTTTTTTGGTTTGATTTCTACTAAAACAAAAAGCTATAATTACGATATTTTTTGAACATTTTTTGGGATTCGGATTTTGACAATTGATTTATAATTAACATAATTAGTAAATGTTAAGTATTAACGAAATGCTATTTGTTTAGAATTTGATTTCTTATCGATTTTATTAGAATATAATAATTATTAAAATTAATTTTTTATACAGGTAAATTTTTACATAAAATAATATATTTACGTAAAAAATAAAAACAAAAATTAATATAGTAAAATGCTTTATGAGTACTTAAGTCTATTTTTATTGAGTTGCCCTAATTGTATAGTAATTAAATTAATACAAATATAGAATTTCTACTAATATACAATAATATTATTTAGAAGCCTAAGATTAATAAATTTAACGTATACTACATATTTAAATTATATATATAAGACATACAATTTAAATACAAAATTTATTTTAGATATTTCCTTTAAAAACCTATACCACTTTAATGATATATAATATTCAAATTTTATTTCCCACAAAATTTTCACATTTTATTATAATAATCATACATTTAAAATATTTGCATCGATAAAGTATTTTTTATAAAAATTAATGAATACAATTGTCAATACATGTATTGAATAAATTATTTGATGATTATTGTAATAAAATTGTAAGTATTGTATTGTAATAATAAAAAATACAATTAAAAAACTTTTGACATACCATTAAAGGTCTGCTGTTTATTAATGTAACCGAAGGATTCAAACCATCATCTGTTAAAAAAATATAAATTAAACATATTTTACTAATTAGTAATACTGTTAAGTACTGTATATTATATATTATACATTATATTTAATATAAGCGTTCTTTCAAAGTTAATTAAAAATGTGTTATTTTACATATACTCAAAGTAATTGAGAGCTTTATTTGTAAACACTTTTTTGTTATTTAAATATATTGTATATTTTACTTTAGTATATATATTATCTTAGTGTGTGTTTGTGTGTGTGTGTGTGACATAAAAAATAAATGTAATAATTTTGACTATTATTCATAATACCGTGTATTTATAAATGATGTGATAATTATTAGGATTTTAGAAATTTTATCAAATAATTAATTGTATTTATTATTCACATAGTTTTTAATTTTTATTGAGATTAAATGTTTGGATATTAATTAAATGTAAATTAGAAAGAAAATCAATTATTATAAAATTGAAGTTTTAAATAATTTTACAAATATATTATATATAACTTACTAAATATAACTTAATTATTGTTATTATTTGATAAAATAATTTCTAGCATTCATTAATTAAAACATTTTGTAATTTACTGACATTTAATACTCAATACCAAACATATTAGTAAATACATAGTTATTACAAACAATTGGCCTGTTTTTGTCATTATAATTGTTTTAATGTACAAATTAGTTGATATTTTTTTACTTTAATTTCATAAAATGTAGTTTTGAAAAACAAATAAAATATTGTTGAGTCAGCAGCACATATGACACAACTTTAAAATTTAAAAATTTATTTTACACACTGTTATGCACTCAAATTATTTTTTTCTAATATATTTTAGCATTTTTACAATTTTAAAGAATTATTCAATTAAAAAACAAAACAAAAATAATAATATAATAATTTACAAAACATTAAAAATACTTATATTAAAATAAAAATATTTTATAACAATAATGTGTTATATCTATAATAAATATAAAACTTAATACAGTATTATACTGTAAAAAACATATGTTTGGAGTCATCAATGATTTTCAAATTCAATGTCTCATAAATTCATTGCTTCTGATATGATATAAATAGCTTTTCATTGAAAAAACGTTTGAAGAGATAAATAGGTTACCAAAGGCAATATCATTGCAACAAAACTACAAAAATTGAGTCAATCTCTTACTTATTATTAACTGGTATTCACTAAATTTAGTTATTTTCTTTAACTATTTTCTTTTTTTATTAAATTTTGTTGAAGATTACAATAGTTTTAATTTAATGTTCACTATAAGTTATAAATATATTTGAAATGAATTGACATTATTCAATAAATAGTATATTGAAATGTAATACAACAACAAAAATATTATGCAAATATTTTAAGCAAATTTATAACCAATAAATTGAGCCAACATTTTCTACACTAAATGGTTATAATATGTTAAAACCGTGAGACACAACAATTTCTTATCAAACTTAATGATCACTTTTTTTTCTCTCTCAAGAAATGCTATATTTTTAGAAAGTAATGTAAAACAAATTTATAAGTAATAATACAATCACTTTTGCTAACGGATTGACAAAATGGTTCAAAATTTTTTCCAAACAATCAATTCGTAAACTATTTTTTTTTGTTTCTGACTTAAATATTTTTTGTTACTCAAAAATACAATATATATATATATATATATATATATATATATATATATATATATTAGTTGAAAAATGATTACAATTTTGTGAATTCCGTTATTTGAAAGATATTGTTCAATAGTTTTAGTCTACTTTTATATATATATATATATATATATTCGTTTGAACGGTATGTTTGAAATGTTAACAATTCTCAGACGACAACAATAACAACAATACTGTGAAACACTGGTTAACATAACAGCCAAACACTCCGGAGTTTACTATCAAATTGGTTTAACTAAAGAAACCATTAAAATAAGTGCTATAATAGTGAGTCAAAAGTAACTCCTTTTAAGATGTTTGAGTGAAACTAATTTTCACATAAAAATACAAGAAATCTTAAGAGCAAAACAAATACCAAAAATTCTTACATTACTTGTGTCCCAATTTCAAGCATTAGTCGACCGGAATATTCTTAGGTTTCAAATGGTTGGACACAAAATTTCGTATAAATATATTGGTCTTCAATAATGAATAACATAAAAACACTATTAAATTATGAATATTTTTAATAGATTTACTAAATATAATAAGAGTAATGTATAAAATAGTATAATATTTAATCTTTACTTATAATTAATTTAATTATAATTTTGCTATCATTTATACTATCATTCATTTTGTCTAAAACACTTACATTTGTCCTCTATTTTATTCATTGGTTTTTTTTGGTAATGACTTTTGGTATATACAGTACAATACTGATATATACTGTACATATAAGACACCAAAATAAGTAAATAATCAAATTATAAACTTTTATTTATTGTAGTCTTTTCCAGTTGAATAAAATTCAATATAAAACGACACAACAATAAAAAGTACCATAAAATAAATTTTTATAACAATTTGTAAAATCATGTTAAAGAGTAAGAAATAAATAAAAACGACTCACAATCTCATCGCTTAATAATTGAATAGTCGATGTATTTATTAAATCAATTTATGTTTATTTGTAAGCGTACTTAATAATTACCATATATATTGTAATTATTAGATAATATTTGTTTTGTAGTTTTTCTTATAATATATACAGTAATAATAATAATAATAAAATAAACTATAGCAAAATTATTATTCAATTTTTTATTACTGTTGTTTGAATAAATTTATATATATATTGAATATATATTTAAATATTGTATTTTGACTATACTAAAAAATGGATTTTTTTGTTGTTTAGCCAACAAATAAAATGTGATTATTCATGAATTTTATTCATACGATATAATCAATGACAGCATAACTTCACAACAAACTTGTGTTTAATATGTCATTAAATAACATAAAAATTTGATTTTTTATTTTAAGAGTTTTTGCACTTAAGGTAAGTCTCTTAACACTCATATATTGTATAATATAATATTAAACTTTTATTTTATTCATAGTTTTATTTTTATAGCAGTTATAAAATGATAATTTTAAAAAATTCATTAACACGATCTATATTTTTAAACATGTTAAATATAGTTCACAAAAAGATAATAAATTTCAAAATAATGATATTTATATTTGTATAATAGTAACTATTGTTGAGAACTTTTAAAAAATGTGATAAAATTATTACATTAATTATTTAATCTTTATTTTAAATGACATATTTATAAAAATTATTTATTGATATGATTTTTATTAGACTAGATTATACTTAAGTTTATGACAAAAATCTAAACATGATTAAATTATTTAAATAGTTAATAAAACACTTACCTCTGTGTTAAATATTTATGATTATAAATATCACAATTTGTGATATTTATACAGTTATTATAGATGTTAACAAAACTTTCAAAAATAACATTAATAATAAAATATTTATTAATATATTATACAATAGGTAAAAATAGTTTGTCAAAGTGTTGTTTATTGAATGTGAGAAATATTATTATTTTTATAGTGAAAAAAGTTGTGATTATTATTAATATATTTATTTAGAGAAAACTCGTGTCTATAACTTAATGGGCACACAATCGTTACGTTTACTGAAATACATATAATATGTGAATATAATAATAATGTATAAATGACTGTAAATATGTTATACGCATGTGTTATAGTCGCCTAATTTTATCGCAATCACTAGCGGCACAAATTGCCATAAATTATTGACATCATTTAGAGGGCACTGTTATTATTGAAACCAAACTATTTTTACCGATATTTCAGTTGACGATATAAATTATGTTTAGCAATGGATCGCATAAATAATTGCCAAATTAGTGTTAATTGTTTGATTGATTGCATGATTAACGAAACATTATCCTATAAATGTGATATATCCGTATACTATAATATATTACAGTACATAAAAATACATGATATATATATATATATATATACTGTATATTATACAATAGATATTTGTGACATACAGTAGACTAAATCTAACACATATTGTGCACAAATTAATTCATTAATTCATTGTATCAATCAATTCATTACAACTACTGTACTACTAGTAAATACAATTACATTTTGTGATCATTGAAACTAAATTGTGACTTTAATACTACAAAAAAATTAAAAACTTGATTAAATAAATTTCGTAAAAAACAAATAGCAATTTAAATTAAATATTTTTTATATTAAAATATAACTCAATTATTTTAGTAGAAACTTTTTAAAATTCAAATTCTTGTTAATTGTGTTAAAAAATTTCTTATTATTTATATAAATAATTTTTTAACCTTGAAATGCATTATTTAAGAAAGTATTGTACATTTATTAATATTATTAATAATAAACTATTAATCAAATTCATGTTTTTTAAACAATTATATCATGACTTATACCCTTTTACTGTATTTGTATATATTATGTTTATTTTTAATTAACTTTCAATAATTAAACATTAATAAAATAAACATTGTATAATTTTAATAGTTACAATAAAAATATTTTAAATAAAAAAATATATAAACTTATCAAATTAATTAGATTTGATATAATTTATGTAATAAATTGTAAGCATATACTGTACTTACAAATTGCAAAGTCATTAGAAAAGGGTATTTAAAGGACATAGTGTGTGTGTGTTATGCAATTGAAGTAAATTTTATAATTAACAAAACATTTATATTATAGTATTAACACATTTAGCTTTATATTTATTGCTAAAATGTTAATAATAATAAATTATTGTATTTCTTAATTTCACTGTTAAAAACTTAATTTAGCTTAAACTTAATTAGAATTTAATGAATTTGCTATTTTAATAATTTACATTGTTCAAATTTTTATTTTTCAATACTCGTTATATTTTATGTGCTCAAATTATAATAATTCAATAAATTTATTAAACATTTCTAATTATTAAAAAAAATCAAAATCATAATCAATTAAATACTAGTAGTAAGTGATAATAACTAATAAAAAGAGTAAGATTTTATTAATTTACAGAGATTTACTATTTGAATCAGATATTAATATTATGTATAAAATATTTGTTTTTAATGTATAAATTTGTTTACATATTTTCAAATTAGTTTTATTTTATTTGGTATTTATTTTTAAAATAAAAAACAAAGTTACAATAAATTTAATAAATTTAAAGTTAATAGAAAATATATATTTTTGTTAATAAGTTTAAACAATTAAAAATTTACTAAAAGATTAGAAAATTTGTTTTAAAAATGTTATGATTTTATGTTTAAATCGGAATATTCTTTAGAAACTAAAATATATTTATAATTAATATTAATATTAATAGAATTCACAACAGATATGCCATCTATTGTATGAAATATTAGATACAAATTAAATGTCAAAACATGTGGTTTGAGTGCAAAAGCATTGCATTTGTTGTGCTTTTAATGTTGTGTTTAGTGTTGTGTTTGCAATACATTTGATTTGAATGATAAACATTACATATGAAGACATTTGATGGTCAAAGTGGACAACAATGCAAGTGTCAGAAGTAAACGACATTAAGATATATAACTTAAGTCACGGTAAGACTATACCCGAATGGCTGTCCGACCGCAAGAAACGATTGCTGGTCAAGAAAGATGTGGATCTTCGGCGTCGCATTCAACTGATCCAAGACTTTGAGATGCCTTCTGTAAGCAGATGTGTTGAAGTGTCACCCGATGGTCAATATATACTGTCGACTGGTGTTTATAAGCCACGCGTACGATGTTATGATGTGAACCAATTGGCGATGAAGTTTGAACGGTGTTTCGATGAAGAAGTGGTCAAATTTAAAATATTGTCCGAAGATTACACTAAACTCGTCTTCTTGTTTGTCGACAGATATGTTGAATTGCATTCACAGTCCGGTAGATACTATCGGATACGTATACCACGGTTTGGTCGTGATATGGTATATAATGACAGCACTTGTGACCTCTATTTTGTTGGTGACAGTAGTCATGTTTACCGACTCAACCTCGAAATCGGTTCATTTCTTAAACCATTTGACACTAAATCCATATCATTTAATACCTGTGCCATCAATCGATACCATAATCTATTTGTTTGTGGATCTCATGAAGGAATGGTCGAATCATTTGATCCGAGGACTAAATCATGTGTCGGTGTTTTAGATTGTGGTCTGAGTAGTGTTACCAATGAATCTATTGTTGATGGCATACCATCAGTCACTTATGTAACCTTTAGGGATGCCATCCATATGGCTGTGGGCACCGCCACGGGTCAGATCTTGCTATACGATATTAGGTCATCGAAACCTTATTTAGTTAAAGATCATAGATATGGACTTCCCATTAAAGACATTGAGTTTATTGATGATCTTGATTTGATTGCTTCGATGGATTCAAAAATAGTGAAATTGTGGCACAGAAATGATGGTCAGCCTTACACTGCAATTCAGGCCGACTCTGATTTTAACGATTTATGTATAGTTCCCAACACTGGAATGTTGTTTGTGGCCAATGAGGCACCAAAAATCTTGTCTTATTATATGCCAAGTGTAGGACCTGCACCCAAATGGTGCTCTTTTCTCGACAGAATCACTGAAGAGTTGGAAGAATCCAACGAAAATACTATTTACGACGACTACCAGTTTGTCACACAAAAAGATTTAGAAGATTTGGGATTAACTCATTTAATGGGAACTAATTTATTGAAGGCTTATATGCACGGCTTCTTCATAGATATTAGACTCTATCATAAGGCTAAAGCTTCTTCAGATCCATTTGCTTATGAAGAGTATAAGCGAAAGAAGATTAAAGAAAAGATTGAGTCTCAGAGAGCCGATAGAGTGAACATAAAGAGTGATTTACCCAAAGTTAACAAACAATTAGCACAACGTCTGGCATTTGAAGCTCAAAATGTGTCACAAAAAAGCTCTAAGAAATCCAAACCAGATCTTCTTAAAGACGATAGATTTAAAGATATCTTTACGAATCCAGACTTTGAAATCAACGAACAGAGTGAAGATTATCGACTTTTACATCCAGTAA
The DNA here is from genome assembly GCF_028296485.1 of Oppia nitens. NCBI lineage: Eukaryota > Metazoa > Arthropoda > Arachnida > Sarcoptiformes > Oppiidae > Oppia > Oppia nitens. The sequence continues at coordinate 1,673,748 of NW_026533250.1, forward strand.
TTAATAAAAATGTACCAAAATTTCAAACCGAATCAAAACCAAAATATGTTAAAAATTTTGATGAGATTCCAAGTGATAGTGGAAGTGATAATAACAGTGATTTTGATGAACAAGAGTCAGAGTCAGAAAGCTCTGATGATAATCATAAGTGGACTGAAGAAGTTAAACAAAATTTTAGACAATTTAAAGAAGAAAACAGAAATAAAGAGCGAGAAAGTCGTGTAACAAAGTTTTATAAACTTAAAGATCACAAATCATTTGCTAATATTAATGATATGAACAGTAATGTCGACGAAGAGAAAACAAAATCGACATTTGAAGAGCGACTTCGCGACTTTGATGCAAATAATCAATTGAATTCTGGAAGTACTTCTAAAAGTGGTGGGGTTTATGGTAACCGAGTCATGACATTCAAAGTTAAAAGTGAAGAGAAAAACAAAAAACAAAATTATAATAATAATAATAAGGAAGAGATGGAGAAACACCTATTGGAGCGAAAACAAGTCGCTCGAAGAGCCAAAGGATTGAAATTTTCGAAAAAAATGTTTTAGTTTTTCTTGTTTTTAGTTATATTAAAATAGATAATAATAAATAAATATAAAATATATATTTAATTATAATAAAATTTTGGCCCAAATTCTCGTATATTTTATTTATATTAAAATATAAACGACTGAACTCTTTGTTCTCATTATTTGTCTTTTTAAACAAAAGTTCATTTTTTATTAAATCTTTATTTTTGATTATTTTATTTCTAATAAATGTTAAATTAATAATAATAATACTTAAAACAAAATAAAAAAAAATTATTTATGACAAATGTTATCTAAATAACATTTACTATAATTTATTATATTGTATTTTATATTCATTGAATATATGTTTGTTTAGCCTTAAGAAAACATTGTTTTACTCCATATTATTATGATTTTAGATTAAATCTCACATTAATTTTTATATACAGTTTTAATATATAAGAAAATTGTTTCATAAAATAGATATCCAGTTTTAAATTATTAAGTTTAAAATATATTGTTAAGATATTTGATTTACCCATTAATATAAGATATTAATATCGTTTTCAACAGTATATCTTATTGTTATGTTACTAAAGTTATAGAAATGAATTAATTTTTATATGATTTTAGCATTAAATCTCATTAAATTGTGTTTTTAAATCATTTATTAAAGTAAGTCAAAAGTTACTCTCTGTTAGTGAGCGGTTAGATAACAATCACTACACTGTTTCAAAAGATTCAATGTATAAAAACTTTGATTATAAATATTGTTTATATAACAACTCATATAAGTTATCAGTTATATAATAAGTTCATATAACAAGTGAAAAATGCATTACTATTGTTGTTTATCCTATAAAATGATGTCTTAAATGTATGGATAAACAAAATAAAAAATTAAAAGAAATAACAAAAAAAATAATTTCTATATATGGGATCCATTATTGCTTTTGAATTGTATATATAAATTAAAAGTTGACAAAATTAATACATGTCAACGATTATCAATTGATAGTAAATTAAAATTTTCTATAAAAAACTTGATTTCAAAGAAATTGTATAAACATTTAATAGGAATAATTAGAAATTTTGTTATTTGACAATTTCTAGATAGTAAATGTATCTTTGTTTATTAAAAACCTAATATAAAACATTTTTTAAATTTAAATTTATAATTTAATAATTATTATTGATTTATTAGCTAATTATACAATATTAAGTATTAAGTTTGACAATAATCTACACATAAAGTGATACTTAGACTTGTTTTTAAGCTAAATATTGTTTGTGTGTATGTGTGTGTACAGTATAATTTATATTGTATATATTGTACAGTATATACTTAATAAACTTAATACTGTATAAAGTATGTATAAATAATATTAATATAAGTTTTTCATAACGGTGTCAAACATACCGAAGCTGCGTTGCTTGTAGTGAAATCGGGTCAGCTTTAGTCGTCCACTGGTTTGCATTTCAGTGCCTAACATATAACACATACAATAAATAATCATAATTTATATTATTATCAAAACTTAAATTATTTTGTGATAATTATTCACTTCTTATAAATCTTGTTTTTCTATTATTATTATTATTATTATTATTATCCATTAAATTAAAAATTCTAGTTTTGCTGTTATTTTGATGTTGTTTTTATTGTTTTTATTAAACTATTATAATAACTAAAACAGTTTTGTGTTTTACACAAATTGTTTTTTCTCTGTTGTTATTATTATACAAAAAGTAATATACAATATTTATAAACACATATATTTTGTTTTGTTTTGTTTGTTTCTCATGAAAAACTTATTTATTAACAATAATCATAAGTTTTATATAAAATATACTATTTATAAACACTAGATATAAAAATTTGCATAATATTTAACAGATTTGCCGCATATAATCACTTCTAACGTATAAAAAAATCAATATTTGCATTTTTTGCATTAAACAATAGATTATTATTTTAATGAAATATTAATATATTTTTTTAATTGCAAAATCTTCTCACATTTCATTTGTAATGCATTTACCATACATTTGTGCGTCAAATAAAAACTAAGTTTTATTTTATTATGCATTTTGATTATTTTAATATCATAAAGTGTTTATAATAAATATTACATTAATTAAATAATTATTTTGTTTATATCTCAATAATGGTTTTGAAATAATAGCATATTTTTAAAAATATAATATTTGCGTTGCTATTGTCTTTATATTTTTTCATAAAAACTCATTTGTTATAATAAATTTAGCATGCTTGTTTTATTTCATTATAGCATTTAATATGATGTCCTTAAAAACTAAAACAATTTTTCTTTTAGTTAACATATTATAACAAACTTACTATAAATCGTAAGAATCTGTTGTAAATCTATAGGATTTCGTTTATTTACTTTAATATCTGAAATATAATTTATTTAAAAATATTTAATATATATTCAAATAACATATGTCTACAACTTAATATCTATTTAAAAAATATTTATTAAAAATTAAACATATTAATTTAATATAATTTTTATACAAATACAGTATACTAAAAATAATATCAAATTTTTATTATAAATATTACTCAACACTTCCCTATTATATATTTATCATTCATTCATTACATAAATAATTAGATTTTTTATATAACAAATATACACCAATAATATATTTATAGAGTAAAATAATAAAATAATAATAGAGTATAATAACGCATTAATAGACGTTTTAATATATAATATGAGTATTATAATACAAAAATTATTATTTTTCAGTAAAATTATAGGGGTTTAGAGTTTGGATATATTTATAAATAATAAAATCTATAGAGATATGAGTGATTGCGTGACCATTAAATTGTTTGTTGACACGGAAGCAAATGTTTGCAAACTTCTCAAATAATATACTAAATATCGGCAATAATTAAAAGCTGTACTCAATTAATCCTCAATTAAAATATGCGCCAAAAGGGCTCATTTTGCCCACAAATGAAGGTCGAGACAGGTTTGCTGTGTTTGGGTAGTTGTTTGGACCGATGGGGGAAAGGGGTCACCCACCGAGGGGGGGGACTGTTGAATCACTTCATACTATTTACAATCAAAAACAAATAAAAACCATATCTTTTGTTGATTTTATTTAAATTATATAATAAATAGCTAAAAGGCATAACTCTGTATTTAATTGTTCATATTATTAGGTAAAATGCTTTTATTTATTTTTAGTATTTGTATTTAACTTTACTTTATATTTATTTCAATGATTTATACAAATAATAATGCTTTCTAATAATAAAATGATTATAAAAGTATTATAGAAATAATCAATAGAAAATTATAATTATATCATTGAGTTAAAAATCGGACATTTATTGTATTTTTAAATTAAATGATAATAAACTTTGTATAATTTTGTTCAATTATTATTTCTAAAAATTATGAAAATGAATAGTATATAATAAAATAAATATATTTTTAAAAATATAATGTAATCTTAAAAATGAGGACAAACTTGTCTCTGCTTTAATAAACTTTATTTACTTTTTAGACACATTTTAATTAAATATAAGTTAATCAGTTAAGCTATAGTTAAGCTTAAGTTATCATTATTAATATGCAAAATTTCTAGCACATAATTATCTATAGACTATAGTACCTAATATACAGTATTTATTAATTTTAAAATTTAGATATTAATAGTTATAAAATTAAATTATATATTCATATTAAAATAAAATTATGTTTCAATAATTAGTATTTCATACTACAGTATATTTAATATAATGTATTTTATGTTAAATAAGTTTTAAAATGTTAAATGAAAATGAAATAGTTTTTATGTAACACAATATAACTTATATTACAATAATTTAAAACAATCTAATGTTCTCTTATGAGTGTTTGGAGAGAACAGTGTATTGTTTCTAATCTATACATTTGAAAATGATTTTTAAATTAAATTTATTTTATATATACAGTATATTATATACTGTATATATACAGGTATATATATATATATATATATACTATAATTACAATAATTAGCAATATACTATAAAATTATCATTTTTATTTTTTAGTTACTTTTTGTCTATGTTCCAGTTATTTAGTACTAAATAAAATACTTTTTTTTATTAAAGTGTTTATATCTAAAATTTATATTAATTTTTTAATAATGTCATCTTTTAAAATATTTCAAGAAATAAAGAAATCTTTTTTTCCGTCAACTATTCAATAAATTTTTAATTAATTGTCCAATAATTTTAGTTAAAACCAAATGAATAAACTTTATAAAGGTATATAAGTTATATAATATAGCAAACAGAGTTGTGTTTACATATAGGCTATGGGTTTTAGAAATCCAAAAATAGCATTAATTTTTTAATTAATTTTTTAGATATTCAATGATTAAACTGTCAGATAGTTTTGGAAATTAGTGTACAATATATATATATATGTCTTTGACGGACTTATTATAACATATAGGTTTGTAATCAAATATTTATTGTATAATAATTATTTAAGAATCAAAAGTGTTTTTGAGGTATAAATAATTTCTGAACCTTTAAGTTATAAAAATAATACATCTATAAAAATAACTGCACACCTGTACCTCATAACATATAAACAATATTTTCTACTCTAAATAACAATAAAATCAATTTGCAATTTTTCATTTAAAAAAATATAAAATCATTTTATAAATTTTAATTCATTTATATGCAATAATACAACAATATATTGTATATTTTTTATGTCAAAGATTAATCTAATATATATTTGTAAATTAAACTAAATTTATATACATATTAATTTATATTACTAATAAAATATTTATCAATTTAGTAGATTTTTAAAATAAACTTATTGAGCATTAAAATCATTGATTATTTTGTATTAACAATTATTTGAGATTAATAATTATTTTAATAATATCTTATTTTAGCAACAATTCAACAAAAAAATATAATTTATTGTAATCATTGTTAAACTGGTTCATAATTCTTGGTTATTGATAATCACTAAAAATATTTGCACAAAAATTAAAATTAGCACAACATATATCCTTAAGTATGTTATGATATAAATAATATAAATCTCAATCTGTTATTTTAAAAATCTTATAATTTTAATGTAAAATGTGAAATATTTGTAACTTATTTAGATAAAACATATTATATTGTATATGATAATATTAAAATTAATAATTGTATCGTTAATAGACTTACAGATAACAATATAGACTTTTGATATATTTTATAGAAATTAGTTTTTACTTTTATATTCCCAAAAAATAATAATAATTTATACGATTATCTATAAGCTATCTCTTTGTTTTTATAAATTGTGTTAAATTAAAATGTCATAAACAATTAATTAATTATATAATGAAATATTATATTATATTATAAATTATATTTAATATTAAAATATACATCAAATAACTTACCAGTACTTCTTCTCCTAATAATATGCATATTTGATGTTATTTGATATTTTGAAAAAACAATAATTTAGAAAATCCACAGATGTTTCACATTTGTGATGATAACTGAAAAAATGATATAAAGTATCAGATCATTGGTTACGACACACAATACATTGGGTGCTCTTCTTTATTAATTGTTTAAGTCATTAAAAAGTGTCAAATCAATCACATAAAACTAAATATTAAATATTATAATGTAAAGTATTTTAATAATTATAAAGAAAACATTTATATGAATATCAATTAATAATTATTAACAATAAATCAATTTTATCCTAAACAGGACTTTCATATATTGTAGTTTAGGTAAACCAATGTATAAATGGCACACAATATATGATGAATTTTTTGGTGACTACACAATCATAGCGATCACACAATTAAATTGTGTTTCAAGTTTTTGTTGTGATTCCCACAAAATATAATGCATTTCTCTCAAAGCAATAGTATGTAATGCAATACAATTTGTACATCAATTGAGAGATTTGAGCCAAAATAGCAATGAGATCATGACTTAAGCAGAACTGGAAATATTAGTTTAGCTCATATACTATAAGTAGATTAAGGGTCGGTCTTAACCATACATTCCTATTTGAAACCGTTATATCATAGCTTATGTATAGTGTTTTATATAAATTATAGGTATTCAATGTGAAAATGTTTGTCACACAAGTGCTGGATAATTGTGTATTCAATAAATATAATAATCATGATTATCATAAATTCATAAATACTGGTTATTCAATTGTTGCTAACATAAAACTATTATACAGTACATATCTATTAATATATTTTATATGCTATACTATAGTATTGTATATTACAATATTTTGATAGATTATATAACAGGTATATATACCGTAAGTTTTAGTTATAATATAAGATATACTGTACATACTTTATATAATGTGTTTTCTATATGATATTTATATAAAATTTATATCAATATTTAATATATCAAAGAACATTGTAATACATGAAATAGTAAATGAATAATAAGTAAAAAAACATATTATTTAATAAAGCAAATGCAATACAAAACCAATTGAGAGACCAATCATGAATTGACACAACAAGACATTCAATGAATGATTGAAATTGTCTCAAATATATATATATTTATATAAAATAGTGTTTCATATTATGATATAAAATCTATCAAATGATCAATTTTAGTCACAATTTTCACAAAATAACTATTATTTTTGCTTTAAAAAAGAAGTGATTTAAGGAAAAGTTATGTCAAACGAAGCACAACAATAAAGATTGTAATAAAGTTTGAAATCAATTATAATTTCAATTTTAAAATTTGTTTTTCAAATATTAAAAAAGGTTTAAAAGAGTGAACGACACCACCTTTTGTATAGAAAGATAGGGATCAATGAGTAAACAATTATTTTTACACAACAACTGGTCATTCATTCATTGATTGATTCAAATAATTCCTGTATTTATTTGAAGGCTATATTGCTGTTGAATATGATATTAATATATGAAAACAGTAGCCAATTATAAAGGCATTTATTTATGTGTTGTTTCTAATAATTTTATTTTTATTCATGCATTCCATACATTTACAATTTATTATACATTTGTTCCCATATATGAAAACCGATTGTTAGATAATCAGTAATTATCAGTCAATTACTGTTTATATATATTACAAATTTCTAAATATTTAATTAAAATAATCGATGCCTTCATTTGACCTTATTTTTAATGTAGTTTTTTATTGAAGTAAAAAAATTAACAACAATTGAAACTAGTAGTAAATATATACAAAAATAATACTAATAATAAAGCTTTACTATTAATATATATATATATTTGTGTATATAAACTTAAAAATTAAATACTAATTTATAAATATTTATAAATATATATATATATATATATATATATATATATATATATATATATATATATATATATATATATAAATGACTGAAATAATACAAATGATTCAACAATTATAACTAAATAATTTTACTTATCATCAAATATCATTATATCATTTTATAATCGATGTGTTTATCAATTTTCCAATCAATTAAAATTAAAGGTTGTATTTATATCTTTTTACTAAAACTATTAATTTTTTAATATTGATTTTATGCAATTTTGATATTATGTAAAAATATATTCAATTAATTAATTAAAATATAAATGCTTTGAAATTATTAAACCCTATATTTATATTATTATACTCTAAGATTTAATAATTTGTTTTTTAAAAGTAGATTTTTATTATTAGCATATAATATCGTAAAGCTTTATTTATAATACCAAATTATAAATAAATAGATATTTTAAGTGATAAAATTAATAAATAAAAACTTATATTTATATATATTTTAAAACAAGTTTTTAAGCACATATCAAAATATATGTATTTGTGTTTGAAAAGAAAGAAAGATTAATATAAATAGTTATCTTTGCCTAACTTAATATTAGACTAATAATATAATATTATTATAATATTGATATATTGAAGAAAATTTATTTTTAACACAATTTAATAAAGTTTTTCTAAATTTATTTAACCTGGATCTAACATTAAAAATGCTAATTTAAAATGTAGTGTAAAATTACATTTTAAATTTTTTTAAAAGTATTCAATCTAAATGTATTGTATTGATTTAACACTAAAATATATTTAATTTTTAACTATTATTAAATCAATAATGTTTTCTTTTATATTTAAATTAATCTATTAATTAATAAATTAATAAAACTAATAAAAATATATAATGTTTTGTTATTCGCAAAGTTGTCCTCTCATCCAATCGACAGATCATTGTTTTCTATGGCAAACATAGCTTTAAAGCTCATAGTTATACATAAACACCACTAAATACTTATCAGTAATGTATTGAATTTTAATTCAATTATTTATTTTTCCACTTTTTATTGCCGCTTAAGACCTAATACTCTGTTTTCTCATTCTCTCTAAGTTTTTGCAAAATTTCTTAATAAAGACAGTACTTATGCTTAACTTTTAAAGTTAACAAAAATACAAAACTTTGAGAGAAAGCATACTTTAAATACTTAATAAAAACTATACTTAGAAAATATGAGGTAAAGCACATGCGTTACACATATATTGTATTTATTATATTTAATATAATATTTTGTATTAATATTTTATGTCAATTAATATTAATAATTATAAATGTAATGATAAAGTCTTATATCTTAAACAAAACGATTTTATACTTTACTTTAAGAGAAAAATTTCTTAATAAAAACAAGACTTTGGTAATCTATTTGAGGATTTATACACAAAAAATATTTTTATGGTTTTGCGATTATAAAAATTATAAATAATTATTTAAATGATTTTATTAAAATGAAGTCAATATTATGATTCATAAAAAACTATTTTTAAAAATCTCTACTAAATTTTAAAAAAGTCTACTAAATAAACTAAAACAAAACTAAATAAAAAAACAGACTAAATAATAGAAATAAATAAAGTAATAAAATAAATTCAACAATAGTCTGAGTATTGAAATTAAATTGATGTATTATTTATATTTAATCAATCAATAATAAATAAGATATTTAGTGAAATATGACTATCATTTATATCAAATGATTAAAAAATGGTAATTATTTTTATAATTATCATAATTTAGAGTCAATATTTTATATATCAGCTAATTTAGTTAATATTAATATTAAATTATAAATTATTTAGTGTATGTGTGTGTGTGTATGTGTGTGTGTGTATGTGTGTGTGTGTATGTGTGTGTGTGTATGTGTGTGTGTGTGTGTGTATCTATGTGTGTGTGTGTGTGTACTCAAAAATAAAGATTATAATTAAAGTTGTAACCTTTAAATCACTTTTTATAACACTTATGAAAACAATTATTTAGTTGACTTTTAAACATTCTGTTGTCAAAAAACTGAGATAATATCTATAATTTTAATTAAAATATATAACATTAACTTTATAAATATTAGCAATAAATTGTAAATTAAAGCGTTTATATTTATTTTGAGATTTTGAGAAATAAAAATAGCCAATAGCCAAATGTTAAAATTATACATTTGTATATTCAATATACAGTATTTTTACAACAAATATATTATTGTTTGAGAAGTAATTTAATTTAAAATTAAATGCTATGTAAAATATATATCGTTGTATTTATTATTTAAATTTTATTTATATCAAATAATCAAAATAAATAATCAATTATATTTACAATGGAAATGAAGAAATCAATATTATATTAAAAATAATTTAGCAATGATTCTAATAATTCAATTTTTACAATTAATTACTTCATTCAATTATCACATAAATAATATTAATTATAAATTAATTAATATATAAAAATAATTTTTATTATCCCAAACTTTATTTGTTTATTCAACTGTACATCTATTTAAAAATCAAAAGTCATTATTTTATCAATTTTGAATTTTTATATTTAATTATTTACAAAATATTATAATACAAGACTTGATAGTCATGCTATGTAAAAACATTAATTTTTAAATTAAACTTTTAATAAAGTAATTATAATATTTTTTTTTATAAACTGCATCTATCTATAAATCTATCTATAAAATATTAAATAATACTGTATGAGTGAATTTATTATAAATTTGTTAAAAAAATTCTACAAAATAAAAATAATTTAAACCAATAAAAGACAACTGTTTATTTAAATGTTATTTTATAAACATTTCAATTAATAAAATAAGATTAACAATAACTTTTTAAGATATTTTTAGTTATTTTTTATTAATAATTAATTTTAATACATATTTAGGTACTTTAAAAAAGAATATAGAAAGTCAATAATATATGTTGGTATAAATAATTTATAAACTATAGATAAATTATATACAGTATATATAAAACATAAAACATCGGTAAAATCATATGTAAAAGTCTGGTATACTATACACTATTCAATAGCTTAAATTGTTTTATAAAAATACAGTACATTTTATTTTATTTGAAAATCAAAAATAAATTTGCAGTCTATTGTATAAATATTAATTCTACAGTATCTTTATTAATCTAGTTTTTCATTCATTTAAAACATATTTTCTATTAAAATTATACTAACATTTATCCGCGTCTATAAGTTTTAATTAGTCATAAATGTTATAAAATTAATTTACAAATTATTATTTCATATATTTTTTGGATTCTATAAAATTACTATAATTTGTTTATATTCTATAATTGATTAATAATTAGTGTGATTACATACAGTATCGTATATACTGTAAATTACAGTATTAACATATAGAAAGTTACAATATTGTTACAAATATTAAATTTCTAACTAATAAATCCGGCTTAGATTTACACTTGATATAAATTTTTGCGATATCATAATTATGTATAAAAATCTCATAATTATATCAATTTTCCGGTTCATTTAACAAATTGCATTCAATAGAAAACTCATAACACGCTGATAAACAATCTAATAAATATAAACAATTAAAATACGATATTATTAATAAATAGCAATTTGAATATTATAAAAATATTATTATCCAGTGTTAAAATTTTAGTTTTTTATTTTGATGTTATTTGACAACAATAGCGGATATTTCTCTAAATTCAGTCATTTTTATTATAATAATCACATATTAATCGTGTGGCTCAACGACTGTTTTCATATCAAACTAAATAATTTATTTTTATTTAAATTATAAATATTATTATAGTTTTTAATAATTTAATTTCTTTTTAAAGAGATATATTAAAAACATTTAAACATTAAGAAATAACTTATTTCTCAATAGTATATAAAATTTAAAATAATATTTAAGACTTTTTGTTACTAAAATCAACTCAAAATGCATATCTTTAATGTTCATAATATAATCAAAAAAAAAAAAAAAAAATTAGACAAAATTATATATTGATTATCAATTATTCCCATTCAGTAGTTCCGGGAGGTTTGGGTGTCAGGTCATACAAAACTCGAGATATTCCGCTAATCGCTTCAATTTGTATCGCCATTTGTCTAAAAATCTATATATATATATATATTTAAAAAATAACATAAATTCTCTAAACATTAATAAAATTTGTTATATACTGTATTACCTCAAAAGGTATGTGTCGGTTAGGTATTGCAGGTACACCTTTGATATAAAACAAAACAAAAATCATTTAAACATTAGTAAGATTTTTAGAAACTATAATTTTATACCAGTCATAAAGTCTTCGGTAATGAAAGTCCTGATAACTACCGATCGCTGACACGATTGGTTTCGGGAAACAACATCCCTATCAAAATGTATTGGAATCAAAATAATAGGCATCTGAGAGACAGCACTTCCGTAACCACTAGTCATTAATGTCTTTGTGGCAATACTATCGGCTTCTCTCAGTTGGGATAACACGTGAGGCGTTAAAAAAGTTTGCGTAACGTCTTGAACGGGAAACTTAATGGAGTCTCCAAACACATAGCAAACTCTATTGACATTATGGCATATCCTGGGTATCAGTTTAGCTAAAATATTCAGATCTTCAAATTTTGTGGACTCATTCTCATGTGATTTTGTTTGATCTTCAGAAAGAGCGACCACATAGCTGTAAGTGCGACAATCTCCCTGAACTCCAACACTTTTAATGGGTAATAACGTTGCAGTAAAACTGTATGTTTCCGAAAACTTTATTAAAAATTTTTGTTCTTCTTCTTCGATGGCATTTTGAACTTTACTGATGAGAGCGTGTTTCTAATATAAATCATTAAATAATTATACATTAATTTTACAAAAACTGGTAATTAAATCGATATCAATAATACCCGTTGCAATGAATTCGAGTAATTGACGATAACTTTCACTAAAACACTCGTTTCAGAGAAGTCCTTCTCCATAAATGGTTCTTCGGCGCAAATGACACGAACGGCAAGTCCCGGACCGGGAAATGGATGTCTTTGTACAAGTTCTGAGGGTAATCCTAGGTCTTTGCCGAGTATTCTGACCTCATCTTTATGAAAGTCTTTAAGTGGCTCTACGACCCGTCCTTTTTCTCTCAATTGTCTGACTAATTCAGTGTCGTTATGATGTGTCTTAATCGCATCGGCATTAGTTGAAGCCAATGCTGAGGCACTCTCTATGAGATCGGGTCTAAGAGTTCCCTGACCTAAGAGTACTTCATCGGGTTTTAACTTAAGTTCTTTAATTATATCGTCAGATATGCGAACAAATGTGTCGCCAATTATTTGACGCTTTTCTTCGGGCGCTGCTGTCTGACAAAGAACTTTCGTCGTTCGCTTTCTATTTGGTTCGGCTTTCGATACGGAAACAGTGGTAACGGCGTTATAAAACTGATACGAAGCGTCGATCACTAATTCAATATACGATACATATTATACTAAAATAATTATTTCATTCCTTCAGTTTATTCAATAAAATACCTTTAAGTTTGAGTCCGATATCACTTAAAGATTTTTCTACAGCTTTACTCTCATTTTTCCGCATAAAGCCATTATCGATGTGATAAGCAATCACTTGATCTTCTTTAAGTGATTTATGTAATAATGCCGCGCAAACTGTTGAGTCGACACCACCGCTGACTAACATCTATTGTAACAAAGATTATAACATTGTAATCAACAGATAAATTAAATACAATGTTTACTAATACTTACTAAGACTTTATTATTTCCAACAATTTTACGGATATATTCAATACATTCCATTTCACGGGAATGCATCGTAAAATTGCCGGTCAGACCAGTTATATCATATAAAAAGTTTTTTAACATTTGTTTGCCATTTGTGGTTAGATCTACTTCGGGATGAAATTGCATTCCATATAACCTGAGTTTCTCGTTAGCGATCGCTAATACAAATAATGAATTCAAATTTTATTTAAATTATTTAAAAAATTTAATAGTTATATGTATTTACTAATTATTACTTACCGACAACAAGAGTACTAGATTTTCCAACAATTTTGAATCCATCTGCCACTTGGTTTACCGAATCGCCGTGTGTTAGGAGAGCCTCTTGGGATGAGTCCATGTTTCTGGTTAACAAAATTAAGGGTAATAGTACTGTACCGGTATATATAAAAAATAGATATCAGTTAAAGTAATACAGAAATAGTGGGGATGTATTATCGACACTAATGGTGAACTGTCCATCTTCACGGGCGTCTTTCCTATGAACGGTTCCTCCAAACTCTTTATTAAGCATTTGCATACCATAGCAGATGCCGAGTACTGGTAGACCTATCTTGAAAAGTTCGGGATCATAGGGTAGAGCATCGTTGGCGTAAACACTTCCGGGACCTCCAGATATTATAATGGCTCTAATTATCAAATGTTATCATATTTTAGATATCATTTAAAATCAAATCAAAAAGTAGTTATAAATGTATGAATACTTGTATCCATCAGATATGAGTTTTTGTGCCGATGTGTTCAACGGCAATATGTGTGACTCGACGTTAAGTTCGCGGACCCGACGGTCAATACATTTGCCATATTGTGCTCCACAGTCAAGAATGGCCACTCTCTCCGAGTGAAGCAAACCATTCATTACATGACTATCACTGTTCTGGTCATACATTATGTCAAAAAATTTCAATCTTTTGCTATTATCTCTACAAGAAAACAGTCAATTGATTATTAGTCATATCTTTATATAACATATGTCTTAATTGTCGACATCAATGGTAAACATACCGATCACTTGTCACTGTTTTCTTCTTTTAAGAGGTTATGTCAAACACCAGTGCTTTTACGATAACATTAAGAAATGAGTAATAAATTAAAATATATTTACAAATAAATTGAGTGCTAAACACATATATAATATGATAAAAATGTTTTATAAATTAAATTAAATTAATTTAAACAAACAATAAATTTATGAATAAAATAGTCTTTTAATATATCAATGAAGACATGTTTTACAGACATTTGTAGCACAATATCACTGATGTATTCATATTACTTACATTAAGCCGCCCAACAGTCAACACTTTTGTTGATCAAATACATTGACAAACAATTATATTATTTCTACAGATATTAGCCAACGATTGTACAAAAAAAATTATACTAATTTTGTGAACATTACTGGTATTATACAGTATAGGCATGTGTTGAATGTGTTGAATGTCATTCAATTAATACTATCAATAATTACATTATTATTATACAAGTAATAAATATAAGGCACATATAGCTAATTCATTCAATTAATAGACAAGTTTTACAAATATTTTTCAAATTTTAATTTTTTTATATTATAATTATTTATAGTTATTTTTAATATTGTATTATAGTTATTGGATAATTATGTTTTTTGATTAATTTTTAAAATATTTCAAAATTTAAATAAGTTATATTAACACTATTTTCGATAAGCGTAATGAATTTATAGGTGGTTTCTGCATAAAAACATACAATTATACTGTATTGTGTAATAAACTTTTTATAAGTTAACAATTAGTTATTATATAATTTATATATTGTATTGTAGATGATTTATTAGTTATGAAATTTAATACAATAAATATATCATAATATACTATTACTATAGCTATAAACTTTGTAAAGTTTTAATTAGATAGCAATTAAGTTAACTTAAATAAAATACTATGCGATTATACAAATTGTATTTAAATTAATGAAATAATTTTCAATATTATTTAATTTTTATATAGTTAAAATTAGTTATATCTATTATGGTTTTTCAAATATAATAACTCTCAGTTGTAACATGATCATTTTATTAAACTTATATAACATGAGCACTATATCATTGTATTTTTTCAATTAAATCATATCAAATAAAATAATTTTTTATTATTTAGTAATATTCAAAAAATCACGTTTTACAATATTATAGAGTCTATATTTGTTAGTTTTATTATAATTATTTTTTATATCATTCATATCACATATAAGTTTAGTACTATTAATAATTTGTTTAAAATTCAATACATACCTTCTTGTATTATATAAATTATTCAATTCAGTCAATAAGTAATTGTAACTAATTATATATTTTTTCAAATTTAACTGACAAATTGTTGACTTGAAAAACGTTTGTAATATAATTTAAAATATTAATAAGTTTGGTCTTAAAAATAATTTTGAAATCATAAAACATATGCCTATTCCTTGTCATAAGCTAACTGTCCAATAAATTGATTGGGATATCCAGTGATTACTGTTCAATGATTGAGATAACAAATTGATTTTTGAAAACAAAATTTTATTAATTAAATAAACAAAAATTTAATAAATTTTTTTATCATTCATTGTTTTCTTTACTATTTTAAATAATTAGTAAATTATATATTTTTAAAAGTCAAATAGTAAATATTAATTTTAATAATTTTTAAATTTCATATTATTTAATAATTACCGGTATATTCTCAAATTTGATTGAAATAAATTATTATCTATTTTGTAGTGAAATATATTACAGATAAATGACAATAATATCGTATGACATCTTAGAAATCAATAGACAGTCAGTCTCTAAGTGTCGCCAAATTTTATTGAATACATGATAAAAATATCATTAATTATAGTTTATTAGTTTTCATTAATTATATAATAAATATTAGTTTATTTAATATAACCTTCAGTACAATCAAATGTATTGATTTTAGATAAAATAAAATTTATGAAAAAACATGCAAACTATACTGTAGTTTAAGCTTTAAAAATATTTTTTAAAATTAATATTTTAGATAAATTTTTAGAAATAAAATATAATACATTATACAAGTTATTCAAATAAATTATTATTATTATTGAAAAATATTTTTAAGTAAAAAATCGTTAAATTAATAGAAAATATCTGTTTTAGCAGTTTTTGTTGAGTTGAGAAGCAATTACTTCGTTTTTAACTATAATTAAATGACAAAAAAATAATTAAAATATATTTAAACATTTATTTATATAACAAATATTAATTAATACTTTGTTCGTCAACCACTTTATCAAACTCTTTGAGAGCATCGGTTGTATTACTTTTTATGAAATTTTCTTCATTTGAATCCAAAATATCTCCTAATTTTCTTAATGCTATTAAAATCTCAACTTTTTGTTGTGTATAGACTTGTTGTGATAATTTGGCAATTTTAGAGTCCCTTTCAATCTAATAATAAAGTGAAACCATCAAAATGATGGCCAAACTATAAGCCTACATACCTGAGCCAACTTAACCCTTAGCTGTTCCGGTTGTCTCTTAGCAAACATACGAATAACTTCTGGAGTATAAAATGCTTGACTAATAGCTGCTTGAATGGCCTTTTCATATGTTTTAGTATACATAATGTGTATTAATATAACATTTCATTAATTACTGTATATTACCGGTAATACAAAATATTGTAATAATTATTATAATTAATTTTCAATACAAACCAATTGCATTTGATTTAATTCATCGATTAGTGTCATATTTCCCGACTTCATGGCAGACAACGATTGGCTAAACTCTTCCAACTGCTCCAATGTCTCACGTTTTGTCTCTTCATATTCCTCTGAGTCTAAGTCACCTCTAATTTAAATAATTTTATTTTATTATCTATTGATCTATTTATGTATAATAAGACTAAAATAACAGTTTGAATATATGATATATATATAGCAATTAATGTAAAATATATAACAATCTAATAGATATATCATAAGATATAAGTTGTTGATTGTCATCAATAAATAGACATTACTTGCATTCCTCGAGATCAGCCAATTGAGCGACCAGTCTATCCAACTGATCCTCCAAATTGTTCTTCAATTGGTTTGTTTCTGTAGTGCCTCTCGAAGCCATCCAATTGTTAATGAGATCAATTAGATAGTGATTGATAACAAATCAATTAATTATCATATTTGTAGTGATTATCAATCAATATATGGATCCGTCTATTATTTGCTTATTGTTATGCAATGCTATATCACATGTTATACAATGACTAATAAAACACGTTTACAGTTAAATAATAAACTTTTTAATTAATTTATTTTTACACAAACATTAATTAGATAATTGCAAACAACTAAAAGTAAAATTAATTTTAATTAATAACTAATTGTTATTTACAACAAAATATAAATAAATATTAAAAGTCAAAGTAAACAACAAATTGATAAATAATTAAAAATGTTTTGACATTTTTGATGAACAGTTGTGTCAAACATTGTAAACAAACTGCGAATCAATTGTTTTGTTTGTAATATTGTATCAAAAGTTTGGTTAATATTTAATTTTATAAAAAGTTAAATTTATAATTAATATTGAATCCAATTAATTAACAGATGGACGACAACAATAGTGGTATCATTTTATATTTAATGACATATTATTTGATCCAATTTATATCATATATTATAATATATCATATAATTAATTTAAACAGAAGACAGTATAGCCATAGATGACGATATCAACCAAAACGGTGATAATCCAGGTATTGATAATCAAATATTTAATAGAAATTTGTTTTATATAATATTATTTGACTACATATTTGTGTTGTCAGATGAAGACAATGAAGAGATCCACTTGGATTTGGACGCCACAGAGGTTGAGTTAAACCACTCTCGAGTAAAATCAATGGATATATTGTCGACGTTGACAAAGACTGAGTTTTTAGGTCTTAGAAATAACTTTATTAAGAAAATTGAAGGATTGAATCAATTGGTGACACTTAGAGAACTCGAGTTATATGACAATCAGATTACAAGAATCGAGAATTTAGATTCTTTAGTCAATTTAGAGTCAGTTTACTTACCATTTATAGTCATATTTTTTTAAATAACTTTCATATCTTTTCATAGAATTCTTGATTTATCATTCAATCGGATCCGAAAAATAGAGAATTTAGAGAATTTGGTTAATTTAAAGAAATTGTTTTTAATAAATAATAAAATCTCTCAAATTGAGAATCTATCGAATTTGACGGCATTAGAACTCTTGGAGTTGGGATCTAATAGGATTAGAGTCATCCAAAATGTGGATAAATTAATAAACTTGAAGAGCCTTTTTCTCGGCAAAAACAAAATAACAAAATTGGAAAACTTGTCGTCACTCAAGAGTTTAGAATTACTTAGTATTCAAAGCAACCGAATCATCAAAATTGAAGGATTGGATCAAAACAACAATTTAGAGCAATTATATATTAGTAATAATGGAATCACTGATATTGAAAGTCTTGACAACAATACAAAGCTGACCACTTTGGATGTGGCCGCTAATCGGATCAAGAAGATGGTCAACATCGGTCATTTGGAACTGTTGGAAGAGTTTTGGTGTAATAACAATGGAATTGATGACTGGAAGGATTTAGAAGTGCTGTCAAACTTGAAGAATTTGAAGACTGTTTATTTTGAACACAACCCGATCTCTAGCCATCAAATGTATCGAAAGAAGATTATGTTATTATGTCCTCAATTGACACAAATTGATGCAACTCTTTGTCGTATTTAATAGACAATGAATATTATTTAATTTATCTATAATTAACAACAGTTCCAAACATTTGTTTTTACGGTAATTGAGATTTTTATATTAATATTAACAATAATGTTATAAATAGTTTAGTTCATATAAAATACTGATAAATATCTATATTTAAATATATATGTTTTTAATTGTATTTTTATTGATATACCACAATGTGATCCTTAAGTGTCATAAAAATTCATTTTTTACATCAAAAATAAACTATTTGCGCGAAAGCTTTAATATATGTCTAATTAATGGACTATCAATTTCGTGAATTATTTGACAATTAAAATATTTATGGCTATCAATAAAGTCCATAAAACTAAAGCTTCCGCCACCGCATCCAAAATAATGAGATTTGGATGCAATGTAAACGGATCCCGAAGCAGACAAAGCAGTCTTGAAAATTTTGCATAACTTTTCATAATTATCACAATTATATAGTGTTTCAGAAGTAAAAATCAAATCAAATTTAAGACCTAATTTGTCGATATCGGTGTCAATTGCAGACCAATCGCCACACAAATGATTAAATTGAGACTTTAGTTCACAGTTTGTGTTTTGACTGTTGAGTAATACATTAATTGCTGTGAAATATTTAATGACATCTTCATTGAAATCTTGTAAATAATAGTTAGCTTTTGGCAACTTTTTTGAGCAATAAATTGACGCCAAACCGGATCCACAGCCCAACTGTTACAACAAATTTAATTATTTCTTCATTTATTAAAATTGTATTATTTTTTCAATCACTTACTTCTAAAACATTTAGATTTTGGTATTCAGAGAAATGCTGAAGAGTTTTATAATCAATAAAATAATTAATAATATCATATAAACCCTCCCATATCTTGAATCCGCCCTCATATTGGTTTACAATAACATCATTATTACCATCGATCACATCAATTGATCCATTATTATCATTGTCACCATTTGATCGGCAAATCAATTGTTTGACACAATCTTTTGTCGCATACTTGAGTTGTTTAACACATCCATCGTTAGTGATCTGTATTTCATTGACTAAACTTTTATCTTTGTCTACCAATTGTCTTAAATGACAATCCAATGTCTTGTAATTGATGTCCAAAACTGGCATCTTTTGGCACCACTTCTTCATTAATAAGCATATAATTAACAAAATCTGTTACTCAAAGTCATACCAATTGTTCCCCAAATTTAAAGCAAAGCATTGACTTTGAGTTTACATTGATTACCCTTTTGTTAATTGTTATGTTGTTTTTGAGTAACTCATAACAACAACACATGCTTTCAATTATTAATATTTTGATTGCATTTGTCTTCAAACATATCATATGACTGACAGCTAATTGATTATTAAGACATTACATAACTTAAGACACATTATTACCTATCATCAGATGGACAGTAATGTGGATCAAGTGTTAAATGCATTACAAAAAGTAGAAGAAGTGGCTGAAGATATATTGCGATCAAAACAGGAGATAATTGACTTAAATGTTAAGCTTAACAACAATAGGGAAGCGTTGAATGTCTTGAAACGACACGAAGACTTCAAACACGAGGTTTGTCTTAATAATTGTTTTTTAGCTAAACTTAGGGCTTAAATGTATATTAATTTATAGACAGACAGCAAAAAGTATTATTTTTATGCAGTTATACATATGATATATAAAATGTTTGTTTTATTACTTAATTATTATTTAGTTTGGGGTAAGTGTGGGTTAGGAAGTGGTTGGGTGGGGTGGGGTGGGGTTTTGTTGCAAATAATTTTCTACTGGCTGTATATAATCTACATTAGTTCCCATAAAATATTTATTATTAAAATCATTCAAATGATTACATTTTATATATTAATATGTTTTTAGGTTAGGTTGAGTGGGTTTGGAGGGTTAGGAAGGGGTGTGTAGTGTGAGGAAGGTATGGGAGGTTTAGTCATTGAGTTTTTAATTAACTGTATTATAATACCTAAATACCGCAAAACAGATTTCTTTTCCGTTTTTTAAATAACAATAATCATTGGTTTATATCTATTGTAATAAATTTAGTCAAATAAGCTGTGGTTATGTTTTGGCAATTCATTTATCAAGACTAGTGTTAAATCAGCCAAATCTTTGATTACCGAAGACCACAATCAGCTGAATAAACAAATCAATGATTTGAGAGACGATCTAAAGCCAAAAGTGGATCAATTGAGACAATTGGAGGGTAAAGAAGAGTTGAAAGGATTTAATTTGAAACCTCTCGACAAAAACGAGTCGTTAGTGTTAAAGGATTTATTTAATTGTTAAACATTTAAATAATTCATATTTAATATACTAATTATTAAATATATATATATATCCATTAATTTATGTACAAATTGTATATTTTATAGTATATTCAAAACTTAATAAATGTAAATATTTTTTACTTAATTCATTAAAATAAAAATATCGATAATATTAACAATATTTATATTATAATTTACTATTGATCCACATTTTCAATGATAACTATTGTTATTAATGTTAATTAAGTAAATAATTTGATGCAATAATTGCATTATTATTGTAAAGTTTGTGTAAATTTAAATTTTATTAAAATATTATGAAAGAAATGAGAGTCACGTGATTACAACATATGTAAACATTTGTGTCAATGAATGACAACTTTTGGATCAAAACTTGACATTCAATTGATTGGAGACATGAGTGACAACACTAATGAAGAGTCTTCACCACAAATGGTGTCCAAATTATATCAACTAATTAATCAATTGAATGCCAATACCTTTTCAGACAGTGTTGCTGAAGACGATTTTGATCGCCACTTCTTGAGCTCTGATTTCAAAGTCTTTGTACTTCTGGTTAACAGTTTTGCCGACATTAAGGAAGACTGTTATAAACGAAACAAATTGTTATCTTTAACGACAAGATATGTCTATTGTGATCAAACATTGAAGTCATTGTTGCTTAAGACATGTCGCATGTGGTCTGTAGACGAGTTGAACATAATTGGTCCCAAATTAGAGACCATTTTAGTGACACTTCCAGATATTGTGGCCAACAATATGAAGACAGATAAGTCTCACAAATTTGAGCGCAATTTTTATTTCAAGACAATCGTTAAAACAATTTATTTATGTATTGAAGACGTCTATCAAAATATCAGTCAATCTGTCGA
This sequence comes from Oppia nitens, assembly GCF_028296485.1. NCBI lineage: Eukaryota > Metazoa > Arthropoda > Arachnida > Sarcoptiformes > Oppiidae > Oppia > Oppia nitens. Next base: position 1,696,367 of record NW_026533250.1, read on the forward strand.
TTCTTCTCTTGAATTCTTATCATCACTTTTGGGACGAATCTCTTTATTAGGATATATAGACATTGTTTTCAAAGAAGTGTTGATTAAAATGATAGACAACTGCGATAATGACTTTATTTGGAGGCGATTAGCAAACCGTGTGATTATCGGACAAAAACCACAATATATTGAAGTCTTACTAAAAAGTGTTTTCATTTTTGTTTCAAATCATTTGTCCATCGGTTGGGTTATTGGCAAAAGTGTTGACACAAATATTAAAATCAAATTTTTGTTGACAAATAAATTTTTATTGATCCATGAGTTCAAAAACGACCAAATTTTGGTTAATATTTTTGGATATCTTTGCCAAACTTCTGACAAATTATTTTTTGTTGCTTTTAATAATGTGTTGAACTCTTGGAGTAACTCGAGTGCCATAAAGTATAGAAGTTATTCCCAACATCTATATCTTTCGCGAGCTCTTATGATTGGTTCGCGGTTTATGAAAACCATTGATTTTAGTGATTTTGAAGATACGTTCAGAAGATTAACTATGAATGGAATTGAAGCTCATCTGAGGAATAGTCAGACAGACTTTCGCAATATTGGTCTCACTGTCGGACAAACATTGATGTCAGTGTTGTATCGCGGAAACAATGAAATTAATTTTGAAATCCAAGAAAATGACGAAATAAGACATTTAAACGACTTATTTCTGAATAATTGTAACGTTAAGGACAGAGAAAAGTTGGAACAAAAAATTTTACCGAAAAATGATGTCAAAGAAAGTCAAGAAAATAATTATGTCTCTTATGATAAACATTACGCTAATAATGGTAACAATGGTAATAAAAATAATGATTTAGACAGCGATGATGATGAAGACGATGATCTCATTCCGTATGATATATCAGAAGATAAACTATTGGCAGATAAAAACAAACCCATATATTTGAGAGACTGTATGGACGGTCTTCTAGACTCTGAGAAAACTGAATGGTTTATCAAATGTTTACAAAATGCCGAACAAATAATTCGGACAAATAGTGATTTAGTTGAAGAAGTTTCACTGGATTTCATACAAATACTGTTCCGATTGGATGACAATTATGCGATCAATGATTTTGTTGGTCTTAGATTAAGAGCAATGATATCTCTATGCGTTTGTTCGCCTAAATCTGTTTCTACTTATCTCTGTCAACAGTTTTATGGACCAAACTATACAATCCGCCAAAGATTAGATACATTAGAAGTTCTTTTATCTTCGAGTACTGAACTTTCAACTAATATCAAACAAAACATGAATAATAAAAGTGATTTAAAAGAGATATCATTACCTAATTATGATGTCTCAGTTGCTGACATTCACTGGACTCATATCGTTAAGAAGAGAGTCGAGGCTAAGACAAGAATTATAGCGCATAAGAGTAAGAATTCAGAAGAATTTGTCAATCGTTTTATACCATTTGCCGGACATTTCTTTTTTCCGCTAATGAAAAATATTTACGGAAATGAAGTTAAATTTCATTTCCTAGAAGACGAAGATTATGTTTTAGGAAGACTTGTCTATACTCTGGGACTCATTCTCAAGAATGTCTCGTTTGCACCGATATCTACACAAATGGCAAAAGAATTGTTAGAATTCATAATTGTTTTTAGATATCATTCAGAAGTGTAAGTATTGTATATTCATATACTATATATATATATATATATATATATATATATATATCAATACATAGATGTTTGTAATTTATTTTGATTTTTAGACAAATTCTTCTATTTATTTGATAATTTTCGATATATTATGAAATTATTTTAATTATTGTTTATTAATATAATTTTTTGTTAGTTTTGTGAGGGAAGCCGTTATATTTGCTTTTTGTATGGTTCTTATGAATGTTCTTCCAGTTTGTCTCATCAATAATATGTCACTACAAATAGTTGAACTGCAACTCTGGCTTAAAGGTGACAATTATATGATAAATTAATCTAATTTTAATTTAAAATTAATTTATAATCATTTTATATAAAAGATATAACAGAAAGAGAGCCAAACAGTCAATGCGTTCAAAAAGCTGTGATTGCACTCCAACTTCTCAAAGAAGTGGTCGAAGAAATGCCAATTAATTCGTTGTTTAATAAATGACATCAAATATATTAATGTATTTAATTAGTAAAAATGTAAATAAAACACAATAAACATTTATATCATTTAACAAAATACTTATTTTTGGTTAATAATAATAATAATAAAACGTTTAAAATTACAAAAACACAAACAATAAATTGTCGCTTTATAACTACGTTAATCTCAAATGACTAAATATAATATTTACCGGTAATAAGTGACAAATTTCATTTGATATTATATTATAGTGTAATAATAATAATAATGATTTTTAAATATTTATAAAAAATATTATGTGATATTAATTTCAGTTTTAAATAAAAAATACTGAGTGTTGTATATAATAATGAAATAAAATATTGTCAGAAATAATAACAAATTTTATCTGTCAGTCAAAAGTCCATTAGACATCTTCAGTGTGGACGCGATGAACTGCCAACTGAAACACTTCTGGTGACAGCAGTCCTCCTTAACTGATCCATTTGTGCCCTTAAGTTAGGTGGCGGTGATAATGGACTCGAAGATCGGACTCTTGGATTTTGTAGCAAATCCTTAATTGTCTGAACGATCAAATCAATGGCAACTATTCAAATAAAAGTTAAAAAAAACAATCTTAATATGATTTTAATCTCATTTTAGTTTAATTTATAATTATTTAAATAACTATTAATTTTTAATTCATACAATAGAAATTCGTTTAAAATAATATCATTATTTAAAATGTTACGGTATAAATATCAGTAATTTATAATAATAAAAATGTAAACTTGGTATAAAAAACTTATACAATATGTTTTTAAAAATGTATAAAAATAATACTTTTAAAATAATAATTTAAAAAATCTTACATAAAATTAAACTCATTAAAGTAAAAAATATATAATTAGATCATTTAAGGTCATTGATTGAGTTAATTAATAAACTTAATGGAGAATCAATAACTCAAAACATTTGTTTAAAAACTAATACTCTATAGATCTGACTATAAAACGGCATTTTCTTCGGCTTTTAGGACGCAATGGTTATTATTTGAGACCACATTATTAGACTCCTCTTCATTATTAGATAACCGAAGCGAATAGTAATGAAACAGATTTTCAATGCGATTGACTATCAATTCTACTGCAACTGAAAATCAAAACAAAATAACTCTTAAAAAATAAAATCATTTACTAAAGAAAGCTATAATTAATTCAATCATTGAGTTGTCAATAGTTGATTGCCTTTTCAATAGTTATCAATGATATCGTAATCTTTTATAAAAACAGTCAACAATAATACAGTAATAGGGTTTATAATAATAAAAATTATTAACTTTTTTTGACATTAATTTTTAAATTAATGTAAATCAAAATCAATACATTTGAATCATACCATTATTATCAGCTCCACGAGGTATGATGACATCGGCGTACTTCTTAGTCTATAATATGAAATCAATAATAAGTCAATATATTGCGGTAATTATATAAAACCAAATGTCTGACCGGTTGGCAGAACTCTTCAAAGGCTGGTTTAACAAACTTTGTGTATTGATTTAAAACGTTTTCCAAATCACGACCTCTTTCTCTCACATCTCTTAAAACTTGTAAAAACAAAACATTTTTTTTTAAATAAATTGAAATCATTTTCTTAAATATCGATTAAATACCACGTCTTGACAGTCGTGTGTCAGAATCTGTATCAACAAAGAGCTTCATATGAAAGAGATCCCGAATTTCTGGAAAATAAAAAACAAGAATTCCTTCGACGAGTACGACATCCGCCGGATATACCGTTTGTATGGTTTCTCCGCTAAACAACAAAATATAATTTAAATAATAAATTGCAAATCAATGTATCAAATGATGGCTAACACAGTGTGCTCTTTAAAGTTGTATTGACTGATGTTTACTGTTTTGCCATAGAGTACATCCTTCAGTGTATTAAGCATCAGATGTTCATCGAAAGCCGACGGGTGGTCGAAGTCAAAGTTACCGCGGAATGCCTGCGCCCTCTCATCGGGACTCAATTCTCGGTAAAAGCTGTCCTGTCCTATACAGACAACTCGCCGTTCCCGATTGGCCACACTGTCTTCGCCCAATTGCTCCATTATGCGGTCACATACTGTTGACTTTCCCGAAGCAGTTCCACCTTAAATGATAGTTTTATAATAAACAATAATCAAACTATCGGTGCATTTAATAACTAAAGTATTGTAATACCAGTGACGCCAATAAGGAATGGAGTCTTCGATGGATAAGACATACAATTGGAGTTTGTGTTCAATGAAGCGGCCATTCATTTAGTGGTAGATATGGTTGGGAAGCGATGTCTTGAGAGATATCAGTCTTCAACTGCTAATACGTCTGTGATATCATATATACAGTTGAGTACTAATAGACAGTCACTTAATAAGTGATCGCTTTATCATATGATCTGTGATTTTCTTTACAAACACAACACAAACACTATTTATATAATAAGTTATATTAATATTAAATGTATGAATGCATTGATTTTAATATTAATAACAAATTACGTGACTTTCAATTGATTTACACAATACTACATGTATTGTATTAAATACTGTATATTAATAATAGTATTGAATATAATACCGGTATTACATACCTGTATACTGTAATCAATTAAATAAATAATTAAACTTTAATTTTAGATTTTTCATAATTTTTATTAAATATTATATAAACTAATAATTTTTTCAAAGGGCATATTAAATGTATTTTTAAACTTTTAATTGAAATCGAGCTATCAATTATTGAAATAAAAAACTTTACTATTTTTTAGTCTAATCATAAAGGATATACTGTATTATACATCAGGGTTAAGCAAGGTTTTGGATTTTAGGGGGGGATAGACTGGGGTGAAATCTGCAAAATTCTCGAAAAATCTTGGGGGGTATAGACTTTTATTGCATTTTTAAATGGCAATTTTTTTCAAAAATCCAAAATCAAGGGGAATGTCAAGAGAAAATTCCATACAAATTCCTTAAATTCCCAAATATTCCCATGTAAATTCCATAAAGTATCCATAAGTTCCCGTATAAATTCCCAGGAAAATAGGTAAAATTTCCAAAAATATAAAAAATTTTTAAAAATTAACAAAAACTTAGTTTAACAAAAAATAAAATAATGTATTTAAGATTTAAAAATAGTTGATAAAAGCATTAATGATACACTATGAGTTATTTTTAGTATTTTAATAATTTTTAACTTAACATAATTAATTTTTTAAATAATACTTAATGTTTATAGTTTAGTTATATATTTTTATTTTTTAAATGTTATTTTTATACAAATACTGACTGAATACTAATTATTTAACTCAATGTTCGTTAAAGTTTTAGTTATATTAATTATAAAATTAATTTTTTTTTTATTTTTTAGTTAAAATTTTTAAAATTATTAATAAAAACCTTATAATATAAGTATTTATTGTTTTATTAACTTCTTAAACTATCTTAAACTTATATTTAAATTGTAATATGATTACTCTTTTCAACAAATAGGTAATTTTTAATTTTTAATTTTTTAGTTTAATATTTTAATTAAAATAATGTTATTTTTTGATGAGTTTTAACGTTATTTTAACTATTTTACTTATTATTAATCAATAATTAGATTCATATAAATTTTAAAAACATAAAAACACTTACTAAAATAGTATCAACTAAAATTAAAATTTTTATAAACTTAAAAAAATTTTCGGCGCCGAAATTTTAAGGGGGGGTCACCTCTCCTCTTTTTTAAACCACAATTTTTCCAATTTGGTCAAAAAGTGTGGTAAAATCCCAATTTCTCGATCTTATTAGAAATAATTAGAAATATTATTAGTAAAAAATATATATTAATATAAGTAGTTTATATTTGAAAACCTGATAATATGCATAATATAGGAGTTATTGGCAATAATTATTACAAACAAAACTCATAAGTTATCATTATATATAAATTTATGTATTTTATAAATATTAAATCGTGATTTACAAGATTTGTGTAATTTAACTATAAAAATTATTTTATTAAATATAAAAAGATATATTTTAATATATTTAAATAAAAAAATATTTTATAATTTATATACAATATACAGTATTATGTTAGAAATATATCGTATAAATTATTAAAATATAACAAATATATATATATAATTTGTATTAAGTCCAATTGGTACTGGTACAATTAAATAAATTGGTTGTCTATAATAATATTTCTAATTAATTATTTCAATAAGAATATTAGATAATATTAAGTTTACATTATATTAAATTATGTTAAATAAATTAAAATTATATTGAATTTGTTTGAATATTTTAGCCATTGATAAATTTAAGACAATAATCACGTTTATAAAATATTTTGTGATATAGGCTTTATTTTATTGTTAACCCTCAGGCTATAAACCATAGTCTATGTATTATTAATCAGTAAATAAGTAAATCTTAAAACTGAGGGGATATTTCTTTGAGACACTTAATACAGTAGATGTTTAGTAAAATAGTGATGATTTAAATCAAAGATTACCTATTGATTTAACTGAGACTACATTACATTAAATAAACTTAAGATAAAAATTAGTGAAATGTTATTATAGTAGTTAAAGTAGTATACATGTAGTTAGTATAGTATAGTACAGACTCTATAAGGTTTATATCTATAAGATATTCAATTAACGAGTCAATCAAAGACAGTATTACTAACTATAGTTAGCATTTTCAATTCACCATTAACTTGTAGTATATAATATATATATATTTGTTTAAACTGTTATCTCATATGATATTTTGATTTTTTATTTAAATATCAATCTACAAAACAATATTCAATATTTTAAAAACAAAAAACAAACATTTATAAAATTTATTTCTATTCTTATAATAATTAGAATATTTATTATTTTAAACTAATTTGATAATGTATTTAATTTTTAAAAATATCTTATATTGATTGACATTACGAATAATTTAATTAAATTTACTTTAATATTAATAAACTTATTTATTACTTATAATATTATAATTTAATTTTTTTATTCTTATTTATTATAAAATACTGAATCAAAATTTAAATATAAAATAATATTAAAGTATATATCATATTAATAAATAAAATAAAATTTGAATATACAGTACTGTATGATAAATATTTGATGCATTCATTTAACACATACCGGTGCCCAATGAACTGTTAGGGCGTCTCTAAAGCATTGGCCGCCAGATCTATAGAATCCCTTTATTGGCGAGTTGTGGGACGGCTTAAGCTTATTGTGTGCTTCTCATAGTGTATTAAATAATAATAATACCTGTGCTGTACTTTTTTCCTAAATAATCACATAAAATGAATACAGATTTACTTAAAACGGATTTTTCTTCATTTTTCAACATTTTAAGGTAAGATTCAATATTTATTTATTTATTTATTTTTGTGCTACACTTATAGTTATAAATTATTTTACTAAATCTCAACTATTATTATTATTTGAATAAATATTTTAATTTATTCAATAACTTATGTATAATTCATCAAATTATAACATATTCTAGTATTGCGTGAATTAATTATCACAAATTCTAATAATGAAAAAACATTTAAAAATTAAACTAATATTATTTTTATATAATATTTATTTTAAAATAAGATTTTCCAATTCATTAGTTTTTAATTATTGCATGCAATCAAATATAAGATGTGTCACAATTTGTACGATAGTATTTTTTGTTGATAATTAATAATTATTAATCATTAATTTATGGATTTAAGAATATATATATATATATATTATTATATTATACATTAAAGATATACTCTAAACTTTATAGATAATATTAAGTGTATGATTTCTGAAATTAATATGTTGTAATGTTAAAAATAATTGCTAATCATTAATTAGTTATGCACGCTATTATATAAAATTTGTCTAAATATTTATTAAAAAATTTAAAATATATGCAATATTTGTATTTTGTTATTGATATTTATATTCAAAAGTTTTGAATAAAAAACAAACATAAGTTTATACAATACTATATATAATATACATATTCAATAGTATATTTGATAAATATATATTCAAAATGCATTTTAACAAAATTACTGATTATAAGTTTCAGATTAATTTAAACCTATTGTGAGCTTTAGGATAGAAATTTTATAAACCATATATTGTATATCAAAAATTGGTATTCAAAATATGAGTGCATTTGTGGTAATCCTTATCGTTAAATGAGTCGGCGTTCAGAATAGGTCTGTCCAGAAGCAGATATGCAATACAATTATCTATGAGTGTGTGTCTCTCTATTGTGTTTAATACCTATTATACTGAATATTGAGTATATAATAGTGTGTATATATATAGCACGGTATGTATACTATAGTTTGAGTATGTCTTAAAATATTCAATGGACATACACTCCTGTATCAGACAATAGGCTCAAAGCTTATATTGCGTTACCTTTTCATCAAAAACTGTCTCCTTTTTAGAGACAACTGTTGTATTTCATGGTTTGCTTTACAACAATAACTTTTTAGTATTTATTTCAATACTCAACCAAACATACATGTTATTGAAAATATTTGACTTAAATTGGACATAATATTAATTATAAATTGGATTCAATCTAAGTTATATACTGATATACAGTATATATAATTTATATAGTATATAATATTTACAGTATATTAATTATAAAATATCTTAAATATACATTTATTATAAAAAATTAAAGTGACAAAATTAATTACTACTTATATTTTTTAAAAACTATTAGACTACTAGGATTATAATAAATTGTATATTATCCAATACTTTTTTCTATTAAACCATACTAGAAATAGTTATTTTTTTAGTTAGTTAATATAGTTTTTATTCCTAATTTATTGTTTGCATATTGTTAAACATATTAATTATTTACTTATGAAATAAACAACTAAATAACTTTTAAATATTTATAATAAAAGTTGGATTTTACTAAAAAATATATATATATAGAATCTGCTAATAAAAATAATAATAGTAAAAGATATAAATATAATTAAACCATAATTACTTATGTAAAATAAATAAATAATATTTTTGTTACTTATGTTTTGTTTTAAACGGTTTAAACATATTAAACCCCGGGTTTTCATAATTATAAATATATTCACAATGTGACTAAAAATTTTACAGTATTAACAAAATAATACAATTAATAATTTAGAATACATTAGTCATATTTAATTTTTTAAGTATTTCAATGTAATGCAATACAAAGCATAATTGTTTTCAAAAGTAAAATATAATAAATACTATTGATTCAACATTAAAAAAAATAAATTTGTTACATTTAAATGTTATAAAAGAGAAAATGTTACCTTTAAATAAATTTGCTTATAATTTAAATAGTTTTGAAATACTTTGAAATTAAATGGTGAAACACTATAATTTCTATATAATAACTTACAAATATTAATAAAAAATACTACAGTACTTTATATTAAAATAATTTGAAAACTAAAATTTGGTCTCTGATTAGGACAAAGAAATTCAAACGATTCAAACCATATGTAAAGTAAATGCCGACTAAATTTAATTGACTTTGAGTTGTCAACTGTTGAAGGGATGGCCGCACTGTTAGCTGAGTGATGAGCTGTCAAATAAACTAATCACAAGAGATGCGACCACCTCTTGAAATATTTTTTCCCAATAATATTATATACAAAAATATTGTATATATTTTGAATTTGACAAAAATCTAAGGACATGAATATCAAAAAAATAAAGAGAGATATCACTTAATCGTTTAACATATCAGACCTTTGTTTTTGATTAGTTTTCAAAAAAAATCTTATTTATTATTAGAATTACTTTTCAATAGCATATTAACTTTGTGTCTTTTTTGCGATCATTTTGACGTTAAATTTAAATAAAATAAAATATTTATATAATAAATAAAAATAAAAACAAATATCATTTCCTTCAAGCGATTATGATATTACTTATTGAAGAAGCCCTGGAGTCCCCTCCAGTTGTGTGTGTCTTCATGTTATCGTTAAATGTATTATAAGAGCCAAATACTTAAGACCTCATCAGAAGATTATAAGTTACGGCTGTTTTGTCGGACACCAGGACTTTGAAGTGATCTGACATATAATGATCACGACTTTCAGATATATCAATATGTAAATGCATTCATATATTTGATTATAAGTCCCATTGACTTACGTAAGCTTTACTGTATATTGTATAACAATTGCATTGCCATTAAAAGTATATTAATCTATCAAAACAACTGTCCAAAATGTCTTCACCGACTTTATTATTATTCAATAAAATGCAACTCATTTTCATTAATACCAAATCTATTCAAATATCACTTTTAATCCGATTTATTGTTTCTAATTTTTATTACTATTTCTGTTTTTATTTATTGCTTTTAATATATTTTTGATGGACTGATTGAACCAAAAAGCTTAACATTTTATTATTTCTAAGTTTTGTATTCACAATTTAGTTAATAATGTTATAATAATTGCATTAAAAAATATGTCAAATGCTTTGTATTTATCATTTTAACGAATGACAGCTTTAAAGACACTTAAAGAGAGATGAGAGACATTGCAATCAATTAAAAGTTTTATAAATCATTTAATATTTTCTAATTATATTTGTAAGTAATGAGAGAATTTTGTCAATTTTTTAATCATTTAAAAATAATTTTGTTATTACAGATAATATATCATATTTAGGGTGAGAATTGAAAATAATAAACTTTTTGTGGAAATGCATAATAAAGGTTTGTATCATTTAAATATTTTTTCTCAAATTGCAATTAGATTTGTTTTTAATTAAAAAGATAATTAAACAAAATTATGCAAATATAGGTCAAAGTGGTGTCAATCAATTGGGTGGAGTGTATGTAAATGGTAGACCATTACCTGACTATATCCGTCAAAAGATCATAGATCTGGCGCACAGTGGTGTCCGTCCGTGTGATATCTCACGAATGCTTCAAATATCAAACGGTTGTGTTTCCAAAATATTGGGTCGATATTATGAAACGGGATCTATAAAGCCCAGAGCTATCGGAGGCAGTAAACCACGAGTTGCTACCACTCAAGTCGTTCAAACCATAACACAATACAAACGCGAGTGTCCCTCAATATTTGCCTGGGAAATCAGGGATAGGCTACTCGCTCATGGAGTTTGCAATAATGATACCATTCCTAGTGTAAGCATTTTTTGTGTCCTTGTTATTATTGATTGTATTTATTTTAAACATAATTGTATATATCATTGCTATTAATATATAAAATATACAAATATTATATCAATGCTAAATGACATTAAATTTAATAAACTTTAATAAAACTATTACTTAAGAGAATAAGTACAGTATATCAATAATTGAATTTTTAAAATTCAATATTAGATATCGAAATATGATTAAATTTTTGGTAATTTGAAATTTTTAATTTAAATAGTTTGGTATATAATGTGAATATAGAAGAATGCGATAGATTTAAGAATATATTATATTCTTAGCGGTTCCTATAGTTAGGGGACAGTAGTCAGTGTTATGAGTTGTGCTGTAGTCATACATTTTCTCATGAGTCTAGTTGTCAGTGATTGTGTCAAAACGTCAACATTTCAAAAGAGGTTTCTTATGTCAAAAACACTCTTTTCATTGATTGCAATGCAAAGCCATGGCATGCATTGAAAAACTGGTCGGTCAGAGGATTGGGAGGAATTGAGCCTAAAAACAGAGATACCTCTAGAAGGCCGGCGCGCATCTGCACACAGACTGAGCAATCTTTTTACAAGTTTTTGCATTTATTAATACTTCCTTTAATACCATTATCTTTAGGTCTCATCAATAAACAGAGTATTAAGAAATTTGGTCTCACATACAGTTTATGATACACATTCATCACAGACATCACACAGAGAGCTGACTAACTGTGCGAACAACGATATAAACGACAGATTCCGGATGATTTCATCCAATCACTCCTATCAATGGTATCATTCAACCACACCATCACCATCATCATCATCACCACAATCTCATTCACCTCATTCTCAACAATTGCCAAAAAATAACAATTGCAATAATGATCTAACAGTTAGTGCCAATCATACACTACCCGCACCTAATTGTGTCGATAATGTGAAGAATGTGAGCGACAATTCACATAAAGGTATTTATATATAGATATCATATTTTTACAATAGTTTTACTTTTCTATTGCATTCAATACAACTGATTGAATGCAATGTTCACTAACTATATTCAAATAAATGCTTCTTTAGAGTGAATTTTTCTGATAGTCTTTAAAAGTGTTGAAGTGATTGAATTGCATTGTTTGCTACAAATATTCAAAATGTTTGTTCAATTTTACTAACATTTGACTCTATGAATGAAAAAATACTACAGTATTGTCATTTAAGTCATACTGTTTTGCAAACTATTTCTCGACACCAAAAGTAACAATTATTGTCATTTACTACACTCATAGCCAATACAAGTGTTTATAATAGTAACCCCCTCTCACTCTCACTGACCTGTCTTTCAATTGTTAAACATTTCTAATATTTTCAATCCTTGTGTTTAACGCTAAACTTCATTCACAATATTTCTATAGCTTTTCACAAATAGATCAACAGATTTTGTTTTCTTCTTTTATTTAATTATATATATATTTTAAAATGTTTTTATTTAAATTATATCAATAATTTAATTACAAACTTATGTCAATAATCGTGTTTATCATATGTTGTAAAAATTGATATTAAGATCATTATCATTAAAAATTATTGTTGATATAACATATTATAAATTTACATTACAGTGTCATAGCATTGATTTCAACAATTGATTCAATAATTTCAACGATTGAGATCATGAATTCAACGGTGAGATAAACAATTCAACGAATGTATTATTCAAATCAACTCATATATAGTAATATTTTAAACAAATATTTATTATCAATGTTTTACAAGAGTTAATATCTACTTCTTGTAAAGCAATCATTTTGTGGTTAAATTAAATAAACATTTACTGTATTTCAAGAAAAAACAATACAAAAACATTTAAGTCTAAAATGCAAACAATAAGATTTTATGTACAGTTTGTGATACTCTATATATGAGTTGATTTGAATAATACATTCGTTGAATTGTTTATCTCACCGTTGAATTCATGATCTCAATCGTTGAAATTATTGAATCAATTGTTGAAATCAATGCTATGACACTGTATTAATTTAACGTAAAATTATTGAAAATATACATTTTATAATTAATTATGAAACTAAAATTTATTATTAAGTTTAGTAAAATATGAAGATTTCTGTAATTAAATTATAGATTTAAATCAATATGAATGCAAATAAAATTTATTATTTTAATTGAATATACTATAAATTACTTTATAATAATAAATAAACTTTCAAATATAAAATATTATTTTCAATATTATAGTTTTTAATATTAATTAAAAAAGTGTTATTATAGTAACAATTTCGATAATTTAATGTTATTTTATAGTCTTATATCTTGTTATATGTTATCATAAAATCTAATACAAAACGACCGCAAATGGGATCGTTATCTTTCATTTAACTATTTTAACGGGTGGTGACTGATCCGCAGACCTTTCGCAGACCCCATTTATCTCGAGAACCGATGGTCTGACGACAAAATGATCAAAAGTAATCTTGTAGATATTAGTAAAACTAAGTTGCACATCATGGTCCCGACCGGATCAGTTGTCCCGTTCTCGAGATATACCCGAAAAACGGGTTATTTTTAACAAATTATGTCCGCAGACCCCTATTATTTCGGGAACCAATGACTATACAAAAAAATGACTAATAGTAAAAATGTAGAAAATAATTATATAAAGTTGCTCGTATTAGTTTCGGTCAGATAGCTATAGCCGTTTTCGAGATATATCCGATTAAGTTTTTAATATATTTAAAATATATATTTATATAAGCTATGTCCGCAGACCCCTATTATTTCAGGAACCAATGACTGGACAAAAAAATGACCAATAGATAACTTGTACATATTAACAATATAAAGTTGCACATGTTGACTTTGGTCTGATCCGACTACCCGTTCCCGAGTTATATCCGAAAAACGGGTTTTTTAAACAAATTAAGACCGCAGACCCCTATTATTTCGGGAACCGGTCATTTTACAACAAAATGGCCAACAGTAAACATGTAAAAAATAAAAATTTAAAGTTGCACGTATTAGTTCCGGTCGGATCTATCTACACGTTTCCGAGATATACCCGAAAAATGTTTTAAAAAACCCCGGTTTTTCGGGTATATCTCGGGAACGGGATTACCGATACGGTCGGGACAAAGATGTGCAAGTTTATATTTTAAAAATCTACAAGTCTACTGTTGGTTATTTTGTTGTCCATTCATCGATTGCCGAAATAATAGGGGTCTGCGGACTTAATTTGTTTAAAAAAAACCCGTTTTTCGGGTATAACTCGAGAACGGGTAGTCGGATCAGACCAAAGTCAACATGTGCAACTTTATATTGTTAATATGTACAAGTTATCTATTGGTCATTTTTTTGTCTAGTCATTGGTTCCTGAAATAATAGGGGTCTGCGGACATAGCTTATATAAATATATATTTTAAATATATTAAAAACTTAATCGGATATATCTCGAAAACGGCTATAGCTATCTGACCGAAACTAATACGAGCAACTTTATATAATTATTTTCTACATTTTTACTATTAGTCATTTTTTTGTATAGTCATTGGTTCCCGAAATAATAGGGGTCTGCGGACATAATTTGTTAAAAATAACCAGTTTTTCGGGTATATTTCGGGAACGGGTTAACCGATCCGACCGGGACTATGATGTGCAACTTAGTTTTACTAATATCTACAAAATATATGTTGGCCATTTTGTTGTCCAATTATCGGTTACCGAAATAATAGGGGTCTGCAGAGAAAATTTGTTAAAAATAACCAGTTTTTCGGCTATATAACGGGAACGGGTGATCCGATCCGATCGGGACCATGATGTGCAACTTAGTTTTACTAATATCTACAAGATTACTTTTGATCATTTTGTCGTCAGACCATCGGTTCTCGAGATAAATGGGGTCTGCGAAAGGTCTGCGGATCAGTCACCACCATTTTAACGCCCATTTCAACCTATAATGCATTGCAAATGTATAACCAAAGTATTGATTTGTTAAAAGATTTATTTTATTTCTATAACTCCTATAAATTCTATAAAACTTGTGAAATATATTACAATTATTATTGACAATTACAAGTAAGAAATGTAATATTTCAGATTACTTATTAAAATATGTTAATTTTACTTATCATAACTTATTATTAGATATTTTTCTAAATTTTACTATAAATTTTGTCTAACATTTTTTTAAAATGTTAGCTAAATTTATACTCAAAAATATAAATAATCAGTTTATAATAAATGTTTATAAACTGTGTTTAATAATTAGTTGGTTTAAATAAAAACTGTTTAAATGGTTAATTGTTTAAAATATTTATACGGTATAGCCTATACCATATAAACTGTAAATTTATATTATACTGTATTACAGTAAAGTATATCATACATATTATATTTAATACATTATTTTAGTTAAGATATTTAATTTCTAAGCAAAATATATCATTATTTTATGATATAAAAATTAAAATACAAGTTTTTATTATATAATCATAAAAAATATTTTATAATAATTATTTTCTAAAATTTTAACTTTATACAATTTATTTTTAATTATGTGTCAAATATTTGTTAATTATAAGTAAACTTACTTAAAATTTCAATCTGTTATATTTATTTTTTATTATTAAAAATATCATTTAACAAATATCAATTGTTTTGCAAAATTTTCATTAAATACAAACAATTAAAATTATCAATTTATGATTTAAACAACAATTTCGATGACAATTATTATATTTTAATGAGTATTACGTGCGTATAATATCACAGCGATTGTCATTAAAAGTCATGCAATTTTTTCAATTAAGACACCATTGATAGGTAACATATACTATAGATTTATTAATATTTTTATATTTGACTTCAAAACAAATATTTAGTTATATTTTTATGCCTTCGAGTCAATCAAATGACTATTACTTTATAATATTTAGTATTAATAGTATGTATCGGTCGGAACAGTATCTTAGTTATTGACGGCATTACAAACATATAATTGTATAGTTGTTTGCGTGAATTTGTTAGTACTTTATCTTTTAGTAAATTTCATATAATATGACATTTTTCAAAATAAAAGGCCTAACTTTTAACTGAATTTTAATTATAATTAATACGAAGTAATCCTAAGGCTATTAAAAAATTGTATATTATTTTAATTCATGTAATCATATATCTTATTAATCTCTAAAATGATTGCAATTCAAGACTGTCTTCGGCCTCAACATCGGCTTACATGTGATGTTAGCTCTGAGAATAACTATTCATCTGATGGTACCGTTGAAGACGATTCTCAGATTAGACTTCGACTTAAACGACGTCTTCAACGAAACAGAACTGCTTTTTCTGACCAACAAATCAAAGCTCTTGAAAACGGTATTTCATTTTAAATTATAAAATTTTAATTTAAAAATATTATATTTCTGTATATATTGTCATTTCATATATTCAACAGCTATAGTATTAATACAACATACAGTATATTACAATATATTAATATTATAACATTAGTTTCATCACTATATTATTTATTCACTGCATTTTGACTATTGGTTATCAAATTATTTGTTATATTTTGCATATTTTTTCTTAATATTTAGTTTTAATATTTAGTAATTACAAATAAAAATTGATAAAAAATTGCATATAATATAAATTGAAATGAATATACAGGTATTAAAAATTAAATAATAAATTAAATTTGTATGGATATTGTGCACAGAGTTTGAGCGGACTCACTATCCCGATGTATTTGCTCGGGAAAAACTGGCCGACAAAATATGTTTACCCGAACCGAGAATTCAGGTCTGGTTTTCTAATAGAAGAGCCAAATGGAGACGTGAAGAGAAACTAAGGAAAACACAGAAGAAGAGCTGTCAAACACTAATTAATTCGAGTGATAATCAACTAATTAGTCCAATAAATGGCAACAAAAATAACTCAAACAATAACTTAACACAATTGGATGCAAATCCAAACCATAAACAAAATTATAATTTAATGGTTGACACAAATAATAGAAATTTTATGAACTATTCTTCATTAGCAACACTTTCATCTCTAAGCAATTCAATCACCAGTTTTAATGCAATGTCAACCCTAAGTCCACCCCCACCTCCACCACCCTCTCAGAGCACTCAATGCTATTCAATAAACCACTCATTAGAAACATACGACTTGAGTGCCCAACCAAACCATCAATCGGCTCATAATTATCCGAACCATTTGTTTTATTGGCCAAAATAATAATAATTAAAGAAATTTGTGTTAAGAGCTGATAATTATTATATAATTAAGAAATAATAAGAAAATTATATAATTTGATGTTACATATATCAAAAAAATATATATATATCTTATTAGATTATTTTTTTATCATTAAAAAAGTTACAAAATTATTAATATTTTTTAAATAAAATATTTTTTTTAATTGATAAAAATCTAAATATGAATTTTTATTTTATATAAATTATAATAAATAATAAAATATAAAAATAAGTATAAATTATTGAATATACAAAAATGATTATTAAATTAATAATGATTAGAATCCAGGAATAGGAAGTAATTGAATGACATCTTTCCATTTGTCTGGTGGCCACTGACCATTGGGCTCAACATTTGGTGGACTAGACTTCCAGTCCCACTCTTTAATTGGCTCAAACCAATTGCGACCATAATTGGCCTCAATATAAGTCAACGTTTGACACGGTATACGAACTTTTAAATTGATTAATTCAGTCCAACAAAGTTGAAAATCAGGAAAAATATATTTGTATTTATTGCCGGTTTTAGCCTGAGTTCCACCGTTCCAAACATGATCTTCTTGTTTATAGAAAAAGAAAATGTCTAATTTGATGTCTTTGTCCAGAAATGACAATTCAAAACTGTCACCAATTTCACCAAATCTGTGAATCAAAAGCAAGTCATTGATGGAAAAAGCATCGATTAATTCAGGCTTATAGTCATAGATCCAAATGCCAATATCGACGTCTTGACTGTATGTAATGAAATCGCATTGTCTGTAATATCCGAGAGCTGTTCCACTGCTCAACCAAAATGGAACCGATAGTTCATCTAAAATATGTTTAACTTTTGTCAGTAAAAGAGTTGCTTTAATTCGAAAATTATTTGCTTCTTCATTGTCTTCGCGACCGTATTTCTCACGGAAAATGTTTGCCTGACTTTTGTTGCATTCTATAAACTCCACGTCTTCTGGTTTTTGCATAAAATTATTCATTGGATTCGGTAAATGCAAATACAAACCATCGATTGTTGTCCTTATTATTTCAACTCTATTATGATATAAATTAATAAATTAATAAATATAATAAATAATATGATAATTATTTAATTATTAGTCAATACTTGTCATAAATGGCATTATTAAGTGACACTTTAAAGTGAGATTTTTTAACTCCTTGTCGATGAAGTAATCTTTTTTGGTCATCATTAAGATTAAGCAATCCGTGCCACCAATTGGTCGATTGAAGTCTTTCGTAAAATACAGCGATATGTATGACATGAGTTGTCTTTTCAAAGTTAACGCTCTCATCAATGATAATCAGATGCGTCAAAATGTGGACCTCAATGTCTAAATGATTAACTATTGGATCCAATTCTTTGAACTGTAATACTGTATAACCTTTGGCTTTGACGGCATTTATAAATCGGTCGACGAGTAATTGTGTGGCAAACTGTGACAAAGTGGCCAAATGTATGATCGGTCGGTCCGAACACAAGATATTGCAATACGTATTACGAGTCAAGTCATGACTTTTCATCGAAATATTCTTCAAGATTTCACTATCAATGATAAACAATGGGATGGAGTTATGGTGAGCGTTGAATGTGACCACATCTAAGAGGGACTAAGATATCAAAATAATTTATTAATTTCAGTAATCAAACAATACTTTCATCGGTTCCATACCCACGAAGACTTGACTTCAATTTGACCCTAAATTCAGTGATTAAAATCACAATTATTGTCATTAATAAAGTCATTAATATTAATACCTTTCGGACGAGTATCTGAAGACATATCAGTTGAAGAGTTAGCAGAAATCCGCTGACAATACATATCATAAACAATAGATTTGTTTTAATCATAAGAATCACTTCCAAAGAAAATATTCTTAACAACAGAATCACAGAATTCAGTGATTAGTTAATAGTTTTGTCGATATATTTAATAAATCAAAGAATATATTCAATCATTTGAATGGTTTGACACTAAATCTCTAATCAATTATTATAATCAAAATTTTTATCAATTTATTCATTATATTTGTTGTTATAATAGACGATATGTTTATCAATAATAATAATAAACCAAATGTTTGACAATTATTTGTTGTTATTATTTACACACTTATAGTATAAATTGTAATCATAAATAACGTCAATAAAATAGTAAACCCTTTTTCAAAATAAATGACTTTATAATACAAATGAGTTAACCATTTATTATTATATTATAATAATGTTTTTATTTCATTCAAACGTAATTTATATGATATTTAGACATAAGTTTGCGTACAAAAGCAGTATTCAGTGATCGCTTGCATTGTGTTATGCATTGAATGAATGATTACATGAATACATAGATTGAATGCATTTGGAGTTTATGTTAGTTTACAATCAATTTTAGACAAAAATATTCAATCAATTAGTGATTCAGTGATTAATTGATGTCATAATTGGTTGAAACACTCATTCATTGATTGAATAATTGATTTGTTATTTAATTTTGAATAACAAGTGATTAAAAAATGAGTTCAAATGATAGAAACCAATCAAAAGTGAGTGAATTTGATGTAATGAATGAATGTTAACAACAATTGTCTGAACTTAATGTCCATCCGATAGCCGACGGACGCCACAGAAGACGACGACTTCGGTGACTTTGAGGGTCCAGAAGATGAGGCGCCAGAAAGTGTTCAGGCGATGGGCGGACCACCCAATTGGGTATTTCCCGGTTTGTTAACACACATGACTTGTAAATATCATTATTAACCGATTGTCTCGCAATTAGACCTCTTGAGGGTTGACTCGAGTCAATCATCACATGACGAACCATCAAATCATATGAACCAACAGTCGGTGATATCGAATCAATCGCGACATAATGTAGTGATGCGTCCGAACCATAGAGATATGGGAGCCATACCTAAACAGAGAGATTTACCCGATATCTCATTGTTGACCACAAGCCGTGAATCTACTCTAAGCACTAATGCATTGAAACCAAGCTTTTCACGCGAATCGACGGCCAATAGTTCATTAGCCAACAGATCGTCAAAAATAATGTCAGAAACGATAAGTAGTGGTCATAACGGCACAAATGACACGAATCATATGCGAATGAATCGCTTAGAACAAGACGTGAAGACATTACAAACACAAAAAGCTTTATTACAACAGCAATTGCTTCAAAAAGATACACAAATTCGTGAATTACAGTCACAATCGCGACAATTGGCTATTAATTCTCCTCAAACTCAAGAAGCATTGATAACGACCTTAACTGAAACGGTTAATAAATTTCAATCAACTATTACATCAGCGATGGATCGATTGGAACAAAGACTTACATCTTTAGAGACTAGAGTTGTGAATACAAACGATTCAATCATTGATTCCGGCGATTCATTGTCTCCAAAGACTAATAATGTAAATAATGCTAAAGAAGGAGAAGTGTCGGCTCTAACTATTCAAAATATTTTAAAACAACAACGAAATGTAATTATAAAATAAAACAAATAAATTTAAATATAAATTAATTGGTTTTTATAAACAGGAATTAAAGGCTGAAAGACAACAAAATTTACTTCTCGTTTCATCGGTTCTTAAGAACGCTTTGGAGACTATTGAGTCTCATTTAGATGTAAAGGATATTAACACTAATCACAATTAATATAATTAGTTTTGGATAATACTTGATATTATTTGACATTTATATATAAGGGTATGCTGTATATACAATATATATATATATATATATATATATACAGTATAATAATAATACAAATACAAGTATATAAATTTATTGTAAATAATGTAATCTATTATTATCTTATGTGTCAAATGTTAAATGTATTTTACCAATCATTGACTTCTGAATTTGATATATTATTGTCGTTAACTTTATTTTGTGTACTTTTTTCTACTTTTTCTTTATTATTATTATTATTAACATTACTGATACTATATTTTAAAGTGTTATTGTTTTCATTATATATACTTTTAATGTCTTTGTCATCACTTGTTTGCAATGAATTACCGATATTAGAGTTGTCTTTGACAGTATGTTTGGCACAAGTCTTGTGATTATGACTTTGTATGGCTTGACTATTGTCATTGAATGGCACTTCGTTTTTATGATGAGGAGGAGTGGAGACATTGGTCTTCAATGTTTGTAAATTTATATTTTGTTGTCCACTAAACCAGTCATTCATTTCTGAGCTTATTCTTTGAGTTAACATAAAGTCAAATGAAGTTTCTTCTAATGCTTTAACACTTTCATCACATATATAACAGCCATAGTTATGGCCATTCATTTCATTTTCGTTATTATTAATAATATTGTTATTATGTATAATATCATCGATTTTAACGGACTGTTGTCTTTCATTTCTTGATTCTAACACTTGTTTTGATAACAATTGGTTTCTGAAACAATAAATTATAGTTTATAAATAAATGTGTATTTAATATACAAATCATATTATTTCTACAGTATATTGATTAAAATTTGAAATACTATTGTTTATATCAAAAATATTCAAATTTCGATAAAAATTTCAAATACCGGTAATCAAAAAATATAAAATCCTAATAAAAAATAAAAAATAATATCATAATTACTTGTATTGTAATTGTTTGGTAACGAGTTTGGATTGTTTGAATTGGTTATCTAATTGTATGAGTTTATTATCAAATTGGTCAATATCACCTTGATGCTTTTGTTTCATTAAAAGTATTTGTTGTTCACATTTCCTCAAATCAATTGTTAATTTTAATACCTTTTCGTCTCTTTCTTTAATCAATTTCTCAAACTTTTGTTTTTCGGTCTCAAATTCAGTCAATTTATTTTCTAGACTTTCTTTGACAATATTTAACTCATTCTTTAGTGATTTGTTTTCAAATTTAGTCATCTGGTAGTCATCCATACTGTCCACCCTTTCCTTCATTAATTCATTTTCTTTTCGTGCAATTTCTAGATCTTTACGAGTTTTAATTAACTCCATATCTAAGAGTTTTTTGTTATCAATTTTTTCCTTAACAATCTTCACCTGAGAGTAAAGTCTTTGTTCCACTTCTTTCACTTTGTTTTCTCGTTTATTTAATTCAATTTTATTTATTTCCAATTCATTAAACTTTTTCTTTAATTTTTCGATTTCATCTTTTAATTCATTTTTGATTTTTTCGTTAACAATAGTATCGATGGTGTGTTCTTTGGCGGTCACTTCGTCCAACTTGTCGTTAAGTTCTTGAAGAGATGTATTAAGTTCTTCTTCCCGCTGTCTGACTCTCTTCTCTCGCGCGTCTAATTTAATTCTCAAACTTTTATCTCTTTCTTGTAGTTCTCTGGATTCAGTCAGAAGTCGTTCCCTTTGTCTCTCGAGTTCTCGCATTTGAATCTCTTTATCGATTTGCAACTCATATCGCAATTGTTTCTCCCAATTGGCAATTGAAGACACTTTAGCCAAAGAGTCCCACTTTAAGTCATTTGTTTCCTTAATCGATATCCCATTGTCTTCGGTTTGAACTTCTCTTTCAATGAAATCATTTGTTTCTCTCGATTGTCCCAATTCTTGATTAATGGCTCTTCTCATCTGTTGTTGCATTGATTGGAGAAATCCTTTTTGTGATAATCTTTCAAACATTTTGTATTTGATTTGAACTTCTCTTTCACTCAAATGACTACAACTTCTGTCAAATTTATTATTAGTTTTTTTAGACATTTTCTAATTGTTTGCGACCACAACTCAAACAAAACTAAACTTTTTTATAAAAAGTTTAAAAATTGTTGTATCTTTTCATTATAATTAACAATTAATAACATTTTGTGGTTAAATTTTATAGTTAATAAATAAAAATAAGTTTACATTAAAAATGTGTATTAATTACTATTCATTGCAAGTGTCGACTAAAACTCGTGACAACAAACTTCGCCACTGTTTTCAAATGTATTTGTTATTTGATATTATAGTGTATTATATTGTAGTGTAAGTGTATGTCATGGAAACAACTGAACAAAGAGACCCAACAAAACTGATGCACTGTTTATACATATTATATACAGTATAAGTCCAATGCATGCATACCTGTCATACCATACCTCCCATACCATACCATTTACCTGCCATTCCTAACATTCTTATATTTGCTTTCACTTTAGTGTTATTGTACTTTAAGTTATGACTTCAAAAAAATGTCAGAAAACTTGTTTTTCACATTACTGTACTAATCAATTGAGATTTAAGTTTAAATTATTAATATATTAATAATATTATCAATTAATGGTTATTAAAATGTATTTTTTAAATTTATTAATTTCAATGATTTTGATTATTATTATTTTCTTAATATTTAACAGTATTTAATAATTCAATCATTATTATATTTTATTAAATTGATTATCAACTATTTTTTAATATAAAAGTATATGAATATTTCAATCTGATAACAATAACTAAATTATTAATATATCTAATTATAATAAAACATATACAGGTATTAGTTAGTGATCTAAAATAATTATATGCAATGTTTCAATGGCATGAATTGCAATTTGTAAACATTTTTAAAATATCAATAACACAATTAATGTTTATTCTCGACTATTAATATTTTGAAAATATAATTTTACAACTTATGATTAAATAATTTAATTAATAATTTCTTATTAACTTTATTTATTTAAAATATAACGATAACTTAATATTAATGATACGTTTATATGCTGTACAATACATTTACTATATGTGTTAATATTGATATAATTTGCAGTTAAAACATAAATCGAAATAACTATTTCTAAATTTAAATTCTTTATTAAAATAAAAATTATTATTTTTATTTTTACGGTTTAAAAAACTCAAAATTTAAAAATTCATTATATTAGCTTAATTTAATAAAAACAAATTATAAATAATCTATAAAATAAAGAAATTGCTTGACAAATATTTTTAGATTTGATTCAAAATTTGTTTGGCTTTAAATCAAAAAATAATAATTTTCTTTAAAATTATATCACATTACCGTATATAAACTTTACAGTATATTATACCGGTATATATATACAGTATATTAGAAAAATATTATATAAACCATAAAATTTTTATGAATCGGCAATATATCATTGTTAAGTATTGTATCTATTAAATAAATTATTGAAAATAATAGTATACTTTAAACAATTCATAATAACACTTATTAATAAATCACT
Source organism: Oppia nitens (assembly GCF_028296485.1). Taxonomy (NCBI): domain Eukaryota; kingdom Metazoa; phylum Arthropoda; class Arachnida; order Sarcoptiformes; family Oppiidae; genus Oppia; species Oppia nitens. Next base: position 1,721,155 of record NW_026533250.1, read on the forward strand.
TTTTTTAATTATCCAATAATATTTAAAAACGTTCAATTTTAATATACACGTTTATTGTATATGCTATCTTATACAGTATTATAAGCTATGATTTACTTATTAAAAACAAAATTTTATAATACTAAATTATAATACATAATAACATTATAAACATTTATTGTATGATATATTATAAGATTATCATAAAATGCATTTAATTATAACTTACTGTAAATATAAGTATAATACTTTCAAAATGTAATTTTTGTTTGTTGTACACAAACCACAAATTAAATATTATATAATATAAAAATCTAAATCTATTAAAATATCGAAAAAATATTAATTTGATGATAATAATGAAACAATATATTGTATACTGTAATTTCGCTTAGGTTTCCATCAATAGTAAAATTATATAAATTGATTTTCACTAAAATAAAGTAAATAAAATAATAAAATTCAATAAAAGTTTAATAATAGTAATTTCTACAATTTAAAATTGCAATTTTCAATAAAATTATTTATCATATCAAATAACTAAAATTACTAAGAAATCGTAGATTTAATAGGATAGCTGACTGCTGGGGTTGAAGGAACTGAGTTCAAATCCCATCTAGTAGTGACTTTTCTGTGAAATTTCTTAATAATATTTATTAGAAATATGTTTTTACTCATCTCTATAACTAACTCTATTAATACATATGTTTCATTATCGGTAATAGTTAATTGTTATAAATTTTTTTGCAATAATTGAACTAAAAATTACACTTTTTATTACAGAAATAGTGTTGTATTCAGTAATCATTATTCAATATTAAAATTAATTTGTTTGACATATTTGTAGTTATTTTTAATGATAGCAAAAGCCATGGCCACAAAAAACGAGAGGACAGATACCATGAGATGAAAAATACCAGAAAACTTGAGGTCGTATTTAGCTATTAAAGTGTAGACAAAATTTCGACCGACGATCCTATCAGTCGACACTTTAGAGCTATAATAACAAGACTTTTGCATAAATATAAGTAAAGCCAGTATTAGATTGAGTACTGATAACAGTGTTATTATGACAAAACTTGTTGTCACGAAACGGCTTCTGGTTATAGATGTGTTGGTATCGGAAACACATGTTATAACAAATACTATGCTTAAGACGATAATTGTGGCCAAACATAGCATAAGTGATACCAATAGTGTAGCTCTTTTGCAGCCATCACTCCAGCACTCGGTTTCAATGAAGTAATAGTTGTAAACTATTATTACAATCGCTATAATGACACTCAAAATCCACGGCAAGTAATAGACTTGACTTAATTGCAAACTCTCTGCACTTAATCTCTTGTTGTAAATAACTCTTTGTTTTACAATTAGTGGTTTTGGATGCAATCTCTCTTCAATTACTTCCATAATCATTGATTATATAATACTTATTAAACAGTTTTTACTAAATATATTATTTTTTTAGTTAAAATTTATGCAGTAATAAGCACTTGAATATCGAGTATTATAATTATGGTTATTATCGATATGTTATCACAATGTATTGTATAAATAAAACTTGTATTGTGAGACAACAAAACACATTTGAAATAAAATAATAAATTTTAAGTTTATTACATAAGAGATTTAAAATTGTTGAACTGTTATTGAAAAAATATGTTATAAAAGTTTTAAACATAGAATTTATAAAGTTATACTAATAAAAGCACATAAACTTATCAATTAGTCATTATTGCCAATTAAGTTATGTTTATTTTTCATATAAATTTTTAAAGTGATTATTAGAGTAAATACTTTTTAAAATTATTTTGAAGTTATTTAGTTAAGTTAGGTTAACGGTATAGTTAATACAGTATATATAAAAAACTAAAAATAAAGACAACTGTTTGTGTAATTTTTAAGCACAACAGTTGTGTAATTCAAACAATGTTTGAATGAAAAACACAAAAATATCATTCATTGGGAGTGAAAATATTGTATATACAGTACATTACAGTAGTGATGATAAAAATAAATCAAATAAATTAATGTCACTCTAAATGTAAAATACAGTTAAATTCTATAATAATATACTTATTTTTAACATACAGTATATTATGCTAAACTGATTTAATTATTTTTTTAGTTTATTTTTATTGATTGAAATTTAATTATCTACTGAAATATATCGTATATTTCTATAATTATAAATAAGTAGTAATTTAAAAAACTTATTGTAAGAATAAAAATTATAACAAAAAGGATTTTCATGTCTTTAAAAATGTTTTATTTATTATTATTGATATCATCTAAGTTTGCCTATGGTTTGCAAATTTTTATTTGCTTTACGAAATTGATTATTAATGATATTATTATTACAGCATTTATATTAATAGATGATTTTATAATACAGTATTACTAAACAAAATACAATAAAAGATATAAACAGTACTGTAATGTTTAACAATCATTTATTTATTTGACTATTAATATTGTAATACAATTATACAGTTAAACATACTGTATATGAATACATTATAAAATAATTTAAATTTAATGATTTTTATTAAATAAAATATTTGAGTTCTTTAACAATTATAGTCTTATCCTAATTGACAATATTTCTGATATTATAAATGTAATAATAATCGATAAAAATTGTGTTAATATTTTAAGACTTTATTTCTGCAATACTTTCAAGCGCTGGATCTCCTTTGTAAAAGAGATTTTTTCGTTTCCACGGAATGTCATGATTGACAACTGTATTAAAGAAAGACGGATGACTTATGAAATTTTTGATCGTCTGTAGTGACCAAACAGTTCCCGAAGCTGTCAACAAATAGTAATGTTGAACCCGTTTAGTTTTAAGCGGATACGGCTCAAGATATATTTCAATGGCACCACTGATAAACTTCAACTTCTCTATAAACTGATCCGAATTAACGACCATATATTCCACGTATTTCTTCATTAACTCAATTCTCTGTTCTTGTCTTTTATTTATTGCAAATTCCAGTTTACTTTCTGCTGAAGATTTTGGTTTTATCTTTTCGTCTTTATTTTGCTGTGATTTTCTAGGCATTGGTATATCAAGTGATATAAAAAAAGATAATTCTCTTACAGGAGATTGTAATGAAATTGTAAATTTCGGTCTTAAATCTATTATATGACTTATTTCTCGAGTTTTAAAGAAATGATATAAAGTCATGAGTGCACTGAAACCAAACTTTATTAAAGGCGTGTCTACTATTCGTCTGTTATTATCAATATTGAGCCACTCGTCTACGGCTTCCTTAAAGAAAGTCATAATTAGTTGACCCGAAGTCTTAAGTGGTTTAGTGAGACATTTAGTTGCAATTTCCATCTCTAAACATCTCATTTGTGTGAACTTTCTTCTGAGTTTGCGATCCATATCTGAAATGACATAATCTGTCGATGAAATTAACTTCTTTTTGATATTTCTTTTGAAAAACAAGTGGTCCTGTCTTTCGAGCCAAGCTCTCAATACAACTTCTGCCGACTCGAGTCTACTTCTCATTTCTATTAGTCGTCTTTTTTCTACATCAGTGATTGAATTGTCAATAACTGGATCTCGATATATATAGTTATCGTAAAAATATTTGTCAATAAAATTAGTCATCAAATGAATGCATTTGTGATCTACTTTATTAACATTAAATTTGTCGTTATCTTTGTGTAATTTACATAATTCTTCAGTGATAGTCCACGAGAATCCAAAATATCTTTCGTTAATACCAACGTCAGCATTGAAGGGAACGACATACCAGGCACTGGCTCTTAATCTTCGTTCATCTTCAGAGTCGTTGTCATTTGTTGATTCAAAATTAAATCTATCTTTAAATTCAATAAATAATTTATTAATCATATTCTCGAGCAACTCGTGGACATCATTGGTTTCATTTCTTCCGGTCATATATTTGGTAGTTTTGCTGAAAGTTCCACTTAGAAGAGTTGCTTCGTTATCGAGTCCGAAGCGATTCAATAAAAACATTACTTTTAGTTTGTAAGTCTGATAAGCATTTTTTGCCGATTCTTCATATCTTTGCCAACCTATAGATATAAAAATATAGATATTAATCAAAATTTTAATAACAAAATATATAAAAATAATAACCTTCTAATATAAAAGTAGGGTTGGGTTCAGCTTTTATTTCTAAATTTCTGTTTGAATAGATTCCCAAACTATAACTAAAAAAATATATATAAATATAATAGTTATAAATTGTAATACAAAATTACAATAATTAGATTAATATAAAATTAAAATACCGATCGCAATATCTATAGATCTGTCCCAATGTTTTATTCGACAAATAGCTTCGCTTTTGTGCAAACTTTTCCATAAAATCGGGATATAATTTAGGCCTTTCTTTCCTATGAATAAATTAAAATAATTTACCGATAAATTTGCAAATTTTAAAAACTAAATATTACTTACGTTTCAAGTTCTTCAGTTTGTCCAGTTTTGGCAAAATCAAGTGAAACGGCATATTTATGCGCTAAATAAATATTTTTAATTACAAGTAATCAGTTAATAAATAACTACGATTTTGATTAAACAAACCTAATTTCATGCAAATATCATCAAAGATACCCTTATCTTTGAGATCTGCATTAGCTAAGTGAGCGTTTGCCAGAACACCGACATTATTGCAGATAATATAATCACAATAAAAGTCGAGAATATCCGATACATCGGCTTCTTTGTGTAATTCTTTAGCTTTTGTTGTGGGAAATATCATCGGTTTATTGTTTTCATTTTCAAAAATAAGATTTGATTGCCAAATAACAGCGTATTCATCGCCATCCAAATCACTGCCTGCCATCTCATCCGGATGCGGACGACTGCCTTTCTGAGGGAAAACAATGCAATCTTTTATGTGATGTAACTCCGGGACATCTATGGCTTCAAATTTTCGGACGTCACCCGGATGTAGACAAGGAAACTTTGTGACCATAATCTTTTCTTTCAATATAAATGTCTTATCCTGTGGCATATTGTCCTCATCCACTTCAGATAATTGGACAAACACCTGTCCATATTCAAGAGTTGATGTTTCATCGAGAACTCCAAACACAGTGCGACCGCTATTCATCGGTACTTTAATTCTGGCCTTTCTTTTCAATTCAACAATTCTGTGATTAATCACAGAATCGACGATTTGTCTGAATATTGGTTCCGATAAGAAAGGGATTCCATATTTCAAGAGTTTGGTGTAAGGAATACCCAAAGTTGAATGCGATCGAAGTAAAGGAGTGGCCGCACACTCACATATCATTGCATTTGACAAACCTTTGAGATCTTTCATTAACATCTTAAGAAAAATATTTGACTCGACGCCCAATTGTTCCAGAATTGTGATAAACGGTCGATTAAGATATAGTGATCGTGGAAGTGATAGCTTTATAATACCCAATTCTTTGGCATCGGATTTATACTTTTGCATACTTTCTCTAAATAGTATTTTCCTTCCTTTAAGTTTAGGATCCAATACAAGCATCCCTTTACAGCCTCCGTAACGGATTTGCATCGCTGACGGCTTATTTGTACATTCGTTTGGCAATTCTTTGTAAACCTCTTTCATAATATCTATCGAAACCCTTCCAATTCCATCACTAAAGTTGTATTTTTCGTCTAATTTATCTCCATTTTCATCCACTTTAAAATCTCCTTCAATATCATTAATAACTTCGGTTTCATTTGAATTTGGATTCACAATAATATGTTTCATAACCTGAGAGAATGCAAGTCCGAGTCGGGCCACATATTTGGCCACATTTTTCCTAATGTGTGACATTTCGCCGATGTTTTCTCTAATCAATTGAGCAGTTGTTCCGTCAGGATCTTTGGCGTAGAGAATCATTCCGGCGTCTCGTAGAGAACTTGAAGAACTTCCTAAAAATTTGAAATATCTGTCACCGATTCTAATGCTATCTTCAATCGGGGTTTTTATAGTTCTCTTAAGAAAATCAGAAATGGCTTTCTTTTGTAGCGGAAGGAAATGTCTCTGAGACTGAACTGTAAATTGCAGTGATTCTAAAGTGTCTTCACGTATTGATAGTCTTATGGCATAATCGGCTTTTGCATTGACAATGAACCGACTCGTGAGAGTCGGTTGCGGTGGAAGTATTAAAAGACGAGTCGGCGTTAAAATACAACGTCTGATGTTTTCGAGTTCCGTATGAAATGAATTCAAATTAACTACTTTTTCCTTTTCAATCGTTTCATTCATTTGTTGATATTCTTGAAAAATCTTTTTCAATGCATTGATTGTACGATAAATGCTTTTTCTTTCACTTACGGCCAACATTTCAAATAAGGTTTCTTCCATTGCTTTAATATTAACTTTTTGACTGCAATTTAAATCATTTAATAATTGTAATATTAAATCAAGAAATTCTTTTAATTGATTATTCAATCGAAGTTCGTCTGAAGATTGAAATGTATGCGAAAACAATGCCTGAAAAGCATATTCAACAGAAAATCTTTCTTCTGAACTTAAATTCTTTGATAATTTCAAATATAATTTAGTTTTCAAATCAATTTCATTTAAAACTTGTCTTTCCATACGTGATATATAAACAGGAATTCTTGCAAATCGTTTCATTAGATAAAGAAGACAATAGGGATCGGCTAAGTCTCGATAGTTATCTTTCAATTTGTTTTCATTAACAATCAAAGGTATTTCAATCATTAAGACATTGCATTTACCAATGATTTGCGGCTCACAGTCACCAAAACAATTGTCACGAATCCAATTGTGGTGATTCTGGACATCATCCGAATGAACACCAATATCTGACTCAACTATTTTGAATTGTTTTCGTTTGTAAAAAGGCTTTCTTTTGTCGGACCACTGCTTAGAACTATGATATTCTACTTTCTCTTCGGGAGTCATCGTGTCTTCGTATAGTTTGTAAAGTATCGGTGGATTAGTTAATGTAAAGTAAACTTTCATAACTTGGTTATCAATTGAAACAATCATTGAATTGATCTGTTTATAGTCGTACTCGAGTTTATAGCGAATACTAGTCAAATGTTTGTCTTTGCCACCACTCGTGAGTCTGAACTTCAGTTTCATACTGTTGTGATCCGTTTGAAAGTCTGTTATCAAATCATTGTTTCCTTTCGCCACTTTCAATGACTTACCACAGCTCTCACTATTGTAGTGCTCAACAAAGTTAGTCAAATCAATGATTGTCCCAAAACTGAAACTTTTTATTTCAAACGTAATCCGTGGTATCAATCGGTTTATATTTGATAAGAATTTAATGGTTTCATAGTTTTCGTCAATCAATGAAATGTTAGTATTTCTAAAGCAATTATTTTCGCAAAATTGAGTCCAAAACTTCTTTATCAAAGCTCTTCCCGTTTTTCTTGTGCCATAATATTCAAACTGAAGACATCCACCAAACTTAAAGAGTCCACACTCTTCGTAATAATGGCGAAGACTTGATGTCTTATCAATTGGTGAATTGGTTTCCAACTTCAATGAATTGATACGCAAACCAATGTTGTCCGACAACTCTCGCAAACATTTCTCCAGACATTTGACAATCACTTTACTCAACAAATCTTTGCCAATCTTTTGAATAACTGTTTCATCGGATTTATCTTTTAATTCATTCAAATTAATATGTATTTTGTCTAACACTTTAAGACTGTCTTTTCGGTGATCAAACAGATGAATGACTTCAATGGCAACACAACTACTAAATGATTTCATAGTTGTCTTGTTTTGTGACATTTAATCACAATATGTATCACTTGTTTAGTTAGACAAATGATTTGCGATAACAATAATGCTATCAATTGTTAATCATTTGATATTACGTTATATTTAAGACATTTGTTGTTATGATTTCAATCTATTAATAGTACAGTAATTCAAAAAAACAAAACAAAAATTATATTTCAAAGTCAATGTTAAGCTATGAATACAAATATTACATAATATATAATATGATTATTAAATGATTAAAATACAGTACAATCTATTAATTTTAATATTTTTTGTTATATAAATATTTTCACTGTATTATACAGTACTGTACACATTGTATATTATTTTTTAGTGTTTAACAAATAGTGAATCATATGATGATATCGTATTATAATTTATAATTAATTTTTAGTATTAAAAACATTATATTGTCTCATATTTTTTAAATACAGTATTTTTATTATCAAAACAACAGATGGACTTATAATACTGTATAATATTTACATATCTATTGTTTGCAGTTTTGTTTGAAAATTGAAACTTTCAATTATAATTACAATCTATTATATTAACAATTTATTCAATAGATTAGTTATTTTACTTATTTATAATACAATACATTATTAAAATATTTATTATTATAAAATAGCAATTAAATGATAGAATCAATTGAAGAATAAATGAATAACTTATTAATGAATATTAAACTTATGAATAAATTAATGTGTGTTTAGAAATAAAGTAAATATTTTAAATAATTGTTAATAATTGTTAATATCATATCATATTTATAATAATTTATCGATTTTGTTTGTTTTAATGTATAAAATTTTATTAACCTTTAAAGTTATTTGTTAATATAAAATAATGATAATAATATTTATTCCTATGAATTATAATTTATTAATCTTAAAACTATAAATTATCATATGTTTTGAGTTTTAGCATAAATTTTTTATATAAATTGTTTAAATACAAATAAAATTATATGAAATATTAAAAATAATAGCTTATTATAATAATCTTTATGTTTATTATTAATAGTTATGATATAAGTTATAATAGTATCTGATTTCAAATGAAACTAATGTCAACACATGACTTCCGTAGAGATGATTACATGATTACACAAAATCATACATTATATACATTATAGTACTATAGTATTAAATTTAATACTATTATAATATAGCTCTAATGTATACATAATTATTATATATTTTATATATACTTAGGAATCTTAAGTTATGATATATCAGGGTTAAGCATGATTTTGGATTTTAGAGGGGGGGGTCTAGGGTGAGATGTAAGCTTTTATTGCATTTTTAAACGGAAATTATTTCAAAAAACTAAAATCAAGGGAGAGGTCAAGAGAAAATTCTCGAATATTCCCACGTAAGTCCATAAAATTCCCGAATATTCCCACGTAAGTCCATAAAATTCCCGAATATTCCCACGTAAGTCCATAAAATTCCCGAATATTCCCACGTAAGTCCATAAAATTCCCATATATATATATTCCAAGGATAATAGGAAATTTTCCCAAAATTACACAAATTTTCAAAATTTAAAAACAACATAAAAACAAATTATAAAAATAAATTTTAACTAAAAAATAAAATAATCATGTACTTAAAATTTAAAAATAGTTGATAAATACATTAATGATAAACTATGAGTTATTTTTAATATTTTAATAATTTTTAATATAATTGATTTTTTAAAGAATAATTAATTTTTAAGTTTGTAGGTACATATTTTTAAATGTTATTTTTATATAAATATTCACTGAATACTAATTATTTAACTTATTTTTTATTAAAGTTTTAGTTGAAGTAATTATAAAATTGAAAATATTTTCAAATTTTTAAACTAATATTTTAAAAATTATTAATAAAGACTTTATCATATAAGTATATTTTGTTTTACTAACTTTATTTAACTTTTATTTAAATTGTTATATGATTTTTGTCTTTTCAACAAATAGATAATTTTTAATTTTTTAGCTGAATATTTTAAATAAAATAATAGTTATTTTTAGATTAATTTTAACGTGATTTTAACTACTTTACTTATTTTTAAGCAATAATTAGATTGATATAAATTTTAAAAGCATAATAACTTTAACAACAAAAAATTTGGTCTTTTTTCTCGTTTTTTAGCCACAATTTTTTCCATTTAGTCAAAAAGTCTTTGTATTCAAATCCGAAAATCTCGATCTTAGAGAGGGATCATTTGGCGATATCCAACCCTACTTTTTTGTTTAACCCTGATAATATATAGTATAAAATCATATTCAAAATATTATTAGGATTTTCAATATGATGAAAATGAAATAAATAAAATTAATTTTGATGACAAATAATAAAATTTAATTATCATTGCTATTATTTATTCTGATCTTAAATGCTGTTTTTATAACTAAAATTATATATAATATTATGTATATATATTATGTATATATATTATGTATATATATTATGTATGTATATGTATATATTATGTATTATACTATATAATATATAGTATTTTGAATATTATAAGTTATAATATTCAAAATACTATATATTATATAGTATAATACATAATATATACATATACATATATACATATATACATAATAATTTATAACACAAATGAATGTAAAAACCAGTTGAGAATGCTAGAAAGCATTTCCATACGAACTCCTAAATCCTAATTAAAAATTAAATTCAGTATGACAAAATAAAATCAACTATAGTAATGTGAAATATAAATAGTTCAGAATACTAAAATAACTCAACTATTGTCATACAATGTATTAAATAATTCAATATTACAAAATAAACCCAACTATAGACATGTTGGATAACAAATGCTTCAGAATAAAAAAATTATCAACTATAATCATGTGGGGTATCAAATGATTCAGTATGATAAAATTAAAAATTTAGCTGTCATTTTCTCGTAGTTCTTGAAGAGATAAAAATTTAAATGCAGATTTCTTATACTTCATTTTTGATGCTTTATACAAATCTAAATTTAAAAATCAAAAAATATATTTTTTTAATTTTTAGACGCCATTTTCTCCATGTTCCTGATGAAATATCAAAATTTCAATACTTAACCCATAGCTCATAGCTCAAAAAAAAAAAAAAAATTGTAGCAGAGTCTGGATTCGAACCACTAACCTATATTGGACAGACAGACCGACAGACCGACAGACCGACAGACCGACAGACCGACAGACCGACAGACCGACAGACCGACAGACCGACAGACCGACAGACCGACAGACCGACAGACCGACAGACCGACAGACCGACAGACCGACAGACCGACAGACCGACAGACCGACAGAATGCATATACGGACTCCTTTCAGGAGTTCGTGAATATACAGAATATTACAGAATTATGTTTACAATGACTTTCAATAGAGAGCGTCTAATATAGTGTCAAATGATTTTGTTATTGAAATTCAATACACATTTACAGTATTACATGAATAGTAGCAGTGATTTGATAAAACGTGATTTTAAAGTATAATTTAATAAATTTTATCACAATTTTTTTCTCATTTTGTGCCATATTTTCACTGATCTAATAGTTATTTGATCTTTTATATTGTTATAAAAATTATATTATATTTTTTAGTCATTATTTTGCTATAAATATATCTCAAAGTTATTTAAATAACATTTGTCTGGGATTTACATTGAATTCAATATTTGAAGGAATAGTTAAATGAATATTCATTGATATATAAATATTGTTTGCATTTCATTGAAATTAATAGTATATTGTATTTGAATTAATTGACTGATTTGAAGACATGCCACGCATCGAGAAAGGCGTCAAATTAGACTTCAAAGATGTCTTATTAAGACCCAGAAGATCAACACTTAAGAGTAGATCTGAAGTATAGATAAGCAATTTGTTAAGCATTTAGTATCTCATGTATTGATGCCTTTGGTATCACTAAATACAGGTTGAGTTGACTCGAAAATATCATTTTCGTAACTCTGGTCAGGAATACACGGGTATACCAATAATAGCGGCCAATATGGACACCGTTGGTACGTTTGAGATGGCATTGGCTCTTAACAAACACACCTGTTTTACGACAATACATAAACATTATTCATTGCAAGAGTGGATGGATTTCGCGGCTAATAATCCATCGGTTTTAACTGTAAATGATATTTTGGTAATCAATTGATATCAATATTATAATTAGTATTTTATTGAACACAGAATGTGGCCGTAAGTTCGGGTATCGGTCAACAAGATTTGGATAAATTATCACAAATTCTTCAGAATATTGCGGAAATAAAATACATTTGTCTGGATGTGGCCAACGGGTATTCAGAACATTTCGTTGAGTTCGTCAAACAGGTCCGCAATCTATTTCCAAATCATACAATAATGGCTGGAAATGTAGTAACGGGTGAAATGGTTGAAGAGCTGATTCTGGCGGGCGCTGACATCATCAAAGTAGGCATTGGTCCGGGATCTGTCTGTACTACTCGCAAGAAGACTGGTGTCGGTTATCCACAATTGTCAGCAGTTCTTGAATGTATGGATGCGGCTCACGGATTGGGAGGCCATATAATCTCGGATGGTGGCTGTACCTGTCCGGGAGATATCTGTAAAGCGTTTGGTGCCGGAGCCGACTTTGTTATGTTAGGAGGAATGCTCTCGGGTCACGACCAGTGCGGCGGTGAAATTGTGGTCAAACCGAATGGTAAGAAAGTTAAACAGTTTTATGGTATGAGCTCTGAGACAGCTATGAACAAACATCACGGAGGGGTCGCTGAATATCGTGCTTCTGAGGGCAAGACAGTAGAAGTGCCCTATAGAGGGGATGTCGAGTTCACTATTCTTGATGTCTTAGGTGGTCTACGATCTGCCTGTACTTATACCGGTGCCTCAAAACTTAAGGAACTACCTATACGTACTACTTTTGTTAGAGTCACTCAACAAACTAATGAAATCTTTAAAATGATGGAAATTGATAACTAAATTATCAATTTATAAATTCAATATTTTTTAACTTTTAATCAGTATTTTCTCTTATTTTTAAATATAATCACTATTTGCCAAATTGTTATAATTAATTTTTACATATTTTATCTTTGGATCTGATATAATATAATATACTTTATACAGTATTATTTCTCGTTTGTATAAGTAATTTATATAAATACTTACTGATAATATAGTTTAAATATAGAAATTAATTTTTTATATACTATATTTAAGCTTACCGTATTTTATTTTTATGAATCTATTATATAATTAATCAGTTAATCTGTTTTTAATTACTTAAATAATTTGAATGATTGTTTTAAAAAATTTATTATGTTAAATTATTAATATATAAATTTATAGTTATATTTTAAATTATTAGATAATAAATATAAAAATATATTAACATTTTTATGATAATTAGTTGACTGATTCAGGAGTTGCCTTAAAGAGGATCCGAGAACTGGTAAGACTGTACTCCAAGAGGTCAAACTCCTTCTGAAGGTTTTCCAACCTTTTAATTGTTAAACTAGTGGTTTGTGTTAACTTGACGTCACTGTTGGCATTGATTTGATTTTGTTTGTTGGCTTCATTGATCTCAGCCTTAATTTTGTCGGACACAGAACTAAACCAATGAAGTGAATCGAAATCATTGAATTGATTAAGAAGTTTAAGGATATACGCGACACCCATTGCAAAGCCATCATCAGTGAAGGCGGCGCCCACTTTGTTCTTGCGAGTCATCTTCTCTTTGCTTATAATTAAATTCTCAACAAAATTATAAGTCAAAGCCGGAAGTATTACATAAAAGTTTTTTAAGTGATAATTCTTTGGATCGCGAATTATCTGAACAAATACATCAACTAATAACTTGAAATAATCTGTTGATTCGGTAAAGTTTCGATTCAAAGTGACCAGAATTGAGTCCAAATTGTGTGCTGCCGTCACCGTATCGGCACTTAAATTCTCTTCTGAAGTCATCGCGTGAAATGAAACTTCAGTCAAGTCATCCAAATCGGGTACAAAGTTGACTGAATTGGAACTGCAATGAAGTGCACCACTTCTTAACATTCGAACAAATCCTAAGACATTTCCAATTTGACTAATGACTTGTCTGAATTGATCCAAATAAGACATACCATCGGGAGTTAGTCCTAATTTGCGAATACCTTTAACCAATTTGTCTGCCTTTTCAAATGCAAACTTAATAGCATTTGATTCACGAAAATGTCGTAAATCTTTAATCAGTCGCGATTTGATGTGCTCTTCATAAAGAAATTGGGAAAATGTGTAAAACTTTTTACGTAAGAAGAGATACGTGAAGTTGACTGTAGTATTAATTATACCAAAACCGTGAGTCTGTATAGAGTTGGCCACATGTCTGATGAGTAAAACATTTAAATGTTTATTATTGGATGACTTTTCAATAAACATTTGATTGTTTAGATTATATAAATATCGCGAAACAAAAACATGAATATTGCGGGTAATCTCCAACACATCCAATCCCTGTTCCAGTGTTTGAGTGGGCAGTTGTGACCTCACAAACTCAAACCCATACTTAGTTTTGGCCAAATTTAACATCGATTCATAGGTTTTCCAATCGTGAAGTGCTATTGTCGTCAAATTATATGCCATTTCATTAAGATATTCTTCAACGTAGTTCTTAATTGATAATAATTTATTGTTGAAATAAATGGGTTCCGCAGCAAACAGTGCACTAAAATCATATAAATTTCTTTTGAATGGATTTTGATCGTCGAGCTGAAGATCTGAATGAATCTGTAGTCGCAATTCGGTCTCAAATTCGGTACAAATCTTATCTAGAAATTCATTGACAAAAATTTCATTTATTTCACAATCAAATTGTTTTAATAAAATTTGACGCTTTTCTTCATCAATGCATTTATTAATTAATGTCAATGAATCGGTTAAGGCATTGAAAAAATGTCTCAATTCATTAACATTTGAGGAATCATTTTCAAAAAAGTCAATGAAATAGACGCCCAAAACGGCTCTATTAAAGTATAAGAAATCACAATTAGACCACTGATTCATTAATGAATGAACTTTTGTAAATAATTCAAGTTTTTTAGTTAAAGTTAATATTTTTGTCAACTCTTCAGCGCTGAGAGTGAATGATATAAAAGCCAAACAAATTGAAATCAAAATCCTTCGTTGTTCGGTAAGAATCGGACCGTTAAGACAATTAGAGGTCAGAATGACAGCCGACAACAAATCTAATTTCTTTTCCGAGTATTTCTTCACGTCTGCCATAAGTCGTGTTTTAACATTACTTAACATTTTTAAGATAACACAACAAATATATTGAGCCAAATGTCCTAAAATATTAATTAAATGACCCTTTTTATGATAAAATGTTAATTGAATGCCTTTAACAATACAAATGGCTTTACAAATGGCCAGTAAGTCTTGTTTAGCCATCGGTCGACCGTTTTGTAGATGAAGTGATATACAATTCTTTATAAGATTAGTTAATATCCTCACATTTTCAAGACCTTCTTCAATGACTTTTTGTTGTTTTGTTAAAACTTCAATAAGGTTTGTGTTGAGATCAGTTGTACCGCTGATGTCTTGTTCAAAGCGGACCAACCAATTAGTGACTTTGAGGTTAATTTGTTTGACTTCACGATCGAAATTTTGTTTTAAAAACAACTCGCGTTGACTATTAAAAGTCTCCAACAATTTCTTGTCAAACATAGATCGCGGTAAATGGTTGGCCACAAACTTATCTGGTATTACACAACAATTGCCTCTTAAATGACATAAATTGATCCCAATTTTCTTTTGACAATCAGTTAGCATTTTATATAATCTTTTGTCTTCTTTTTTGAAAATCCAAACATAAATAACAAAAAAGGCATTCAATCCTAAAAATTTGTTGTCTAAAATCAGTTCGGGTGATACTTCCATATCGGAACAATTAAATCTAATATAATTAGCAAATTGTTCAGCCATTTGACTATTTTTAGCAATACTTTCATCATTAGCCATGGCATCAATAAATGTTTTGAAGATACCATCGCCATCAATGAGCTGCTTCTCAATCTTATCTATTAACTTAAACAATGTCTTGACTTTCATGATATCATTTTTGACATCAAATTTGTCTGAATTAGCCGAAACTAATTCAATAATACGCTTATAATTAACAAAATCAAGTTTCAAATTCATTTGATTAGTAATAATATCATCCAAATTAATTAAAGTCACTCCCAATTCACATATGGCATCAAAAACTGCATCAAATCTAAGATTTGAACTCAAGTCTGGTATCAGTTCCTTATAATTGTTAGACAAACCTTTCTTTGTCGGAATATTTGATATATTAATTAATCCATTGATCTGTTGGACAACATTTGACACAACATTTAGACAATGATTAACAAATGAAGAGAGATCGTGAAGTAAAGGTAAGAGTTTGGCGATTGAAGACATGTCTTCATTATTAATATCACTGGTAATTGGTTCGCCGTAAAGAACCAGTTGATCACAGAAACGTTGGGAACCGGTTTGCGCCAAATATTGCATCTCTTGAGTGAGTCGACCAAAAACTAAGACAACTTTATTCAACTGCATATTACCACAAGTCTGAAGTAATTCAATCAGATCTGTCCTCTCTTTCACATCATTACAATCAATTGACGGACAATCAAATGGCACTTCAATTGAAGATTTGATTTGTTTGACATTTAAATTATGAATTGTCGCCAATTCGTGGTTAAAGTGATCAACAAAACGACCGAAACGTTTCAAAACATTTTCATTGACTTCGCCTACAAAGATATCACCAAATTTGATGAATTAATCAAATGATTATCTCATAAAACTTACGTATCAGTTGGTCTTCATATGATTTGGACATCTTTGCTGTCATTCAATCAAACAATAGTCACAAAAATCGTCGTTTTATTCATTCATTTGTTTGTCTAATCAATTGATCACTGAATGAGTCAATGATTTCTACAAATAATTCATTGTTTTGTTGTTTATATTTGTTTGACATAACAGTCAATAATATTCAATACACTGTATGTCAGGTATTAAGACATATGATATGTAAAGTAATGTTTAATTTATTGCTATTTTAGTGACATTTCTTCAATATATTAATTATTTTATAAACAAATGTATTATTTATTTTTCAATCAATTAAATAATTAAAAAAATATGAGTAATTAAAAAAATTAACAAAAACTATAAATAACTAATTAGTAATAACTAATAACCTTGGTCATGTTTTCTAGTGTTTTGAAATAACTCCCATTTTATAAAATATTCATTACTTTTATTGTAATATATTTTAATAATATTAAAATAAAAACAATTTTGTTTATCAGTTATTATATTACAAGTATTTTATACAGAAGTTGAATATTAGTTTATTGTTTTAAATATGAAGAGATATTGTTTAACACTGGATCTAAAAGATGATCCAAAGATTATAGCAGAATATGAAAGATATCATCGAAATGTATGGCCGGAGATCAAGAAAAGCATTAGTGATTCCGGTATAAGAGATCTGGAAATATATCGGATAAATGACAGAATGTTTATGATTATGGAAACTGAAGACAACTTTTCATTTGATAAGAAATCACAAATGGATTCAAATAATCCTAAAGTAAAGGAATGGGAAGAACTTATGTCGAACTTCCAGAAAGCCCTACCATTTGCCAAACCGGGAGAAAAATGGGTTCTTATGGATAGGATTTTCAAGTTATGATAACATTTTCAATAAATGTTGTAAATATTTAACTTTTGTAACAATAAAAACTAATTTAACAATAATTAACATTGAATTGAATGTTAAGTTATTAAATAAAATACAAATCATAATTTATAAAACTTATTCAAAGAAATTTATTGAGTAATTCATATCAATTAACATATTTAAGACATAGTGTATCACCGTTTTGAACGAATCCTTCACTTTCTAATTGTTTCAGTGATGAAGACGTAGGAAACGATTCATAATTATTAATATCAGACGACAGAACTAACTTTGGTTCCAATGGATTGTTATTATTATTAATTAAACCAAAATGTGTTGACAACCAGTCAATACATTTGCCAATTGACCACTCATTAGACACAAATATGTCTTTAATATCAAACTCTTGGATTTGTTGGCTCTTTTGATATCGCATTTTGAAGTACAATCGTTCGGTCACTGGAATCGATGTCTGTCCCGAAGCTGTTTGTTTGAGTTTCATAAGAGCTACTCTTCGGGCCAAACCTTCATTTTTAGTGCCCTTTATTTGAGGCGGTGTTGAACTTATGGTAGATTTGTTGACAAATTGTATTACATTTGACTTAACATTAGCGGTAGTATTGTGTTTGCATTTGTGTGAATCATAGTAACGATGAGCTAAACAATGTTTATCATTACATTTGTCACATAAGACCAGTTCCGTGTCGGGCACTGACTCAACACAATAACAACACTTTCCTAATATAGTTCGGTGACCACCAGTGGCTACGGGTTTCACTTCTTTTGTGTCATACTTTGGACAACTGTGAGTCACCACTGAATAGTGTTCTTTGCTTTCATTAGAAATTAAAGAAAATCAAAAAATTTGTTAATCAGAGAAAATCTTTATTAAATTGATAAGACATACCAAAAGACTTCTTTACAAGAAAGACAAATCAATGGTAAAAAATCTGTTTAACAAAATTAAAACATGTGTTTGTCATTACATAATATTTGTAATAATCAATCAATCAATATATACCTAATCTCTTGCATTGATAGCACTGTTGGCCTAAATCGGGAAATTCAGACATTTTTGGTATTTACTCGAAATAAAAATCTTATTTGAAATATAATTATAAATAATGATAAGTATATGATATATGATATCAATTCAATTATTATAAAATTAGTCAGAATTTAATAAATCTAAAGTATTTGTCAAATGATATTAAACGGGTTGTTGTGTCTGTTGTGTGGGAAGTAAACCAAATCTTCGCTTAATTGTAATCCTCTCTCTCGAGTACTTGTCTTCGGGTGAGAAACGGGCTGTAATTGAAATCATGGAAATAATTTAGTCAATTGTTTAATCATTTTATTATTATTTGATGACAAACCTGGATGTGCTGACAGTGTAGGTCTTCCTTCGGGATCCACTTTAGACATAGTGTACACCCGTTTGTTGTCGTCATTCAAGTAATACATTAAATACATGTTTAAAGTGTTTATAATATTAATTCAGTTATTAATTGAATGCATTGATTGAAACACGTGTTCAATACATACAACAAAACAGACAATAAATACTTTACATTATTATTGGAAACATTGCAAACAAATCATACATTTATTTATTCGTATATAACGTTACATTTGATTGTGTTGTCTGTTATAAGTTATAACTTATAATGTAATGTAAAATTCAAATTTAAATATTTGTAAAACTTTTTTATTTACCAACAATTAATTAATGGGATATTTTGTTTAAAATATCACATTATATACAATATATATAATAACAAAAATGGCATAAATGCAAGCTATATACAATAAAATGAATATATGAGTTAATTTGATATATGATATGATATTACATTTTCAAATAATATTATAAATCGTGAATAGCTTACAACTGTTGGCATTAATGGCAAACTTAATTGAGAAAAATTTGATGATATTTTGTTTGACTGCTATCAGATATATCAAACTCTTATAGTGTATAATATTTATGAGCTTCTAATATAATAATAAATTTTGTCATTAGTCCTAATATATATTAAATATTTTATATAATTTGTTTGTCATGATATATAGTAAATGTTTTGTTTAAAAAATTTGCCTAAATATTAATATTACTATTAAATTAATGTTTAAAATGTAAGAAATACAAGAATTCATTATAAGATGTATATCCATTTATAAGAATATTTTGTAAAGTTTTTTTTTAAAAAAGTCAACAAATTTAAAATCAATACCTTTCCCTTAATTATAATAATAGATCACAGATTTAAAAGAAATAAATTTGAGAAACATTTACCGTACAAACTGTTTATAACAATGAAAAAAGTAATCGATTTTTGAAAACAATTTGTCAGTAGATTTAGGCACTGAAGTGATGTGAATAAAGGGTTGTTATTCAACAGCAAAACCACACGTTTCTTCAATAGCTTGCGTTAATTTCTCGTAAAGTTTCTCATATGATTCATACGGAGGAATATCAATACGATTAAAACATGTGTGAGCTTTAGGCAAATTAACGGTATCCGTGTCTATCAAATGTATTGTAAAATGTCGCGGACCAGCAGCTCCTGTTGACCCCTGTAGAGCCTTAAAGCCTATAAAAATCAATTAAATATTTTTATTATATTGACATTTCATTAATAATTTGTTAATATAAACTATCGGTAAACCATACGAAACCGTCTTTACGGTTAAAATATAAAAATCGTTTATAACTTTTAACAAACCTTGAAGGGGTACTCTTGAACTTCCAGTTACAAACTGTAAGAGACGAGCTCTTCTCTCTTCACTATATTCCTCGACAGCTCTCCAAAACCATTTAACAATATTTGACTCAGAATTACAATGTTTTAGCCGTGTATTTGCCTTCCAGTCGTCGAGATCTATCTTTCCTAATCCTCCGATAACAAGCTATTTATAAAAAAATAATTCATATAATATCGTTCATTACATAACTGATTATTAATATACTTCAAGTTCTTTCTCATCAAATTGATTGAGAAGATGTTGCGGAATGAGTTCACAAAATCCTTTATGTAAGGCTTGAAACTGGTGTTCAATTCCGTGAGTAAACCGAAAATTGACATAAAGTTTGACGTATTCTTTCTTATTCTCTTCAGTTACCATAATATCCCTTCCATTCGGCTTCAGTTCGTGAACCTGAAGCTCACCAAATGAATCGTGATTTACAGCAAATGTCATATCAAATACGTTTGTTATGTCATTTTCTCTGTAATTAAAAATATCAAAATTATCGTATTTACTACAGTATATCATTAACGGTAATTATCACTAAATCAAGTATCACTTACAACATCCAACAAAGACTTCTATGTAACTCTGGATCCACTGATTCAATATCATCTAAAGTGATCGGTTTATTTAATAACATTTTATAAAAAGGTAGTGTAAATCCTCCATCGATATAATGTCCGTGAAATACAGCCAAACCAATGATTCGACCAACAAAATGAAAATACGATAAATGTTCCTAAAATACAAAATTATTGTAAATCTATTTATCAAATAATGTTATATATAACAAACCGGATTTATAGCTGAATCCGGATTGATTTGAAGCGTATAAATATCATCTCTGGTGTATTGAAAGAGACCGTAATATGGATTAAGCATTTCATGTGATAATAAGTAAAGCCATTCACGAGCGACGCCCCCATAATCGAGACCTTCTTCTCCTCTGAATTTAATCATAAGTCTTTTGCGCAGATCTTTTGGCCTCATTTTGAGTATAGCTCTATAAGATTCCTCAAAGATGTCTTGTCTCGACACTTCCAGCCGACAGTGACCCGATTGGGGTTGAAATGCTTGCAGTTCTTGTCTTAAGGCACTCATCTTTTGAACCAAATTTCGTCGTTGTATTTGAGAACTGCTTAGCAAATCGTTTATATTATTATTGCTAATATTGTGACTAATTTTCTTGTTATCCTCTTTAACATTATTATTACGGTTCGAGCGAATCCTAAATAATAAAAATAATTTTATTATAAGAAATATTATTACTTTATTTCGATCCATACTTTAATAAATTTTGGAGCATCACTGAGTTGACTACAAGTCGTGGATCAGTAAACTGTGTGGTCCTGTTGTTGTGATCCACATAATATTGACGACCCGATTGAGTTTGTCTTACTTCCCAACCATTATGTAGTGGTCCTATCAATTCATCTAAATTGATACCTTGTTGTAACAATTCTCGGGGTACACGCGGGTCGTGCCAAGTGGACACTGCTGTCTCCATATGATAGAAATATACCTGACCCTAATTTATCATTAAAAACATTTAAAAATCAGGTTAAACAATAATTTACTATTATTAGACAATCTATTAATTTCATTTAATATAATATCTACGAAATAATCAATAAAAATGATAAAATAATTATTATAAGTCAGTTCTTATAAATTTTAGAAAAAATAATAATAGTGTAAATTATTCAGATAATAATAGTCGGAAATATATAATTAAAAACCTGTTAATATATAAATAACTAAAAATATACTTTAATTACTGTATAAAATCTAAATATTCATAATTTTAATAATACTTACTGTACAATAATAAAATCTTTTAAATGCTATTTTTTATTACCGGTAAATACATTCTTATATAAATTTTAAATACATTGTTAAACTATCACTATTTTTTAAAATTTACTATCATGTATACCATTATATAAAATAATTTATCAAGCTAAAAAATGTGTAAATATTTGAAACAACTGATTAATAAAATTATTTTGCTTTGCAATTGTTTGAATAACAGCATAAAACATTTTGATACTACAGATTCAATAAGTTTTACCAATAATTAGTATCATTGTTTTAATTGCGGTAGTCTTATGGGTTAAACAATTGTTTTAATGTTTTACACAAAACATAATTTTAAAATTAATTTAATCTTTAAATACATTATATTATATTAAATATTATTATAAATCTCTTTTTAAATTTTAAGTAATAAAATCAATGCATACTTGAGATGTTTGTCTCATTTCATATCCTTCGGGCAAATCACTGGCATTTGAGTAATCATTGTTTACACGTAATTCTGGTTGATTTGTATTCAGATTTTGTGTCCGATTTTGATGAGAGTTTGATGCGCTCAACACGGCTTCATGTAAGTGATTTCTGGCCAAATAATTTCGATGTCGCGTTGATCGGCGTCCATGTGGTCTCACAGCTGGTATATCACTTGCATTTTGAGAACCTGAAGCACTCGTTGAACCATTTGTACCACTATTTTGTTCTGAATTATGATTATTCCTCCGAGAAGATGTATAGGCACTAGTGTTGGGTCGTTCCCATTGAGTAGTTCTAGTTTCGTGATTCATATAATAGACTCTTCCTAAAGAAGTTCGACATTCAGACCATCCTTCGGGCAGATCATCATTGAGAAGACAATTCTGAGAATTATTGGAATTTCCCGAATCAGAAATGACTACATTTTGAAGGCGACCACTACTGGATCGACTCCCGTCTCTCGAGAGTAAGCTTATCACTAACTGACCCCTAACTATATCTTGATCTTCTTCACGAAATTTATGCAAATCTAACCGTTGATCTGTTTTAGAAAATTATGAAAATTATAATATAAATAATTAGAAAATAACTAAAATATTTAATTATCAACAATTAACAGAATAAAAGACAAAGACATACATCCGGTATCTTTAAGACTTTGTATGTCATTTGGCATAATCTTAACACATCCTAAAAATCCTGCGCCGGCTTTCTTGTGAATTTTCTTCTGATTCCATATACTTATTGTCACTGAATCTGTTCTTGTAATGTATCTATTTATTGAATAAAAATAGTTAAACAAATGTCTTAAAATCAATCAATTGTTGTCTTACAGATCATAGTGTTTGTTCCACTTGGGACTCAACGTATCTTTTGATGCTTCGGTTGAGTGGCACTGACCCGAACCGTCCACACAAATCTTACAGAAGGGGTCGGGAAGACCTATAGATTGACAATAAAAATCATTTATTGTAATAAAAGTCATAAAATAAGTATAAATTTTATGCAATGATTTGTAAATAAATTCATTTATAGCATAAAAGTTAATGATTGACATTGAAATCACTTATAATTTTATTAACAAAATTATGATTCAATGATTGCTATTATTGACAATAAAATTGTGATAAATTTATAATAAATAATACATTAATTTATTGACACATTTATTAATAAAATAATAATATAATTATTAACTTTCAATAGATATATGATATATGAAAATAAATGGTAATAAATGGTAAAATACTTACTAAAGAAGTCACGTTTGACCAGATTTTTGGCGCATAAAACTACATAATCAACGAGTAGTCAAACAATTAATATTAATCTTATATTATCTTTAAATAACTGAGTCGTCCATCACTTACTGGTCAGTCTTATCTTCATTGAGCCATTTCGTCGGTCTCTGCTATGTGTCTGTGTTGTTGCCATTTGGTTAAGTGGTGACAACTGGTTACCACTATATATACAATAATCACATAAATGAGACAATGTTTGGTCAATTGGATCAAATAAATCAAGAGTTGTTGTCTGTTGTTGTTGTCTTGACTCTCATTCAATCATTCATTCATTCAATTCAATCAATAGCTATGTTTTCACTGCAAACTCAATGTACTCTCTGTTCACTCCATGTTATTATGCATTGACTATAGTTTTCACTGAACAACACATACAATAGCACTGTATATGCATTAACTCAGACATACCTAACAGTCATATCATTACTATAGTGTACTCTAACTTATAATTAGTTTGTCTCTCAAACCGACACAAACATAACACAACTGTGAGAGCATTGAATTGATGCCAAACTTATTAAATACTATATAATATTAATCAAATATAACAACATATGCACAACAGTTTGCATCTATAGCTATGATAAGCCAATAGGTGACCAACTGTTAGATAAGTTTTGATGGGATGGACAATACTTGCAAAACAGCCATATTTTGGTCAATACATTAGCAAATGTTTAGTAAAAAAGATTACAAAAGTATTGCCCACAGGGGACGGATAGTCGTGTCTGGCATACTGTCCAATGAGACAGTACTGTCAATCACTATTAATGAGATTCAATGTTTGCTCGCATTTAAACCTCTAATGAATATTAGTTTATAAGTTAAAAGTTAAAAAACATCTAATATTACAGTAAAATAACTTAATATTATATTAACACAAATTTTGAATTATCATTGAATACAAAGATTGCTTATTCTTATACTTATTATTTCCATAAATAATAGCTTATTGTGTAGTAAAACTTGTTTCACAACAAACACTATACAAATATTTTAAGTGAATTTTGATAACTTTAATGTTTGCAAACTATCTCTTTATGAAACAGTTATGATTACTAAAGAATAGCTAATGTTATGAAGTTTTTTTTAAAACATTAATATTTAAATTAATTAGATTTTTATAACAAATTATTTATATATCACATAAACATCAATCTTTATAATTGGACGATATTTTATCAATAAATGAAAATTTGTGTTGTTTTATATACTGCATAAAAATTGATAATAAAACACCAAATTATATATTATATTAATTACTTAAAAAAATGTATTATTATTGCAAAAACACTTTTGTTGATGCGATGATTGATCACAAAAAATAATGATAATTACATTGAACTTAT
Organism: Oppia nitens; assembly: GCF_028296485.1. Lineage (NCBI taxonomy): Eukaryota > Metazoa > Arthropoda > Arachnida > Sarcoptiformes > Oppiidae > Oppia > Oppia nitens. Next base: position 1,746,295 of record NW_026533250.1, read on the forward strand.
CACATGAATTGAAGGTTATATTTTAAATATAAGCATGCTAATTTTATTGTTTTTTTCCTATTGTTTAGACTATATTTATTGACTACATTTTATCTATATGCAACAAAAATAATTTATATCAACAACCAAAATTATTATATCTTATTTATAAGTAAATAGTAATAATGTTTTTAAAGTTTTAAATAAATTGTATTCAAATATAAACAAATATAAAGACCGGAATACTTTATATATTTAATAAGTAAAAACTTATTATAGTATATTTAAAAAATCTGAGTACAAATATTTATCATAATTATTATTTTTTAATTTTATTTAGGCTTCACTTTCTTGTATGGCCAGCGACGTAGGCGGGTATGGGGGTATAGGTAGATAGTGTCTACATAGTATACATATATAAAATATAGGGTGTCGCAAATCAAAGGTTAAAAAGATATCTATTGTTTTAACTTAAATTTATAATAGTATTCTATGTAATACTAACTCAACGATCAAACCTAACCTAACAAACCACTGAATTTAATCTAACAGACCTATCGGCCTACTGGACACCATTAGTTTAACATATCATAACTAACTTATCTTTTTAATATATTATTAAAACAATGTATTAAATATTACTCATGTCATAAAAAGTGAATTCTACACCACATAATAGGCCTAAAGTTAATATAAATTATTATATAATTATAATATTATATAAATATATTCTAATAATTTTAAACTTTAAATACAAATAACTTTTTAATCTTTGATTTGCGACCCCCCCCCCATATTTTACATGTGTATACTAGACACCAAACACTATTAACCTATACTCCATACCCGCCTCCGGTGTGGGCCATACAAGAAAGTTCTGTCTTTATTTATTTTAATTTATAAATTCTGAAAAATAGTTTATAATATTAATCTTTACTATACCTTAAATCATTAATAAGTGTTTGAATGATGGATTAAAATTTCAAAAATTTTATGTTTATATACAGTAATTACTTAACAAAACTTTTTAGTAAACAAATAATTGTATATTAATATTATTAAAATTTTTATAATTAAACTTATATCAAATTTTAATATCATATTTAAAATATTTTAAAATATTAATCACTTATTAATATTTTTATTATCATTATTAGCAATTAATGTTTTAAAAAATATTTTTCATGTGAGTAATAATTTCCTTAACTTTAAATACATGACATAATTATAATATTACAATGAATTTAATTATCATCTGACAAACAATGGAAAAGGGGCTAAAATATTATACATTAGATATATGTGTGGGTCATACAGTGATATTAATAAATATAAATTTTAAAAAATAAATTAGATATAAAACTTTTAACAATCTATAGCCCAATATATTTGCTTATATTATATAATACTAATTAAGAAACTCTGAAATTTTTATCAAATATAAATTTATAGACAACTATAGCTGTACTGTATATCTCAACTCAATAATAACATTAATATATAAGTGTTTATTTAAAAATTACAAATTGCTGGACCCGTTAAAAGTTGTAAATCAGTGCCATATATATATATACATGTATTATGATTTGTAATATTTGTAACAAAATTGATAATTACCTAATAAATACACACATGAAAAATCTATGAGCCTATGATTAAACTTATAATAATAAATATTTATAAGTGAAAGTCATTTTTTTTTTGATGGACCACTTCTCTGACCAAACACTTATACAAAAGTCATATACAGTGAAAATCTGAAAAACATTGGTTTGATATTACCGGTAATATAATGTGATATTTATATCAAAATGATTACTATTTATATTAGTATAACTGTTCGGACACTCGGATCCCGAGTCAAACGGGAGACTGGAGTTACATATCTAACAAAAATGAGTAATAAATATACAGTATATGTGTATAGAGTGCGCATATGTTGTTATAATACTCGTATTAATAGACTATTACAGTATAATAGCATTGATTACATATAAACAATAATTGTCTTATAGTTTATAACTTGTTATTTAATGACTGTTTAGTGAATCGATGGCAATGTTGTGGTCAACACAATGGTTGACAACAAATACAATTGAATGACCACTTATGACATGCAATGGTCACACACTTTGACACTAATAGCAAAACAATAGACTTAATGGTAAGCGTTTGCAATCAAGTTATACACTATATGTGTGACACTTGTGTGACATTTGATGACAATTATCACTATTTTTAATGACAACACATTCATAGGGTTTTGTTGTCTATATTGTCACAAATGTCTTGTATTTCATATTATTTTTTGTTTGTTTTACTGTAAATATGTTATGAAATTAAATATATTAAAAATATATCGATTGATAAACAAATCATATTAAATATGATATTATTATTTAAAAGTTTAAATTATATTTTTAGTTAAAATTGTTATTTTAATGATTTTGTTATTAAATGAAAGTTTTATAAACAATTTGCAGAAATTAGTAACTTATTGAAGACAAAAATATAATGAAATGGATGACAAACGGATCGCCGATTACTTTGTTGTGTCCGGTATTTCGGATGAAAGGTGTGTACCGTTTGATGAGAGTCTAAGTCAAGAACGGCTATCAATACCAAAGTCAGTGCAGACGTCTTCAGCGCCCATTACCGACATTACAGTCATTATTCGGAGTGCAAACGAGTCGGTACCCCACGGATACACGTGCTTAGAGTCGACACCATTAGGTTTTCCTGCGGACCTAAATCATGGAAGTCTGCGGAGTCCAAGTGTTTACATTTGCTTTAAACGAGGCAGAGATAAACCACCACTGGTTGACATCGGAGTGCTTTATGAAGGAAAGGAAAGGGTTATGTCTGACAGCGAAATCGTCGAAAAGACATTTTATGGACAACAGGCTAATGTTAATAACAGCGGTTCACGTACTTTCCTCACCTACAGGAGGGCCCGAGACAATGCCCCCTGCAATCAGTTAGTCGTTACCGACTTATGTGTCATATTAGCAAATAAAGGAGAGTCACCACCACATGCTTTCTGTCTCATCAATAAGAATCTCAATAAAGTAAGTCTTTATATTTACTCAATTATTTCAATTAATTTTTATTATTTATTAATAATTTATTATTAAATATATTAATCGCCAATTTATTAACCATAAAAAATTATTTTCATTGACAATACCGACACTTAAAATTTCTATGTTTTTATGATAACAGTTAGCATTTTAATGTTAACATTATTTGATTACAAGTATTGTATTTGTCTTTTAAGATAACAAACAAAATACTGTATGTTTAACACATGTATCTAAATATATTTCTCTATTTATTTGAAATAATTTATTTTTAATTAATGAGTTTATTATAGAATGGTTATAAAATATATAAATTATTTTATGACATAAATTATATAATATTTAATAAATATAAAATATATATTATTTAGGGAATGGTTGGTTCAGATGTGTTTATATGTTACAAGAAGTCAATGAATAGACCACCTTTACTATGCTATAAGCCATCAATTATAGGGCGATTTCCATTAGATGATTATCCTCACTATCCCTTACCGGAATCGGTGTCATTATTTTGTTTTCCAATGGGTGCTACTGTAGAGTGTTGGCCAAAAAGAGCCCAATTGCCTAAACCAATATTTTCAACATATGTATTGACCTCAGAAGCGGGTGAAAAGGTTTACGGAGCGGCCGTTACTTTCTATGAAAGTCTTAGCGATCATAATCTTAGTGACAAAGAATCAGAACATTTGACTTATGTTACAGAAGAAGACAAACAAACAAAATCATTGCATAGAATCAAATCAATTAGTATTCTGAGTCAATGGCCATTCTTTGAAACTTTTGAAAGATTTCTATTATTCTTATATAAAACATTTGTAGTCTCATCCACTATACCTCAAAAAATACCAATTGAAAGATATATTTCTAATTTTATGCTTGAGATACCCTTTCCATTACCTAATAGACCAAAAATTTTGGTTCAATTAGGAATGAATCCCGAAGAGACTGTTCTTATTTCACAACCACCAGAATATATGCCTTTAGCCCTAACGGGTGCCTCCTTTACACAAATGTTGCGAAATTTGGGTCCAGAAAACTGTCTTCACGTATTACTATTTGCATTAACTGAACAAAAAATTTTGTTACATTCATTACGACCCGATGTGCTGACCAGTGTTGCCGAAGCAGTGGTTACAATGATATTTCCGTTCCATTGGCAGTGCCCTTACATACCTATGTGTCCATTAGGTCTGTCCGATGTTCTCAACGCTCCGCTCCCTTTCATCGTTGGAGTCGATTCACGATATTTTGATTACTTTGAGCCCCCGACAGACGTGGCATCAATTGATTTGGACACTAACTCTATTTATTTGTCTGAAAGTAAGCGTCAGTTTAATCCTAAACTAATGCCGAAAAAGCCGACCAGAGTTTTAAAGTCAACTCTTGAAAAACTTTTTGAACGTCTTTTGCATCCAATGTCTTCCACTAATGGCTCTTATAATGCGACAAATAAAACAAAAAATAGTGTATTTGGAGATAATTTGAGAACTAAAAAGATTGAGAGACAAATTGAATTGGAAATACAGGAGGCTTTCATTAAGTTTATGGCAACTATTCTTAAAAATTTTCGCTCATATTTATTGCCCATAACTCGGGCGCCAACAGTGGGTGCAACTGATCCCAGTTCTCTATTTGATTTGCAAGGCTTTATTAAATCTCGTGACAAAAATTACCAAAAATATTATACTTTAATGATGAAGACTCAGATGTTTACCCGTTTTATTGAAGAGCGATCTTTTGTTTCCGACAAAAACATAAGTCTTGCTTTTTTTGACGAGTGCTCAGAAAAACTCGATTCTTTAAGCGATTCCGTGGACTCGAGTTCACTGCGTTTACTAGATTTTGGTGATTACATACATAATGATCAAACAGTTTTTATACCACCACCAGAACCCATGACGTCTGACGATGAATTTACATATAGCGAATTTGGTCCATTTGATCCACAAAAGTTTCATAAACATCCAACATTACACACATTATCACGAATCGGTTCTCTTGTAAATGATAGCGAAATCGGTCTCTCAGAGAATTCATCGTTGATTGGACCGTCGAGTCCAATGTCTAAGCGAACTAAACAAGAGATAAGAAGTGCACAAAAGGTTGCCCGAAGACACGCTGATTCACCGATGACATGGTCTAAGTGCCTCTTAAGCTATTGCTATAGTCTATGGTTTCATCACTTACCCGCTTATGTCAAAGCAAATCATTTATCAAAACCTAAACCATTAAGTATTGCTTTTCAAGTCCTTTTGCGGATGCAATCACTCGGCTTTCATCCGTCCGATGAGGTCTGCTATCGGGTTATGATGTTATTGTGCGGTATTTATAGTGAACCCATTTTAGCAGTCAAAGTATTGTTTGAAATGAAAGCTCAAAAAATAACCCCAAATGCAATCACTTACGGCTACTATAATAAAGCAGTTCTCGAGAGCAAATGGCCGACTGGCGACACAACTGCATCACTCATGTGGAACAAACTAAGGAACGTTATCGTAGGTGTGGCTCAGTTCAGACAAAATACTAAAATTAAAGCCATAAAAGTTGATCCAAACTTAAATGAAATTAAATCAAATTCAGTGAAAAGTTTTTCAGATAATGGTTATGTGACTAATACTGATTCAATTAATTCAGAATCAAATTCTGCAAATCGATTGATCAAAGATCTCAAAGATTTTGATTCTTTTAGAGAAAGGACGCGAAGTATTGTTCGTCAATCGAGTTCTCCAATGAATTGTTTGCATGACTTCGACAGTGCGGCCGGTCTTCTTATGACAACTGATTACTCAAAGTTTGGCGACAAAAATATCATTTGTAATGATTATAATTTAAGACGACGGCATAAGAGTGCCGAACACGAAGATCTAAATTTAAAGCCAAATTTAGACACAAATGTAATTTCTCTGAAATCTTGTTCACCGAAACCATACTTAAGGTCATATAGCTTTGGAAACGACGAAAAGATTCTTCAAAAGCTTAGATCCGAAACATTAAAGGAGTTGAGACAACAGTTTCAACAAAACGAAGACGAAAATAAAAAATTATCACTTAATACCAATAAAAATAATTCGACAGTTAATTCATTTAAAACTATTGGAGGTCTTACTCGATGTACAGAAGATCCTGAAGAAGGAGATGACGATGCATGTGATGAGATCGATGGTGAAGTAGAGGTTATGAAGAATTGGAAACACAACTTAACTCATTCTAAATTAATTGAATCACAAGAGTTAGACATTCAGTCATTAGAAGATTCATCCGTCACTTTAAAGGACAGTAAAATTAATTTTAAGAGCTCTGAAGCTATTGATTCCACAAAAAGCTTAGATAAATCATTAGATAATTCAAAGACAAATAATGTTAAAGTTATTAAGGATACTAAAGACACTAAAGATGGATTAAATTCTGCGTTTAGTCCATTAAAAGATGCCTTAATGAATATGGAGTTGTTTGCATCTGACGGTAAAGTGGCCTCAACTTTAAGATCCAGTTTTCGATTGGCCAGTCGTTTTGCCAAATCGTCGTCTCCTAAAACAACTATTACCCGAAGTTCAACATTTCATGAATCAAATTACAGTACTTCTGAAAAGGCTATCAACAAATTTGGTGCTCTTTTTAGACGTGATTCACAAAAATCAAACTCAGGATCGAACTCCCGGTCGAAAAATATGATCCGATCGGCAACTTTACCTCCAGTTTTGTCATCAAAATTAAATGATATTAAAGACACTAATAATAGTTTTGATAATACAATCAAACTTGAAAGTCAAGAAAGTGTTTCATTTGGAAGTAAAGATGAAATTGTGACCGAAGATGACAGCAGTAGAGAAAATTCATTATTAAATTTGAGCGCTCAGTGGACTAATAGACTGACCACTAATAAACATTCTGAATATGTTTATTCAACAATCAAATCTGCGGCAAACAATATGGCTAATCGTTTTAGTGATTTAAAATCGTCATTGGCTTCAACATCATCTGTGACCTCATCGCCATCGAAAATCATTAATTCAACCAATGCTTCAGGAGTTGTGACAGGAGTGGCCACTGGAACTGCTAACTTGTTATCTCAATGGGCGAGTCAATTGGCCGAAAAGTTTCCATCAAATTTGGTTTTCGATGACGACGACTGTTCGAGTAATAACTCATTTGATATGAGAAGAAATAGTTTTGCCTCAGAGGATGAAGTGAGTGAACGTTCTCGAGACGGATCTCTTGGCAGAAATTTTACCGGTTTTGGCATTAATTCCAATACTTCACCACTTTTTGAACTTTTGGACAAACATTATACAACTTCTTTAGAACCAAAATCTTTAGAAACAAATATTGAAATTGTTATGGAAATAGTTATGACTTCTTGTTCTCGATGTTATACATGTCATGCTATCATTTATGATGAAGAAATAATGGAGGGATGGACTCCTGATGACTCTAATCTTAATACTAACTGTACTTTTTGTAGTTCAAAGTTTGTACCATTACTTACAATCATACTTCAAGTAAGTCACACATAAAAAATTATTTTTTATTAAAAACAATTTGTCTATTAATACTCTGACCTCAAATTTATTGTAACAATATTTCATATATATAATAATATAATTGATTTGAATTTCAAGAGTTGAAAATTTAAATATAAATAATCTGACTAATAATTAGTATTTTTTAATTACCGTTGTGATCGGTTATCACTTGATTATTGAGGTCATATTATCTGATCAAACATATGAGAATTATACTAACCGGTAATACTAATATTAAATTATAATAATTTTTATTTAGGACTTGAAAAATCACTCATTTGATATAAAAAATGATTTACAAAAGTAAGTTTTTTAATTTACTTTATTGAATACAACAAATAATTTTCATTAATATTTTGATTATATTTATACATTAGATCTGAAGATTCAAATAAAACTTTAGAAAGTATTGATGAGATTGACTCTTCATTTAATGAAGAAAACAACAGTTGTATTAATAATAATGAAAGACAGTCATCAAAATTAGCTAAAAATGTCGAAACATTTGAACCGATAACTGTTCCTTATTTAAGTCCATTAGTTTTACGCAAAGAAATTGAGAATGTATTGAATAATGAGGGAGACTTATGTCTGGCCAAACCCGAGTTTGTTGACGAACATCCCATTATTTATTGGAACTTAATTTGGTATTTCAAACGGATTAATCTCCCGACACATCTACCCGTGCTTTGCCTGTATTCCAATACATTTAATAAAAATAATGTATATCATCAACAAATATATAACAGTTTAATTGTTGACAATTTATTAATCTCAATACTTGTGTATTTTATAGACAAATAATATCGACAACTTTAAACTTACGGATTATCAAAAAGTATCGGTGCTTTGTATGTGGGATAATGATAGACTTCATGAAGAGATTGGAAGTAGTTCTTTACACAAACTATGGCTCGAGACATGTGAGATAAATCACAGTTTTTATAATAATAATAATTGCAGTCAACTAAAAGTGTTATTTTATTTTATGTCAATTTTTAGCATTTGAATCACCATTGGTTCACGCATTGGTCACCGATGAGCGCAAACCGGGACAACTAACTCGAAGTCTTATGAAACAAATTATTAATTCAATTCAATGCAATGATTTGGCGACACCAATGAAATTACTGATTACTGAACGATTAAAATTGAATGCCAAGAAAAGTAATATAAGACAACATAGTATTTATCGAGACTTATTATTTCTATCATTTGTGGCATTGGGTCGAGAAAATATCAATAATAGTAATAATTGTTAAATTTTACAATATTTTATTTACTGGTAATTTACTAATCAAATGATATATTTATAGCTGCATTTGATCGCGAATATCGTCGCGCATTTGAGTCGATGTCACCCAAAGATCAGGAGGCACTCAAATCCATTGATAAGCCGCCATCCATTGGAATCGTCTTCTGTCGCCGATTCTTCAAAGAACTTGAACTCAGACCACAATCAACTACTTCTTTGCTTATGAAGAATTAACTAAACAAATGACTCATTTGATCATAAGTGGTGCCAGAATTTATCATTTTTTAAACGGCATGAGTTTTATTGTATAAAATTTATTAATTATTAGATTTAAAGTAAAAACTAATTTTATTTTTTGTTATATTTTACGATTTTTTTCTTGAAATTTATAGTTGAAAATATATTTGAATGTAAATAGTGTTAATTTAACAAATTTCTAACAAAACGGCATTTATTTATTAAAAGGTTTTAAATTTTATATATCGTTATATTTCGATAAATGTAAAAAATAATGATAAATATGAATGCAATCAATAAAATGTTTAAAATATTAACAAAATTAATATCAAAATATCTATTCATTTATACAATATATGTAAGGGTTGTCATAAAAAATGTAAATTCAATGATATTTGTTTAGACGTTACGTTGTTTATGAATGATGTCAAACAAATTGTCAGTTTTCGAGTGTTTTGTTTTGTCGACAAAAATGTCGGACAAAAGGTATGACACTTCAGGTGACAGAAGTGATGACAAACACGAAGATTACCACCAATTGAGACACAGGTTTGTGCCGTAAATATTGATTATCACATCCAGCATAACATATGACTTATTTAATAAATGTCTTTTATCCGACCCAGTGATGAACAATTGACCGCCGAAGACAAGTTGGTGACTATGGACGTGAATGTCGGTCACAATAGTGGTAATCACAAGAAGTCACACAAAAGTAAACATAAGAAACATAAAAAAGATGAATCCAGTCATCAAAACAAACATTCAAAACATTCAAAGAAATCGAAAAAAGATAAAAAAGACAAAGAAAAGGATAAGAAAGATATGGACCCATTGGTGGCCAAAGAGGACGAAGAATTACGTGAACTAATTAAACAAAAGAAAATATTAGAAGAAAAGCTTAGACAAGAGGAACTAAAACAAGACATTTGTGTCGACGATTCAAAGTCTAGTCATTTGAAGACCAGAAACGATGAAGAAAATGATACAAATGGTCAGCGAATGAATGGTTTTAATAAAGAGTCAAAATTAAAGGACAAGAAATTAAATGAATCGAAAGTCACTAAAGAAATACCTCTTTTGGAAATAAGTGAAAGAAAAAGAAAATCAACGACTGATTTGAGTAAAAGTGATAAACACTTGAAAAATGATGAAAAATCTTTGAAAACAGAAAATAAAACGAAAATTGTTTCAAAAGAAATTTTGAAAACGAAAGACAGTCGAAGTGATAGAGAAACCACTAATAATAGCTTTAGAGAGAAATCTACTCTTAAATCTAAATCAAGTGATAATCTAAACCTCAATGAAAATAAAAGACATTCCGTTGATAGACATCATAGTAGAAGAAGCAGAAGTCGTTCTTATGAACGACAGAGGCGGCAGACTCCAGATAAATGTGACAGAAATAGATTTGATAGAATCAATCGATTTGATAGATCTCATGAAGATAAAGATGGTAACAGAAATAGAAGACACCATAATAGTAGAAAAACTCGATCACCACTTAATCACGACAGAGATAGAGATAAAGAGAGAGAACGCGATAGGGATAGACTGCTTAGAGATAGGGATCGAAATTTAAGACGAAGTCGCGATCGAGACAGAGAACGGGATGAACGCATAAGAAGTAGAGATCGAGAAAGAGATCGCGAAAGAGAGAGAGATCGTCACCAAAGAGGTTACGATAGAAATGTAAAAAAGTCCGGTTCAAGACATTATGACAAATATACAAACGAGTCATTTGGAGACAAAACCAATGATGACTCGACTTCTGATGAATCAAATAATTTGTATGACGTAGACATTAATGAAGATGAAAATGAAGAGCAAGAGATTGAAAGACGAAGAAAACAAAGGCAAGAGTTATTGCAGAAATTGGGCTCATCTTTAGGTAAATCAAATGAATTTAATGAAACATCAAATTCAGGTTTTTCTTCGTATCAAAACTCGCCGACAAAAGAAGAGACGGACACTTCAGACAAACTTTCTCTAAGTATTGCTGACGAAGACTCACGACTTGAAGCCTTCGACGAGATATCAAAACATAAAGAATTAGAAGAACAGTTGCAAAATGATACTGATTTGGATCCGTCAAGTGATGTTAAAGTGGAACCTAAAAGAAAACAGGTCGACATGTTTGCTGATTTAGATGTCTATTGTGATGATTATAATTCTCCGTCCGAACAAAACCACTTCAAAACATCTGGTGTCGACAATCCGTCCCTCAATGACAACTGGGATGACGCCGAAGGATATTATCGTATGTATTGTTTTCTTAAATACCAATCATTGTTATTAAAATACATTTTAATTTTGATATAAAGGTATAAGAATTGGTGAAATACTTGACGGCCGATATTCAGTATATGGTTATACAGGTCAGGGAGTGTTTAGTAATGTAGTTCGCGCTCGAGATAAGGCTCGTTCACAACAAGACGTTGCCGTTAAGATCATTAGGAATAATGATATAATGCATAAAACTGGTCTCAAAGAGTTGGAATTTCTGAAAAAATTGAATGACACGGATCCGGATGACAAATATCATTGTTTACGTTTGTTTAGACATTTTTACCATAAAAATCATTTGTGTTTAGTCTTTGAGTCTCTTTCTATGAATTTGCGCGAAATTCTCAAAAAGTATGGAAAGGATGTCGGACTGCATATAAAAGCTGTTCGTTCATATAGTCATCAGTTATTTATGGCTTTAAAATTATTAAAAAGATGTAATATTTTGCACGCAGACATCAAACCCGATAATATTTTGGTAAATAATTTTTATTATTTTATTAATATATACAGTAATATAAATATATTTATTAATTTTTAGGTAAATGAAAATAAATTAAGTTTAAAATTATGCGATTTTGGTTCGGCCTCTGATGCTAATGACTGTGACATAACTCCATATTTAGTGAGCCGTTTCTATAGAGCACCTGAATTAAGTGAGTAATTATATTGATTGACTAATATTGTATTAATGCAATTGTTTTGTTGTAGTATTGGGACAGCCATATGACTTTAGTATCGATTTGTGGTCTGTGGGCTGTACTTTGTATGAGTTATATTGTGGAAAAATTATGTTTTCCGGTAAATCAAATAATCAAATGCTTAAATTTTTTATGGACCTCAAGGGAAGAATGAATAACAAATTTGTGAGAAGAGGACGCTTTAAGGACCAACACTTCGACCATAACTGTAATTTCCTCTATCAAGAGGTCGACAAAGTCACTGAAAAAGTAAATCGTTTGACTTTATATTCACTTATCTGTCATAACTTATAACTTATATACTTTTTTTTGTTTAATTTAGGAGAAAATTGTCGTTATATCAAACATACAGCCAATTCGCGATTTAAATACCGAATTAATGGCCGGTCAGACATTGAATGATACAGAGCTCAGAAAGGTTACACAATTGAAAGATTTGTTAGAAAAGATCCTTATGTTAGATCCGAGCAAACGTTTGTCTATAACACAAGCACTCACTCATCCATTTATTACCGATAAGATGTGATAACAGAAGTGAGTTATTTTGGTTCCGACTCTTAAAACAGTTTAATTTGGAGTAAATTATAATTTATTTTACAGTTTAATTGAAACATAAGAAACATAATTCTGTTGTTTTCATCTGACTATTGAATAAGTTTTGTGGACTTTAAAGACGTGTTTTGAATCCAAAAAAAAAGTTATTTGAAACCTAGAGTTTGTTATTATATTGATTGTACTATTAATCGTTTAAAACTATATATTTATTGTACAGACAACTAAAGCAATTAATTTTGTAAATAAATTATCGTTCATTTCATTGCGCTATTTGTTAGGTTTTGTCTGACAATCATGTAATGGACTATCGATTATGTCAACAAAAATACAAATGATTTGTATTTTTAATGAATGATTGATTGATTGTAATGATGCTGTTGTGATGTAATCAAGAACTTATAAGAAAGTGGTAATAATTGATTCAAATTAACCCCATTTGAGAATATATTTATTTAATAATAAAAGCCAATTAAATAAATTTTATTTTGATCCCCATTATAATAGGCTTTTATCTCCATTTAAATTATTTTGTCGATCACTACTGTTGGTCACAATATAACTTTAAGTATGAAATAAATAAAATCATTTTAAAAATAAAATTAAATGTGATTTGAAAATTATTTTATATATCTTTTGTATACCTATTTTACAGGACTTAAAATTTCGACAAATTATTGGATTTACACAATTTGTGATTTTTTTATAGTTTATTTTCTACTAAATTTAGAATATAATAATTTTTTTTGTATAATAATTGATAAGTATTGCTATATAATGCAAATTTCATATCAATTATATTTACTATTAAATTACCATAGATTCGCACAAAGAAAGCCCTATAATGTCAGGTAATAGGTCATAGAAACCTATTGTTTTCATTTGAAATTTAATTTCTAGTCAATACTGTTTTAGGACTACCCTATCAACAGGTCTATAATATGTGTGTATAAAAGTTATACCTAAGAAGATTGTGAACAATTTGTTGACATATTTAATGAGGACATCGATGAGATTACCAATAATTGCGATCAATTATATATAATTATTTTAATAATTAATTTTTTATAAGTTATAGATTCATAGATTTAAGTGATAAAACTTAATATTACTGGTTGTGTTTAATTATTAATATTTTAATTACCGTAATTTCCTAATATTTATTAGCCGTTTATATTATTAATAATATTAAATCTCGTTTTATATGTTATAAACACAGACACATATAATGTCTAATTAATAGTCATTAAATATTAATGGTTTGATTGAATGACGAGTTTATATAATCGTCAATAACGACTAATTTTGAAAAAAATGAGTTTTTAGTCATTTAGATAACTATATCATAGTTTACGGTTTGCGTTCATTTAAAGGTAAGTTAAGGTATTGTTAATTAAAATATAAATACTGTACAATAATATCAATATATTTGGTAATTATAAACAAAAATATAAAATTAATAAAAATTAAGGCAAAATGTTCACCAAATTGTTGAAAATAATTTCAAAATAATAAATTGACTATTTTCATATATAATGGTGAATAAATATATAATTAATAGGACTAACCATATTTATAAATACAAATATATATTATTTATAAAGTATTTTTAACACATAAAAAAGATTGATTGTTTATTGTAATATTTTCTGTATATAAATTAATTTAATAAATATCAACTATTTTATTATTTTTTAATGAAACAAAATATTTTTTGGTCATTTCAAGTCATCAAAAGATGTTTGAATCTTATAATGTTTAATATATGTTATAAAACTTACCTGAATTTTTCATTATCGCAATTAAGTATTTTAGTTATTTAATTCTATAGTATTATTAAAACATTTTGCCATTTAGATAGATCTGTGATGTTTTACGAGAAATATTTTCAACAATTATTATTAGAAAAAGAAAATTATGCTTATATGTTGCATACCTGTCCCAAAAATAGAGGAATTACTAATTTAAAAAAATAAAATTAATTTTATAAATTTTTAACATAACATTTGACTTTTTAAATTGTTCATTATGTTACTGTGTTCATTGACCTATCAATTGATACAAATCACTATTAATATTATAAAATTAACGTTTTTGATAATTTATAATAACATATTAGTAAATTATTGTAAAGTATATTATTATTGTTGATCTCAAATAAAATTTATGACAACTGAGAACTGTCTGATTTAACTGATTTTAATGGTTTATGCAAAAAACTGCTTACAAATAATTTATTTTTTAGTATTTTTTTTTAGTTATAATTCGTTATGTTGAAATTAGATTTTAATATTTTTTTATATAAATTTAAAAAAAAAATAATTTTGATTTTGTTTTCAAGTTTAAAATTTATAAACTGAATAATTGGATGTTGTTATTAGGTATTATAACATAAAGTGATTTCTTAATCATTGTAAGATTTAAGCCATCCTTCAAACGTCAAAATTCCCAATATTTTAGATGCATTTCTCAATAAATATCAATAATATCAATGCTATAAATTGAATATTAAATCTTATGTTAATAGTTGTGGAGTATTAAGATGTGAAACTACAGTACAATAGGAAATAGAGAAATGAATTGCAAATCAATGACTGAAATTCATTGAAAAGGGAATCCATTACTGAAGTCAAACTTGACATCTATGGGCAACTGTCGTACTTTTCTTAATATTTTTATAATATTAAAAATGTGATTATAAATCATTAATTTTTATCAAATATTAATTTTTAAATAAATAAATAAATAAAGAGAGAGAGAGAGAGAGAGAGAGAGAGAGAGAGAGAGAGAAATAATTGAATACTTGAAACAATATTTTAGAGCAAATTTTTATATTGAATTCAAGGCTGACAACAGCTGAAGGCGATATCGGATGAGATGTGATGCGATGGGTGTGTATGTGTTGTGTGGATGAAGAGTACGCCGATATATGTTGTGATTGCTTTGATTATCTCTCTAAATGGACATCACTTATAGGTGTCTATGATGTCCTTCAAATCGTAATTATATAAAGAGACACTTTTTTCACAGCTTCTCATAATTTGCTTTTTTACGATTATTTGTTTAAAAGAAAACTAATTTCACAAAATCTTCCGAAAATGAAAGCCATCGTAAGTTATAATATTTTAATTGATTAAAATATCTGAAACTTTAATTTAAAATTAACTATTTATTTTCAGGCACTCATTGTTGCATTGGGTCTCATCGCATGCGTGAGCGCCGGTATCCTCTCACCTTATGTTGGATATTCCGGGTATTGATTGATATTTTGATATAAAAATTAATTATTTTTAACCAATATTTTGTTAATCAATTTATTAGTTATTATTCGGCTCCTGTTGTTTCCCGATCTTACGTGTCGTCCCCATATGTCTCCTCATATGTTTCCCCATATGTTTCTCCATATGTTTCCTCATATGTGGCCACCGCTCCCGTTGTTAGAAGTTATGTCTCACCCGTTTCATATACCAGTGCCTATGCCTCGCCGTATGACACTTACTCCTATCTCCTCAAGAAATAAATGATTTGATTACAAATTGACATTTGAATACATGTATTGATTCAAACATCAATACATTTGTTGTTTAGTTTAATGATTATTTTTGTTCAAAATTTGATTTTGTATAAAATTTCAAAATTTAAAGTTTTAAATAAATTATTTCATCGTTGATGTAGCAGAAAATTTGCTGTTTTATTTAATTTTAATTAATTACCTCTAAAAATCAATTTATTAAATTCACTATTTTATATGAAAAATCATAGCAAATAAAATAATGATTTCTTTCTAAATAAAGCAATAAATACTTCTAATATAATGTTAATAATATCAATATACCGGTATATATACATTAATATATATTATTTTAAAAAATACATTACAAAATTGTTTTGACATAATATATCCTTAATTTCCTATAGTTTTATAATTTATATCATTCTATATCATTAAATTTGCATTTTTTAATTAAAGATTGTTTATCTAAAAATTAAGAAAAGATAAACCCATTTATTATTAAAAAATCTTTATGAAGTAAACGAAGAATAAATTATAAAAATCTTTTTTTAAAAAAGTAATTAATTATAAAAATAAATGCCATAAATGCCAATGAAATTCAAACCTCTATTAAATAGATTATTGATTGGCATTTGCATTGGCATTAGTATTGAGTGACAGTCATGACTAATAACTGATCCATTTGTGTCAGTTTTGTACACATATTATATAACTCATGAGTACTGCTATATAAAAGTGGCCTAAAATTACTACAAAATTAATGCCAAATCACGCAACACATTGTCCTTCACTATCAAAGTGTATGAATTGGGCGCCACTTATATAACCGTTTTATATTAGGATTTACTCTAACTTATGGTCTATAACTTGTGATTATTTTTATTTTACAGTAAATACACATTCAATATATACATCAATATATAGTATACATCACATATTGAATGTGTATTTACTGTAAAATAAAAATAATCACAAGTTATAGACCATAAGTTAGAGTAAATCCTTATATAAAACGGTTATATAAGTGGCGCCCAATTCATTGTATAGTACTGTACAGTAATCTGATATTTAATACATTTTTTGCTATTATCAACTTGTAAATAGATTACACTAATTAATTAATTAGTACAATATAATATAAATTATTGTTAAAAAATATTTTTATTTAACATAATTTTATATAATAAATATGATTAAAAACATTAAAATTTTTAAATACAGAGATGAGCAGATTCAACAATAATATTAATATAATAATAATAATATCAATTGATAAAAAAATATTATTTATGATTATATAATATTATAGATTAATTAATATTATTAATATATTTCACTTAAAGTACTAATATATATCTAAATCTTAAAAATTTGAATAAAATGCCAAAATTGACTATTGATTTACTAATGATTTACTCATAAATTATAACTTATTAAAACAAAAATCATTTGAGTCAAACTGTTTAATAATATTTACATAAAATGTAATTTTATTAAAATTATTTTTAATCTTTTAATTATTTAGTATTATGTTAAATATTGTAATTATTTTATATCTATTTAACTTTGAGACAATAATTAAATTAATAAATAAGTTTACTATAAAATGTGTATCAAAAATTCAGTTGTAATTCAGTATTGAAAGTAAAACATAGATATTATTAAATAAATCTTTAGATTTATAATTGATAACTGTTTTAAAAATTATTTTTTATTTATTATTTTTTAAATTATCGGCTCTTGAGTAATAAGGATAACTTCCATAACCATAATTAGGATATCTTCCATAATAACCTAAAACACAATACAAAATAAAATATTTAAAGTATAGTAAATGACATATTTGTTAATACAATGCTAATGTAAACTAAAAATTTTATGTATAGAAAATGTATTTCATAGCATACATAATACATAAAAATAAATACATTTAATGAAAAATCTTTACAATTAACAATATTTTACAGTATTATACGGGTATAAAAATGCTATATCACATACCCCCATAACCATAGCCTCCATAGCCTCCATAGCCTCCATAACCTCCATATCCAGTTAATGATAAACCATATCCATAATATGGACTAAATATATGTTATTTGTAATAATGAGATTACATTTATTGAAAGTATGTTGCAATACCTCGTAAATGGGTTTATTCCTAATCCATAATAAGGGGTAAATCCATAGGTTTGCGCTGATATTATAGATATTGTCTTAAATATACACTAATATAAATAAAATTATAAATTATTTACAATTAAAACTACAAATTATATACATATTTGAAATCTCACCAAAATTGTCAATAATTTCATTGTTATTATTTCCAATACAGTAGGTTATATATAATTATAAAACTAAAAATTGGTCATTTAGTAGATTACAAAAAAGTATCACAACTTATATTAATGTCAGTCAAAATCACTTTTTATATGATTTCATTTAATTCTGTAAACGCTTTGTCATTCAATCATTTAGTAAACAATAGTTTGTTTGAATATTATTTTATTAATTATTAATAATAGAATTATTACCTATTTATCAAATATACAGTACAATTATGATCTAATTATTAGATTATTTCTATAAATTAATTAAAAACTTATCTTGCTGTTAATGATTAAGTTAATTATATATATAATTATCATATAAATATTGTAAAGCAAAATAGGGAGCAAATGGATAATAGGGAAATGGATGTTCAATAGTAGTGCCAAAAGCCCAGTACTGTCCCATTGGATTTCCTCGCAATAATAATCCCTCATTGAATGCCATTCGACCGCTAATATGATCATAAGGTCCATAAAAATCGTAACCAATAACAATGTTTGATAACATAATAATTATTAAAATTATTGATATATAAAGCTATATAAATAATTTAATTTAAAATTATTGATTAAAATTACTTTAAACAATACTTTAATAACTACCTTACAAAACATCATTGTTTTTTGACAATTTTGAAAGCTATTTGAAAATAACAGTTTGTTTCATTTTATGGACTCTATTTATATATGAAACTTATTAATTAATATAAATGATTTGTAATTTTGTTATTACTTAATTAATAAAGCTGCATAATAAATTATTATATAACTTATTTTTATTGTAATTATTTATTTTATCATTAATATGAAATGAATATAGTAATTATATTAAATATATTAGAGTTAAAAATAACATTCTATCCATAAAACTTATTTACAAGTATGTTAAGAAATTAATATACAAAAATTATAATCGTATCAAAAATAATCAAATTATGTAAAATTGATTTTATTAAAATGTTTAACATTTTGTAAAATTTTTTATGAAATCTTTGTTATCTATTTTATAAAAAAAACAATTTTATTATTATTTAAATAAATTCATTTATAATAATTTGTAATATTACAAGTAAATACAGTTTAGAATTTATTTTATCAACAATTTTATGTAATGTAATTGATTTAAAATATACAAAATAATTAAACAAAATTGTAACAAATAATAAATACTATGTTTATTAATTGTATAATATTATGAATTGATACAATACTGTATATTTGCACTGTATCTATATTTTTAGATTATAATAAATTATGTGATACAATGATATACTCGCATGAATTATATTGATATTTGGGTCATTTCGTATTTATTTTTTAATTATTACTAATAAAGTTATATTTATATAACATAAATGCTGTATTTTGTCACTGATGTCTAATTATTAAAAATATATATATATAAGTATTATAATTTTAAATGTATAAGAATTATTTTAGTATAAAAATAAGATTTTTGTTTAAATAGTAAATGAAAAAATTAAATAATTATTATTTTATTTTGATTTATAAATTGGACTATTATAGGGACCAAACATGTTTGGTCTATTATATGAGTTCATATAATTAAGATTATTGTAGGGAAACATACTACTGCTCCCATAATTGGGCCCAAAAGAGCTTCCATATGTGTTTTGTGGATAACCGTATGAACCATAGTTAGTACCTGTTTGTATGGCATACAAATTATATACAATTTTATATAACAAATTAATTACCAAAAGAATAATAGGGTCTGTTTAGAGTTGAAAATCCTGTATATCCATATCCATAGTTGTTATAGGGATTATCAGGTCTATTATATCCATTATATCCGTTATATCCATTATATCCACTGCTATAAGGATTACCACCCGTTTTGAATAAAAATGCAGAATAAGTGCCCGAAATATAGAGCAGTGACACAAACAAAACTATTGTCTTTATAATTAATTAAAATATAATTATAAATATTTAAACATTTAATAAACATTTTAAATTAATAAATTAATACAAACCAAATTCATAGTTTTGCTTTCAATTTTACTCACTTTCACTTTACAAATACTATTTTTTTAAATATTACTACAATTTTTACATGTATTTATAACAACCAATTTTAACAATGTGTGTACAAATAATAAAAATTTAGGACATTATTAGACCAACAAAAGGACATATTTAAACATAAAATAACAATAAATAGCAATTGATTTTTAATATATTTATTATTTATATGTTATATATTATATTCATTAAATAAAGGCTCTACTGATGTGTTGATAATATTAAGTATAGATTAAAAGGGAAATATAACACAAAACTGGTATTCCCTTTGTTTGTTATTTATCAATAGCTTATAAATATATACATTTTTAAAGATATTTACATCAAATAACTAAATTATTTTTTTTACAAATATACGTAAATATTTTTTATTATATTTTTATTAAAACAAATAATATATTTTATTTGTTTTAAATATTGTACAAATTCTATAAATTTAATTGATAGGTTGACAAACTAAATTTTATATGAATGTGTAATTTATTTTTTAAAATATTTAAATACTTAAAAATTCTTAAATTAATATATTAAATATATTGTGAGACCAATGGAGTTCACTTTTTATAGTATTTTTTGGGAAAAAAATTATTGAAAGTTTCTTAAGATATATACTTTATTTTTGACAAATTTAATGAAATTTCAGGGTATAGTTATAGAGATATTTGATCTCAAAGATTGTGTTTATATCTAAATTCATTGAATCGGTCAGTAGTTAATCAGTCACTGTAATAGACTGAATGATAGACTGAATAATGGAGTGTAAGGAAAGATTTTAATATTTAAATTTTGTATTATTTATTAGGTTTTATATTATTAAAATAAATATCTTAGAATAGATATTTAGAAATACTTTTAACAATTAATTAAACGAAAAGTTAGGAAAACACAGATCACTTGAAGGGAACATTTAAAGTTACAAAATAATAAAATACATAATAATATAATAATGAATAAATTTTATTTATATAGTACGCGTACAAAAATTGTTATTTGTTTTGAAAATATACATTAAAAAATTAATTGAAAATAAAATTTTATAAAAATGAGGCACTTTTTCATTGATCCGGAATCGACAGTCTATTTCTTGAGATAAGTTGAGTATCCGGTGTAAGCTTTAAAAGTGATTTGTATTTTATAATTAAAAATAATTAAATATTACTTAAATTTACAAATATAAGTACCAGGATAAGCATAGCCTGATCCATAATAGCTACTATATGCTGGCACAGAGGCATAAGGGGATGAATAGGCGTATGGCTGTCCATAATTTGCCACATAAGGTGAACTATAGTAAAACTGAGCGCTGGCCATAGCCACCAATGCCAACAACAACACTACGGCCTATAATTGTTTCAATTAATATTTTAGTACATTTACAACAAAAATTACATTAAGTTCACCATTTGATATAAAGTACACTCACCAAGACTTTCATTGTTGAATCAAATTTTTAGTGTTTATTTGTTTTGCAAATTTAAGACAATTTTGAATATCATTTTTTCGGTTCATTTATTTATATACACTTTGAATGTCCTTCAAGACTCATCTTCAAGATTATGAAAAAATGCAGACATTCTGTAATTGGGAATTAAATGATACACAAAAAAATATGTAATCGATTCCAAATTAGTTATTATTAGTTATGTAACAATATATCAATAATAATATAATAAAAAAGGCGGTTAGGGTAGGAATAACATAGTCTATTGTATAATTACTTGCAATAAGTAAAGTGATCCTTTAATTTTAATCTATTTAGTATTCAATGAGTTACTTAAGTTTTTTTATATACAGTAAATTTTTTCAATAAATAAACTATTGATAAGCGTTGATGTACTTAAAAAAATAAAAATTTTGTTTTCTTTGATAAAAAAATTATTCACACCCTTTAATATATGTTTAGAACTTTTTTTAAAGCTTACAATTAAGGTTTCTATCATTATTTTATTAGCTTTGAAAACATAGTATAGAAAATCTATAATATTTTATATATATTATAGTTTATATAATAATTTATATGATATATTAATGAACACTACGATTATAAAAGTCTCATGATTTTATATTTTCTTTATTTTAAAAAAATGAAACCTTTATAATACTGAATACATTACTAGTTTCACTGAGTCCTTGAAATATTTTGTTATTAAATTGATTAATATTAAGCTTATTTTGTATTATAGTCTATAATTTATAGAGTATTTACAAGACTGATATAAAAATTAACTATTATTTTCAATAATATATTGGTAATAAAATAATATAACGAATTTTTGATAAATGATCTAAATTAATAATAAGATTGCTAATTATTACTTCTACAATATTCAAATAAGAAAATATTTGATTTTATTATTAGTATAAAATTAAATAAATTGTTATTATGTCATCATTGTTTATATGAAAATACATTATTATAAAATTTAGATATCAGTTTTATATGACTATGATAGCTAAAACATCAAATTGTAATATTAAATTCATGTCACTAATTAAATAAATTTGTTTTAAAATAAAAATGCATTTTTAATAAATGAAAAAAAATTAAATAAATAAAAAAAATTGGCAAAATATAATTAAAATATTATTTTTGTAATATTTTAAGCATTTTTGTTATAAAAATAACAATTTTTGAGAGATTGATAGATAACATATACTTAAAAAATACATAAATAAGACATATTGTATTTTTATAATCTATTATATTTTGCTTATTTAATAAAAATTTTGTTGAATAAATACTGTATGCATATTGTAAACATTTTCATTAAATAAATATAAGCAATTGTAACAATCAATTTATAAAATAAATCATTAAATAAATTGTAAATAATTAATATTTTTATTTACTATTAAATAATTGTGACAAAATAATAACGACTACTTATAAATAATTTATTAATTAAATAAATTTTATATAACAAATAAAAAATATATATACAATCCATTAAATAGTAAATTAAAATTATTGCTTAAAAATATTTGTAATTAAACATTTTATTTATTAAATAATTTATTTTATAGATAACATTGTTAAAAAAATTAAGTTTTAAAAATCAAAATCTTTTGTTCATCATTTCATAACATAATTTATAACTTATCCTTAAATTTAAAAAATATATTTTTGTAACATAGTATTAAGTAATGTCTAACAGGTAAATTAAATCTAAATTATAAAAATGTGACTTAATTTTAAGTTTAATCAAAAATTTTTAGATACTAATTGTCCTCAAGTTCACACTTATTATTATTTTTAATTATTGTTTGTTTTGAAAGACAGATCACTACAAAAAAATATATAAATAAAAACAATGTATTGTTTATTCCGACACAAAATAAGTGCTTCACTTTCATTATCTGTCTATTAAGACAATAGTTTATTATTATGGTCCTAAAAATTAAAAAAAACAATAAATACATTAAATTCATTCATTTATTAAAATTTTTATCATTAATATTGATTATTAATTAGCACTGAAACACACTTTTGCTTATATATAAAAGCTAACAATTTTTTAAATAAAACAATTTCATACTTGAATTACAAAGAAATGGTTTCTTTGGTAAGAAAAAATAAAATGTTTTTATAATAGTATTTAATTTATGAAATTTATATTTATATATATTATTTAATTATAAACCGTTAAACATTTGAAACATAGGGATCACTTGTTTTTGTGGCACTTATACTATCCATTATTGATGTGACCAAATGCGGCCATTTATATGGAAATGGTCATTATGGTTTGGGACATCATTATGGTCATGGGCATCACTATGGCTATGGTCATCATCATGAGCATGGATATGGACACCATTATGGTCACCATAATCATGGACATCATCATGGACATTATGGGCATCATCATTTGGGTCATATTGATCACCATGGTCATCATGATGGCCACTATGGACATCATGATCACCATCATCATCCATTTCATTATGCCACACATATTGTTCATCCACTACCATATCACCACAATTATCACCATTGAATATATTATTTCAACATATTAATCATTCATATAATTTTTATATTATTTAATTATATAATATATATATAAATATTAGTTTAATAATATAATCTTTTAGAATTATAAAATATAATTAGATTTATAAATTTGATTAGTGATTACAAAATAATAAAATATGATGCAATTTCAATTAATATTCAATTTTATATTTAATATAATTAACTGAACATATATTTGCCTATTTAAATAATGAGATTAATTGATAATGATTTTAATGATAGTGTTAATAAATACACAAGAATTTTATACATATAAATTAAAACTATGACTTAGTAATAAAATATTTAACTACATTTATGTTATTTTGTTATTATTTAATAATATCTGTTATTTTAATTTATCTAATTAAATAAGTTATTTAATATAAAAAATATATAAATATTTTTATTTGGTTTGACTTTAACTTAAAATGGGTTCAAAAGGTTGGAAGTCTATATAAAGCAGTCATAGTTTGTAACAACATTTTGGTGACAATTATTTTTAAAAGTATTTAATTCATAATTTGTAATTATTAACAATTAAAAAATTATTTACTATTTATTTATATATTATATACAATGAAATTATATATTTAAATAGAATTATCATAATTTAAATACTGTATTATAAAATAAATATTAATTAATTATAAAGTTTACTTTTTAACAATTATAAAAAACAATTTTAATAATTTTATTTGTTTTTATCCCGGAATTGATACATAAATTATAATTAATATTAATGTGTGTTAACTTTTATTTATTGATTATATAAAAACACGAAATATAAAGGGGGTATATCTAAAGTATCAAATTATAAGTTGTTATTATAATAAAATATAATAAACAAATAAAATGTTAATTTAAAATTTAAAAACTAAATTAGTATCATTGAAATAAACAAATATGTATATATTTTCAAAACAATTAGCTTATTTAATTGTTTATAAATATATTAATTTGCTATAATTAAATATTAAAAATATGTTCAAAAAATATAATATTGTTTACTTTAATTTAAAATAGATATCATATTTCAATGTTAAGTTTATTTTTATTAATTTATTTATTGCATATAAAAGTTAAAAAAAACAAATTTAATTTAATACCTAAAGTAATACACAAAAATAATAAATAGTAATAAAAGTGAGAGTCGTTGTCCTTAACTCATAATTTGAGGCATTAAATGACATTTAATAAAGAAAGTGTATTATGTCTTAATTTTATTATCAATATTAAAATATGTTATGTTTGTAATTTAAGTATAGATCTAATTTAAATGTTGATTATTCAAATTATTTTCCAATTTAATTAATTAATTTTAAAAAAAACTTAGTATTTGATAAAAAGTTATAAATTTATCAGAATTTTAAAGAATATTAATAAAAATAATTAAAAAATATGGTTAATTAATTCATATGAAATATCTAACAAATTAGTAATCTTTTAATTCATAAGACATTTCCTTTGCAAAAATATGATGACCTGATTTACAATTTACATGTAATTATATAAAAAAAATTCAAGATTAGAAAAATACTCTTTTAATTAAACAATATTTAAATCAATATCTAATTGGGTGGGGATTAACCATTAGTCTCTGTTGTAAGTGTCCTAACCCTACCCGCGACCCACTATATAATTGACCGCTCGATTATCTACTATATAAGTTTGATCAAAAGGTAGTTAATTCACAATTATTCAATTTAATTATTAATTTAGTTAAGTTTACCAAATATTCAACTTTACAATCAAAATGCAGAAATTGTTATTAGTTTTGTTTGTTGCCTCCCTGTGCTTAGTGGTCAGTGGCCAATACGGTCGCAGTTATGATAGTCATAACGATAAGACTGAGATTAAGCACACCTGGAGTGACAAGAAAGACGACTATGGAAAGGGTGGATACGGTAAAAGTGATGGATATGGTTATGGCAAACAACAAGAGGGACACTCAACCAGATATTTTCAAATGGACTCAAACAAAGGTTTCTCCAATTGATTACTTTAACAATTAATATATATATTATAATATATGGTTTGTTATGCAGGCTATGGTCGCAAATATGATGACAACTCTTATAAGGCAATGGACTCTTATAAGTCATATGATGACAGATCTGATAACTACAAGAAATACGATTCATACAAAATGGATGACTACAACAACGACAACAAGAAGTACGCCAACAACTATAGAATGGATAGCTATAAGAGCTATGGATCCGATAATAACAACTACAAGAGCTATGGATCTGATAATAACAACTACAAGAGCTATGGATCCGATAATAACAACTATAAGAGCTATGGAAGTTATGAAAACCTCAAGTCATATGGATCTGATGACAACAGCTATAAGAGCTATGGAGATGACCGAAAGTACGGCAACTCTAAGGATGGCTGGTATGGGGGCTATTAAAAGCTAATCATTAGTATTATATTACTTATATATATATATATTGTATATATTCAACACTATTTCAGGTCTTTTTAAAAATTACTAATAATCAGAATTGTCTTAAAATATATGACATTTGAGACCATTGTATTCAATCAAACACAACATTATTTCCTCTATTCTGAAAAAATTATTGATTTATTCATTTAAATAAACATTATTTTATTTAAATATAAAAATATTTGTTTTATTGGGTTTTAGTTAAATTAATTGGTAGTAAAAGCTAAACTACTTTTATTTTATTGTTTGTAATTATAGTTAATGTATATCTGATATAAACCGGTCACTTAAAACAATAATAATATACAGTACTGTTGTATACATAATAGATAATGTATTTCTAATTTTATTTTCTTGACTTCAATGAGTTTAGTTAGTTAACCGGTTTATTGATTAAATTAGTGAAAGTTTAAACAATCTGTTGATCAATAAATGTTAAAAAAATATGATAAAAAGTCATAACATTATTAGATAATATATTTCAGACAATTGTTAATTAAAGAAAACAATAATAATAATAATAATCGATATATGAATAATTATATGAATGTTATTAACAACTTTTTACAATAATAATTATTGCAAATAGTTTAATAATATTGTAAATAATACATGTTTAGTATTGTATATAAGCTTTATATAACACTAACAATATTTGTTAATATGGGTTTGACTAAGTATTTGAAATATATTTTCTCTCAAAATTTTTTATATACAGTACAATACTGTATACCAGTATATCATATACATATAAATTACATACATATTGTATATACTGTATATTTATTGTATATGTATATATATAAGTATAAATCAAATCAAAACAGTATCAAACACTAAATGATTATTGAATAAAATATTTATTTAAATGTTTTATAGTTAGTGGACATCACTGAAAAAGTTTGTTCAATTTTGTTGAACATATTGAATATGAGTTAAAATATTGTTTATAAATTAGTGTAAGGATATGACTTTGTCTCATATGAGATAATATGTATTAATGAATCAGATCTAATAATATATAAGTCCAGTGCCGGCATTACATCATCCACTGTCTAACGAACTTCTCTTTTGTATTTAATGTCATATAACTTATCAAAAGTTGGGTATCAGATATTTTTGGCAATCAATCAAATTAAAATAAATTATAACTTAATAATAAGTAAATAAAAGTGTAGAATAATTTTGTGATCAAACAATATAAACTCAACATATATAACTAAATATTAGTATTAGTATTTTAATTGTCATTTAAAATAAAATATTAATCCATTTAATTAAAGTAAAGTAAAATCATAGTTGTATATGAATAAAATTTTACAAAGTCATAACTATAATTAGATTATATTATTGTTATATTTATGGATCCCATACCTATATAATATATCTAACAACTTATAGTTGTAGAATTGTATTTTCCCAGAATTATAAAATTCTATCGAAATTTTCTTATGAAAGTTGCTAAAAATGTTTATTTGTCAATCACTACTAATAATGTAATTATAGAATCTATAATATATATGATACGTTTAATCATAATATATATATACAACTTTGATATATTGAAATCAATACAGCAATTAATTTAATTGTATTCATAAATTTCTAAAATAAGGTCACAATCTTTATAAAAAAAATTGTTTTCTAAATAAAAATAAAAATATATCTAAAGTTTATAACTTAGCTTATGTTATACATTTTTGCTAAACAAAGTAGTTTTGTTAAATTTTTAATTGTTAAATATATTTGATTAAATTGATTATATTATACAAATAGATTTATGCAATTAATATAAAAATTATTTAAAATGAAGGACACAATTATGATAATCCTTGAATAAGTTTGTGAACCTTTGCATAATTCAAGGATTTATAGCTTTTTGTTTTAGTTAATAATAAATATTTTGTAATATTAATTATAGTATATAATGATGTGTTAGATAATTAGCTTAATTATTTTTATAAATTATTCAAAATTTATGAAACTATTTTAAACATTGTATATCATATAATGATAAAAAATGATAGAAAATAAGTTATCGATGTCATCAATAATTTAATAATATAAGTATAAAGAGTACATAATTATAATAATTCGTGTCTTAAATATCTGTATATTATATGATTAATACTATTGTTTTCATGATTTTAAATATTTTATTAGATATATAATTATTTTTATGTGATTTTATATTTTAGTTTATAAGCAGAGTTGCTAATGGTTTTCGATCTCAGGGGGTATAGGAGGGGGTAAAATGGAAAGAATCTCCAACAACTTTGGTAGTAAAGAGTGGGTAAAAAATTTTATTATATCTTTTTTACCAAATTTAAGTAAATTCCTAATAAATTATTCATAAATTCTCTTAAAAAAGGAAAATATTCCCAACAATTCCTTAATACTCTCAAAATATATTCTCAAACTAATAATATTTATTTTTGGAAAAGTTTAGAAAAAATGAAGTTTTGCATAAAAATATAAACAAGCTAAAACAACTATTATAATTACTGGTGTTTACTTTTTAATTAAATAATTAATTAAAAATATAATAAATATTTAGTTCAAAAAATTACAATGTTTGTAAATTTGTAAAAAAACAATTAAAAAGTTTGCAATGTTAAAAAATATTTGTAAATATGTAGACGGTTTAACATTTTTGAAATTATATAGAACTTATATATTATCTATTTTAAAATATTGTAATCTATGTCTTATTTATAACACTCCATAAATTGAAAAATTTGAAAAAATCCAAATAAGTTACAAAATATATATGCATTTTACTGTAAAAATTTAATTAAAATTATTATGAAAGACTAAACATTTTAAATATCAATTCATTAGGAAAGCGAAGAAATATAACTATTTTAAAACTTTTTTTTAAAGTAAAAAATTAATTTATAAATATACCTAAAAATTGGATTAATAGAGTTTTACAACAGTATAAGACATGGAGTTTAATGTTATATTAATGTAAATCGTATTAATAAAGCAGATAAAAATATTTTTTATTATTGTATAAAAACATTTAATAATTTATCAAAATATATACATATATGTAATATATATGTAAGAGAAGAATTAAATTATAATCATTTTATTAATCATTTAGAAAATTATTTTTAATTTGTTTTTATATAAATATATTATTTAATGTATCATCTTTATATATATCATTATATATATTATTATATATTAATATTTATGACAAAAAATGTAATTTTCATAACAAGTACATGAATAAAGATTATTATTATTATTATTGTTAAAAAATAATGATATTGTACTGCATTTATTATTATGTCTTAAAAATAAAATAGTAAAATAAGTAATAAAACTAATAAAATTGTCTAAAATAATTGTTAGTTAATCCTAAATAATCAATTCGTGAATATATCTTTATTTAGTATTTCATATTGAACCCTAACTTCACATTTTATTATAAAATTAAAAAAATACTTATATTAAATTGCTTATTGAGTAGTATAAACAATTTTAAATAAACATAATAAAATTTATGCTAAAAATCTGAGTTTTAAACTTATATTGAAATATAAAATATATTTTTTATAACCGGCTAAAAAATAAAATATATTTTCATTATTTTTCTGTATAATTGGAGGAAATTTATTAGGGAACTTTCCTCCCTTGTTTAAATGCCTGAGCTCTACATATGTAATATTTATTTAATAATATCTTGTTTTATATTATTATTAAAGCATATTTATCTTTAATTAATAAATAAACTTATTGTAAATAATGTAATAGTGATGTATTTAATTATTTATTTCAGTATTGAAATAGTTTTTTAATTTATTTATTTTGTATAAATTTTATTTATATTAAAACATAGCATTTATTTTTTTTGTTTAATATTAAATTGATAATTGATAGGTGGGTTCACCAACTTTTAGGCTTTAGGCCGGGGGGAGGGGGGAGGGGGGGTAAGACCCAAAAAATTTCGATCTTAAGGGGTAAGATGACTTACTCCTACCCCTAGAGAAAACCTGTTTATAAGAATCAAATTTTTGTTAGAATATTGAGATTATTTAGATTTAATTTCTTAATTTTGTTTAATTTAAGACAAAAACTAATGCTTTTAATGTATCCGTTAATTATTATTAATACATATCAGTCATACATATCAAACACTGGTTTAGTTTGATATTTTGTATTGTGTATACAAATGTTTATTAAATTAATTTTATATAACCATATTAGGAATTGTTAGAAAAATACGACTTTCCTATTTGTTTCATAAATGTTATTCAAAACTTATTACATAAATGTAAACAAAAAATATAATAATTCACTATTTATTTATTTGTAATTTGAATATTATATATACAAAACTTATTAATATTGTTTTAATATAAAATGCTGTTAACCTATCTTTTCATATCAATAATATTTAAAAATAAGACTAAAGCTAAAAATCTAATATTATTTGTATTTATAATTTAACTTTAAGATTATAAATAATATTTACTGTTATTTACAATTTATTTTAATAATAATATATACGGAATATATATATTTATATATTTTATCAAATAATTTCATTATTTTATTTTTTTATTTATATATAAAATTGACATTTATTAATTTTATAAAATTTATATGCAATATATAATATTATACAATAAATAAATTATGCAATAATTGTATGTTATATAGTTAGGTGCACCATAAACATATTATTAGTAAATATACTGTTAATTAAAAGTAACTGTTATTATTAATATATACAGGTAATTATACAGTATATACAGTATATATTTTTTTATTAATACAGTAGTATAGCATTATTATTGCATATAATTAGTTTCATCATTTTTGCTTTATTTGCCTAATATATAAAAACATTTTGTAAATAAAATATTCACTATTTTTATTATTGTAATGTAGGTCTCGAACAAAGATATCAATCAATCAAATTCATTGACAATTTCTTACATTTTTAATCACTATTTTTTCAAAATTTATAAAATAAAAAAAATTTAAGTAAAGGATTTCGACAAACATTTTACATATGTGTTAAATGAATCATTTATATTATATTTGTTGAAATAATTAAAATAGATTTTAGTAATTCATTAAGTGTTATAGCAATAATTATTATACAATTATCTTCAAACGTTATACAATCAATAAATTTCTATTATAATAAATATTTTCATGTTTATATAAGATTATAAAAAGTTTAGTATAAACAACACTTTCATTAGAAAATAGATCTATTATATTATTATTTAAATTTTTATAAATAATGCTCTATTTAAACAAAATATATTTATATATTTATAATATAAATTTAATTAAAAAATTGTTAATGGTTATATATTCAAAATTAACAATAGCAAAACTATAAACTTTAGATCAATGAAATTAAAGGCGTTTTTAATCAATTATTTATTTTACTTTATAAAGAAACACACACTCACTCACAAACATAGTTTTAGTGATATTATGAAATGATTTTAAATTAATTTATTCAATTTGTAGCAAATTTAATAACAAAATAATATAAAATAGCTGTCATTTCATTTTTATTTTTTATTATTGTTTTGAAATGGTTTGTTAGCATAGTTTTTGTAATAGTTTTTGAATAAAATTATAATCTATTAATATTAAAAATTACTAAAGTTTTTTTATTGCTTATATACAGTATTAATATATAAATTTTACATTACATTTGATATTAGAAAAGAGATACAAATGGTTTTTTACCATACAAATTTGTACAAACAAATAGATAAAATAACATTTAAAAAAAGATTATATTAAATTATTAATTATGTTTTAATAATTCGATAATATTAATTAAAAAATATATAAAAATTTATAAACCAAAATTATTTTTAAAAATTTATATTCATGTTTGTGCTAAACATTCTAGTAATGATAAACACAATTATAACAACTCAAGTTGATATTGCTTTTAATAAAATACTATTTTTAAATAGACAACAAATTATAATGTATAGTTTTAAATATTATATTTAGATCTTTTGCACTATTAAAGATAAGTTTAATTTATTATGATAAACTGCAAACTATTGTAAAGTCAATATTACAGCATATTTTATTGTACAGTATTGTACTCTAATAATGCAGATAAAAATAATTTTATGATATAATTTATTAACTAACAAATTCATATAAAAAAAATACATTTTAAAATGTAAATATACAACAAAAATAATTACTATTTACTCATTATTTAATTACAAGTTTTTAAAATTAATTTGTTATTTATTTGTATTGAAGTTTATAAAACATTTAAACAGTGTTTTAAATTTATGCGATCATTGAAAATGAAATGTTTTGATTAAACTATAAATTTTATAATAATGCTATACTAAAAGCTTTTAGTTAATACTATAGTATAGTAAATAATGCATTATTTAACCTTAATTTTAACACATTTCATTGTATTGTCTAAATCTATATATCAAAAATTTCTATATTAATCCATATATTATTTATAACCTTCACTTTTCTGACCGATCCTAATGTTAAATATATAAAATTGGGTCAAACCATACTTAAGGTGTGTAAAAAAGTGTGATTTAAAAAAAAGTTTAGATGAGTTTTGCTTTAATTGGTAAACTTTGACAACAAATTATTTAATTTACTTAACCTTGAGATACAAATCACTATTGAAAAGCTAAAAATCATTATTTGGTTTTCTTTAAAATAATAATTTTATAGAAAGAAAATCTTTTTTTTATAATTTAATAATAAAGTGATGAGTTATGTATTATGTTTACCATTAAACAAACTGTTTAAGGAAATGCATTATAATAATAATTTACAGTATTATAAAATCAATAGTTAAATTTATATCCAATAATAATAATATAATTTGTTTTTATTTTTTGTCTATTAAGACAAACGTCAGACTTTTACCGGACTTTTGATAATATAAATAAAGATTTGATGGAATTTCTTGTTTTATTGCGTTAATAGTATTTATTGTCTTCAGTGATGAGGAGTATGTCCTTCGGTAAAATCAAAGGTCACTGAGGAGGAGTTGATAGACATTACATTTAACTGTGTATTTAAATCTATAATATTGATTTTTAATACAGTTATCATTATAAGTGTGAATGAATGAGTGAGTGAGTGAGTGAGTGAGTGAGTGAGTGAGTGAGTGAGTGAGTGAGTGAGTGAGTGAGTGAGTGAGTGAGTGAGTGAGTGAGTGAGTGAGTGAGAGAGAAAGAGAGGAGAGAGAGAGAGAGAGAGATCAGGAAAGGGAAAGGTATTACCAATGGTTTTTTAAAAATCGTCATTTGGGTGGATATAACTTTTCATTACAAGAGTTGTTGTGTTGGGCGCGGATTTTGTGGCCTCCAATGTATTCAATTAATTTGATATAAAAAGTCGACTCAAAATTTAAAATTTTAAAAAGTTTTGTTTGAAAACAAATCAAAACATACAAACCATTACCAAAATGAACAAATTCGTGAGTTTTATCAAACTTTTAAATACTTAAAAAACTTATAATAAAAATCTAATTTTTCTTAAATAGTTTGTTATCGCTTTCGCTTTTGCTTTCGTGGCTTCAGTTTCAGCCATTAGTGGTGTTAAGGACTGGGCTGGAAATTATTACGATCTGACTACTGGTCAATACTCGAGCTCATTGACTGGTCGTGTTTATAACACTGCACCCACTGTCGTGGCCTCAGCTCCGTATGTTTCCGCACCGTTGAGCGCTCATTTGGCCACTCCATATGGTGCTCCATTGGTCGCATCATATGCTGCTCCTTTGTCAACTTACGGCGCCTACAGTTACGCTGCTCCCTATCCTTTGGCATATAGTAGCCGACTTCTCCTTAAATAACTTGGAATTGAAATATGTTTAAATGTATTGAAATGTTTATAAATTAAGATCAAATGTTAAATATATTGCTTTTCAATAACTAAGTAAATGTAAATTATTGGTTTACAATAAAAATAATTTGATTATCAAAATATTCTTACTTTATTTTAAGAATTTATATAAATTGTTTAATAACTTAATTAAAATATAATAAATACACTATATTTTAAAAATTTAACAATGAATGATTTATGAGTAAACTTAAGATAGTTATAATATATTAAATTTTTGAGAGAAGTGTTATTAATTAATATACAGTATATTTGTTACCGTAATAATAGTATTGTATATAATAAATATTATATTTATAACTATTTATAGAATTAAATAATAATTTATAAATATAAATCAAATCAAAATATAATAATCGATGGCTAGAATTAACACTTAATTGTAATTTTAAAAATAATGTAAAATGATTTTTGACTAAATGCTAAACAATGTTATACTGCATAAGTAAAGTTAGGTTCAACTCTGCCACCAACTGATACTCTTGTAAAGGGAGAGAACCAGTAAACACTAAAACCTTTGCCAAAAACTGTGGTAAAACTTTTCCACGAGTGTTGTCGATGCCATTTGTTAGTCTCTTTCTTGAGCTGTTCAATACCTGTCTGGTCGTGCCATATGGCCTGTACTTGAACGCCGAACATTATTAATGTGAATATAGCAAACAGTAAGGCCTCAAACACCAAACAAACCAATAGTATTATAGTCCACGGCGCTGGACCCGTACTGGTTGTACCATTTATGGGATCCGTATAAGTTGTGCCACAATCTATATAAAAAATAAATTTAAATAATTATTAGAATGTGAATAAAATAACAAAATAACTAATAAAAACAAATCATAAAAATAAGTTAATACTATAATTGTTAATTAGGGTACTAATTAAATCCATACTTTTCCAATCATTATCAATACATTTGTAAAAATGTGTGACCGCCATAATTAATGCATGACATGATATGATGGCTATATATAACTATTTAAATAAAATATAATCAAAATTTTTAAAATATAAACTATTTTTTTTTACTTACAGTAAATAAAACAAAAAACTTTTGGTTATTTTCACCGACACAATTGTTAACCCATGGACAATGATCTATAATGTATAAATTTAATTTTATATTGTTAAATATATTTAACAATTGATATAAATATTAAACTAAATATATTAAATATATAAATTATTTTAAGCAGACTTATTTGTTTTTAGATATTAAACATAAAAAATAGTTGTATTTAATTTAAATATTATGTACAATAATTTTAGTCAAAATAAGTAAAAATGAATTTTTTTAAAAAGTTAACTTACGGTCCATTTTTCGTATACATCGCTGACAAACACTGCAATGATGTGCTCTCTCGGGTTTAATTGAACAACACTTTTGACATTTATATAATACTTGTCCTTCACTTAACCCCAACTGTTCAATAGCTTCTTTAGTAGCCGTTCCTCTTGGAACAGACCCCTAATAATTGTTAATTATTTTTTAATAATAAAAAATTATTCAACAAAAATAAAGGGTTTGTAAAAAGATATGACATTTTCTAACTGTATATACATAACAGTAGTTTTAATAAGATAT
The DNA here is from genome assembly GCF_028296485.1 of Oppia nitens. NCBI lineage: Eukaryota > Metazoa > Arthropoda > Arachnida > Sarcoptiformes > Oppiidae > Oppia > Oppia nitens. The sequence continues at coordinate 1,782,752 of NW_026533250.1, forward strand.
AAAAAAGTAAACATTGATTATAATAATTATTGTGTTATTTGAATCATGAGATTAATTTGCAGATAAAGTATTTTTGGCTATAACTTTAAAAGTAATAAATTTAAAATAATACAATTTTTTTGGTACAATGGAATCATGGAACGGATGTTATAGCATTAGCACATTTTGTATATTACGGCTCCGGGATGCGGGGACAGGGATGTTCGATATCTCAAAAACTATAAGGGATTTTGAGATTCTGCAAAATGCATTATATACTAAAAACAAAATCATTTGATACGTGTTTAAGCATTTTTAAAAAAAAATTAATGAAATCGAATAAAAAATATATAAATGTGAAAACTTCAATATTTTGACATGGACTAAAATAAAAGTGCCAAGGTATTTTGTTATGAAATTAGTCAATTATTATTTGTTATTTTATAGACAATAATTAATTTATTTACAATTTTTAATTATGATGTTTAGTTTTTGAGATATTAAAGAAGAACATTTTTACCATTATATAAATTTAGTTATAAATAATAATATAAATAATATATAATGGGAAAAATGTTTTTATTAAATATCGCAAAAACTATTTCACATTTATATAAAAAATTATTAATAAAAATCTTATAATATAAGTATTTATTGTTTTATTAACTTCTTAAACTATCTTAAACTTATATTTAAATTGTAATATGATTAATCTTTTCAACAAATAGGTAATTTTTAATTTTTTAGTTTAATATTTTTTGTTTTAACGTTATTTTAACCTTTTTTACTTATTTTTAATCATTAATTAGATTCATATAAATTTTAAAAATATAAAAACACATACTAAAATAGTTTTAATTAAAATTTTTTAAAAATTTCGGCGCCGAAATTTTAGGATGGGGGTCATTTCTCGTTTTTAAGCGACAATTTTTCCCATTTGGTCAAAAAGTGTGGTAAAATCCCAAAATCTCGATCTTAGGGGGGTATTTTGGCCTTACCCCCTACCCCCCTTACTTAATCCTGATATTATATATACATATATATACTGTACATGTATAAATATTATAATAAAAATATTTAATTCAATCAAAAACAAACTACAAACTATTAATAAAATTTTACTATTACTATATTTACTACCATTAAATTAAACTATTAATGTTTCACAATGTTATAAACTTGTTTACTAAGATTGTTTATCATTAAAATATTACATTTTATAATTTTGGGTATTTTGTCACAAATAATAATAATAATTAACAAATTTATATTTTTTAAATTGATTTTATAATCTCAGTTTAGGCAATTGTTGTATCACATCAAACATAAATACTACAATAATATATACTATAAAGTTATCTACTAATTGGTACTCAACTATTAAATTATACAACAATTATTAAATTAATTAAATGTATACATAATAGTAATGTTTTAATTAAATTATATTATTTTACTCATAAAATATGATTTTGTCGACAATTTTCATCACCGATATTATTGATATAATATAACAGTATATGATATTATATATTATATAAGATTATAATGTATTATAAATAAAGTGATGTAATATATCATATAATAAATAAATCATTGGTTAAACATTAGGTATATATATATATATATATATATAATGTTATTATGAAATAAATGGTAAAAATGAGTGAAATACCGGATCCGTTAACATTGTCCTAATATGAGATGTGAGCGCCAGAAATGCTAACAACTGGAAGATAATAAAGTTGATGGTCTTATAGATGACATTAGTTTCGGGGATTATTATCACTTGTATGACCACATACTCTGCAAATAACAACAACGAGTACGTGAAGAGCGCACAGATCACACCTAAAGACATATTATATATAATATTGTTATTGTCTTTCATAAGTCCATCAATTGATTGGTCACTTACCGCACACGTCTTTGACAAACCAATATCTGCCACCAAAACAACGATTGTGTAAATCTCTCATATCTTCGATGTCTTAATTAAAATGTTAAGACATTTTAGTTAATTATTTCAATTGTTTTATATTTAATAACAATTGACTTAACAATAGTTGTGTTTTAAATGTATCCCTAATTCATGTGTAAAGTACTGTAAATGCTATACAATGTTATAGTTTTGTTGTTATGTTTTTGCCTTATATTGCAATCCAAAAGATGGAGCTTTCATTTGATATGATTTTCAATTATTGTTTTAAATTGTTTTATATTTATAATAATATTTAGTTTATTCATTCAAATTAATTCATATATTAAACAATCATTAAATTCATTGGTTGTTATTATTTACACATTTTTAAAATTCAAAAGTTATTTTAGTTATATATTTTTATATAATTAAATAGACTCGTAATTAAATCATTATTGTATCATTTGAATCAAATGATAATATATAATACTGTATATAAAATACATGTATATTAAAATATAAAAAACTAATTTTTGATAAAATATAATTTTATATAAATTTAAAATAAAAATTAATTTGATTAAAAAATTAAAACAAAAAAAATATTTACTTGTATATTTTAAGTCAATAAATTATATAATGTTAAATGAATGTATATGTTTGAATTGTACTAATAAATACATGTAATGGTGTTTAAGCTATCAAATGTCGCGATTATCAGTAAAAATATATTTCAATCAAATGATTACATTATTATTTTTTAATTTCTAATTAAAATGATTATATTATTGTACAGTATATCATTAATTAAGTATAAATTTATTTATGACAACACATCTATCATATAATACCAAACACATTGTGGCGCTAACTAAAGATTTTAAAACTAGTTTTATATGAAATTTGATATAAATAACTAAATAAACGTATATTAATTAGATTTCTAATTTGGTAATAGTTTTCATATTTAGTAAATAGATATTAACACTTAAATTATATTAATGACTTTGCTGTTGAATTGCTTTAATTTTATTGTTTATCAATCATAATATGTATTTTGATAATAATTTTATTTCAATTAATAATAATAATAAATTTAATTGTAATGAATTTTTTTTATTAGTCTTAAGCACGATATAAAATTATTATTTAGTTTACTTGTTTTTTAAATAGTTTTAAATGCATTTAAATTTAAATTACTTTATTCATTCATTCAATACACTCATTAAAATAAAATTAGTTATTAACTAATAATATAGGAAACCGTTAGATCATTTCATATTTATAAATATATTATTAAGTAATTATATAGTCTATTAATTATAAATATAGATTACAAATGTCTAAATATCAACATTTGAATTTAAACAATATTTTATTTAAGAAAATTTAAAATTATAATTGTTATGTTAATACAATAGATATGAATATGTAAACAATGATGATTGCTATTTAAACAAAAATAAAATTATTTCCGATACACAAAAATATTGATGAATTAAACGAGTCATAAAATTGTTAAAAAGTTATATAACAAACAATTTATTTTAAATTAAATATTCATTAAAAAATTTTAATTCATTGAATTATAAAAAGTAAACATCATTATGAGTATAATTTATAATATTTGTTTAAATATTGTATAATTATTTATTTAACAATATAAATGTAGTGATATATAAATTTATATATAAGTTTCAAATTTTTATTATCAGTAGCACTTATACAAGGAAGCAATTATTAATCTATTTAATTTAATTAAAGGATTTTCTAATTTATTTTTAAATATTCATTTAGATCTAATAATAACATATATCTTTTGTATTGAATTTAAAATTTAAGGTAAATTTGATTTTTCACAAAATAGACAGTTCCTGGAAATTCATAAAATTAATATCTATTATATTATAAAATTATTATAAAAATCGTGTTTAACTATAGCAAAATTTAAAGTACATATTTATTAATAAACTAAAAAACAAATTAATAAATAATTTCAGCAATTGTTTCCAATAATATCATTGACATGTCGTTTTCAAATAAATTTAATCTAATATATAGTATAATATATTTCTTAATATTATGACATAATGTACTTAATATAACATTTAGAAAGCGAAAGATGAATGTCTTATATATATATTTATATACATAATATAAATAAAAAAAATAAATACATTTATAGCAAATAAATTGAATAATAAATATTAAGTTACTATTTTTTAGTCACAGCCAAAGGCATAATTGGGATGTGAGTGAAGTTAGAGTAGAGTCTCTCTGCTGTATAAAAAACATACTGTAGGTACCGGTGCTCTCAAGTGAACGCAATCTCTACGGCCTGGTTTCATAACTGTTAATAACCGGCTGACAATATTATTTAAATTTGTATTTAGGCCAATACTTGCAGTTCAAATACACTATACAATAAACACTAGCATCCAGTCATTGGCATATAAGTTAGGAGTCAAACATTTTATGGTCAGTCACTTCGGATACATCATCTTCACCAATATGAGGGTAAGTCTACCAACAAATAATTTTATATTAAATCTTAATAATTAATCTTCAAAAACATATATCTTATTAGATATTTAAATAATTTTATAAAGTTATTTTGTTTTCATATATTAATTGTGTGCACACAATTAGTTTTGTCAATATATACAAATATTAATAAAATGTTTTTATTTTTTATATACAGTAAATATATCTTTTATAATTATAGAAACTAAGTATAAAGTATATATAATAGTTGATATCTTTGATCATTTTTGATACTTTATAAATATAAATAATCTAGTATTAGCCATATTAAACTACATTTACCATGTACCAATTTTTGTTAAATCTAAAAAAGTAATAAATTTATCGCATTTTCTAGTTTCTTAAAAATTATGTTTTTTAGAGCATTTGTTATAAATTTGAAAAAAGATTACTTTCTATGAGTTCAACGAACATATAATGTATAAATAGGTGAACAATTTCTTATTATAGTAATAACATTAAACTATATCTCAACTATATTACAAATGTTGTCTTAAGCACTGCATATAATTATTAGATAATCGGTGTATAATTAGAAATATTTTTTTTGAAATAATGTAACAAAATATATAACAAAATTATCATTTTATATATATTATATATATTTTGCAGGAATTCCTCTTAATTATATTGTGGATCTGTATAGTTAGTGCCGATGAATATGGAGGCGGAGGCTATGGAGGATATCCCGAAAAGCAAAGACATATTAAGTTAAATTTTGGAATACATGTGCCACCAATTGTACTGAAGATGCCGCGCATGAATATGCCTCAAGTGACCATTAAAGCAAACTTCTTGAAGAAACCATACGCTAAGCCGCTAGAAGTGAATCTTCCGCCGCCACCTCAAATCAGTTTTGGGGAACCAGAAAGTTATAGTAGTTATGGAGGAGGAGGAGGGGGTGGTAGTAGTGGTGGTTATGGTGGAAGTGGTGGTAGTTATGGTAATGATCAATACGGCAGTAAACCTGAAGTCAATTTTCATAAAACAATTAAAGTAGAACAAGGAGAGAGTGGAGGTTATGGAGGACATGGAGAAAGCTATGGCGGAAGTTCTAATTATGGAAGTTATGGACCACCACCACCTCCTGAACTGCCCGGTTATCAGGGATATACTGGCGGTCCTCAACCAGTTGATGCATATGGAAACCCAGTAAAAGGTAAATACTCGGCTCCACCACAATATTCACCACCAAATTCACCACCAAATTATAATCCACCCAACACTCCTGCTAACTATCCTAACCCTCCATCATCGCCATATGGTCCGCCACCACCTGGTTATGGAGCGCCACCACCTGGTTATGGAGCGCCTCCACCTGGCTATGGAGCGCCTCCACCGCCTCATACTTATGAAAAAACCGCCCGAAAAGGACATTTAAAACCAACAGCACCTACTATGGGAACACCAATGGGCCCACCGACACCAATTCGTGATTATGCTAACGAAGCACAAAACACTTTTAGAGGACCGATACCCGCTGATTATAACGCACCCCATATGCCTCCCATGCCATATGCAGATCCCGTTCCATCAACACATAATTCATATCCCACTCCATCAGTACAGTCTAACGAAGGTCTATCTCCTCAAAGTTATCAAACACCACAACATTTAGAACAGGGTTACGAAAATATGTCACAAAATTATTGATTAAATTATTAAATATCTAATTATCATTTTTGATTTTTATTCATCAATTTTTAGTTTCATAATTTTTTTATATTTATATAAAATTAATTTAGTTGTTAATCAATACGAGATTAAATAATACTGTTAAACATGTTTGTCATAAATTAGATTAACTGTAAAAAATTGTTACATAAATAATATTTAAACTTGTTTTTATATTTATTTAATAAAAGTTTACTTATTTAATTTAAATTGTTTTAATAATAAATTTTTAAATAAATCAAATATGAAAACATATTTCTATTACATTTATACACCAATAATTAAATTACAATTAATATTCAGTATAATTTTATTCAAAGTTGTTTTATAAAAAATAATTCGATATTTATTAGATCAAAGAATTTATAACAGAATTTAAATGTTAATAAAGTAATTTTATTAATTTGTTAAAATATGATATATATATAGAATTGTCAATATATAATAATTATATGTATATTATTTATATAAATTTTAATAAAATACTTTAATTTTTATAATGAGTTTCAAAAACTCCTAAATTAAACATTTGTAATAATTTTGAATTTATGTCAATTATATTCAAGATAAGTCAAACAACAATTAATATGTATATATTGTTAAACCATTTTTAATAGCAGATCTTAAATGTACTTATCAATCATAATTGTGTGTTAAATATTAATTGCATTTTAAAACATTTGTTTATATTTAACCAATTTTTATAAAGTTAAATTCAAATACATATATTAATAATTTCAATTAAATTAAACACTTTAAATATTAATATTTTATATAAAAAAAAAACTAAAGTGACAGTATGTGCACAATTTGTTATGCATTTCACTTCGTATATAATAATTAAATTTCCATAAATATCAAAACTTATTGATAAAACAATTAAAAGCAAAACAAATATAATATTAATAATTATTACATCAAATTTTCAGATTTATACAAAATTTTCAAATATTCCTAGTCTTCATTAATATATAATATATATTTTAGAGTTATATTTGCACACAAATTAATTCTCACATTATTAATAATAAATTTATTTTCATATATCAACTATTAATATAACTAATTTTAGTTATCAATTAGTAAAACGATCCATTGTTTGTTAATATCGTCGATTAATAAACTAAAAATGATAATATCTTCAATAATAATTTGTTAATTTATTTTGATATATATCGTATGATCGCACACTTAATATAACGGTTCAATATTTGGACGGTTGTGTTGTAATGAATAATAAATTAAATTTTACGGTAATAGCCTTCAAACAAACTAATTGGACGGTTATATCGTTCATTTTTCAATTTAATTTTAGCACTAATTTGATAACAAATTTATTAATAAAATTTAGAAATAGATTTACTTAATAACGTATTCAATTATATCTAATATCAATAGCTTTGTCATAACGTCCCATTAAGCACTTATCACAGCATTTAGTCCATAGAAAGCACAGCAAAAACATAACTGTCTTTTTACTCATAACTTATTACTCTTTTAATTATAACTGTTAAACGGGAAGACCAGTCAAAAAACAATTTGTATAAACACTTATTATTATTATATGCGTTGTATTATAAATATACTGTATATTGAATATAACTTGCAATTAATGATAATATGATTTTGAATTATTTGCATGAAGTGTATGTTTGTTGTAAAGAGTGTCGTATCGTCGGTAAAATAATAGATAAGGAGTTCGTGAAGAGTCAGTATTGAGCACTTTAGTAGTGTTGATCACTTTCACTGATTGGTCATCACATCTGAGCCATTGATTGCTTCCAATGTGATATACATCGGCCACATAATGTCCTTTAACTGCCTCAGAGCCGTCGTGATACACAACTATTTAATGTATAAATAAATTTAAATCTATTGTTAAATATATTAATTAAAGTCAAACAAACCACTTAATAATTTATATCGTTTTAGCTGATAGTTCTTCTCTCTCTCCCATTTGTCGAAGTGAAGACACTCTCGCGGTAACTCCAAGTCTACCGGGTATTCAATTCTTTTCATTAGTTTACGACATCCTCCGTCCATATCATAAACAAAAAGTTTCAAATGAAGTATAAGAATTGGAGGTAATGTTTCTAAATATGTCTGAGCGCTCGCATCTATTGCTTGTTTGGTTTTCGGGCAAATATAGTCTTGAATTGATACCGAAGTTGTCAAACACTTAAGTGCGTCCTCTACTGACTTTACTCTATCAGACTATTAACAAATAAAATTAATTGCATTAAACTATTAGCTGTATAATTACTTTACTATTTACCTGAATGTCTAATTGCAGAGCAAAAAATGGTTGTCTATTGCCGCGTGCATATGAACCAGCAGTTATGATTGAAAGGGCTGAGCCGCCAAATATTTCCATTATTGGAGAAGAATCTACTTTTGTCTGAATTTATTTATAAATTAATAAAATTATATATATATTATAATAATTTTTGTCTTACAGAGCGTGTGGGCAATGCCTTATGTCTTGAACTGACTTCTTTCCATAGGTTTGCGTCGTCGTCATCACAATTCATGTCATTTTGATTCAAATCATTATATTGTGATCGGGTTTGATCTTTATCGGTGTGTCCATTGACAGTATCTCCGTTCAACATTTTTATCGCATTGTCATTGTATTGCAAAAGTGCTATCATTTCTTCGTGAAGTCCATTCAAAATGAATGACAAAAATTCTTCGGCATCTTCTTGACGACCTTTAAGACCCCATTCTTCCTTAAGAACAGATAGCATATCATATATAAAACGTGGTTCAATGGGTTCAGCTTTGGGCATCTCCTCTGACGTCAAATTAATACCAATTTTTTGTTTTCGTGTTAAATGTTCGCTTGGAGTTAACATACTAAAAAACTTTGCTCTATAATTATAAAAACAAATTAATAATTATAATTAAAACATTAAATTTTTTTTATATAAAATATGACTCAAATATAGATTCATGTTAATAGTTTTGCACTACAAATATACAGTAGATATATAAAAATATTTACAATTTTGTAAAATTGTAAAAAAAATAAGTTGATGTTATTATAAAATATTATCTTAAACATAAAACAACTATAACTAACTTTTAAGTCGAAAAACAAACATCAAATTATACGACAATATAATTTCATTTTATGTAATATATTTTAAATCAATATCAAACACAACTCACAAGCTGTCAATTATAGGTGTCGACGATTTTTCTCTATAAATGTCAGACATTTCTCCGATATCTCGCATTAAATTATAAAACGGAGGACAACCTACCAATGCTTGAAGGGTCTGTCCAATCAATCAAAAATTTTATTAATTAAAATAATAAATTATATTCAAAATTAAAAACTTATAAACTATTGAAATACATACGGCGTTAATGTAGCACCAGTTGCCACGATTGACAAGACCTGCGGGTATAAGATATGGTAAGAAATGTTTTAAATGCATTTCTTTAACTTTTTTGGATAGTTTTCTGGCAAATGAATCGCAATTAATGGGAATGCGTTTAATTTGAGCTTCACTTTCACTATTGTTAACAAAACTAGAATTCAAATGACTGTCACTTTCAGATAAATTATAATCATTGTAGTTATGGCTGACTATTGAGCCGGTGGTCAAACCACCAGTCGTTTGTGATGAGAGGTTAGATGACATTAACGAGGGATGATTAGGAGCGGATGAGTCTTTAAATAGGTCGGCCCACAAACGGTTAGTTTTATTAGCCCACACATTGCTGGTGCTGTTTGCTGGAGGTGTCGTCGGTGCCGAAGTGCTTGTTTGAGTTGAATCAACCAAATTATTATTTTCTATTTCTGGAGACTCTCTGAGAGTTTCTTCTGATTCAACCGATTCAATCGCATCATTATCACTAACTTTCACATCACTTGCATCATTGGTATCAATGTTTGTCTCAGTATTTTCGTTATAGTCTTGAATTTCAATTTCGTTATCATTAATATTGTCATTAAAATCATTATTTGATTCACTGTTTGGTTCTTCACTGAGTTCATCACTTAGTTGGTTATCATTGCACCTTTCGATTTCATTCTCGACAGCGTTGAAACCATTTAAAGGCACTTTACATGAGTTGGCAGAGTTTGTCTCACCATTAGTGGCTGTGTGTGGGCCCGACAGTTGTTGAGTTTGGGTTATGGGAACATTCTGAGGCAAACCATAGGTAATATAGGATCCTTCGGGAGTAGCAATCAAATACATCTGTGCCCCGGCAAATGGTGGCAATATATGAGAAAATCCAGGTGTGAACATTGGTTGCACTGATGGCATAGTCACTATGGTATCGCTTACTATTGCCTGAGACGTACGATTAGCATCAATCAGTTGTGGTATCTGTTAATGTTATCAATATATTAATCTAATTCACTACATATTCATTGTATACATACCTCTTGGTATTGATTGGAAGAATAAAAAGGAGCTCTGATATCGTTATGAATTTTTCCAGATTTACCGGTGTTTATACCCGGAACCGATTGTCTAACTTTGTTCATATCTTTGCCTGTATTAAGAACAATAGGCGCTCCGTTATGAGACATTTGATAGTAATGATTGGCAATTTGCGGCTGTGATTGGTATTGATATTGAGGTTGTGTTTGATATATGTATTGTTGTGGCGGCGGTGCGCACACAACAGGTGCACCATTTGACATGTTTTGTGTCATTTCCATATAAGGAACCGAGTTTGTCGTTTGTGGCACTGTTTCGGGAGTATGAGTTGTCACAAACTGATTCGGTGAATGTCTTAATGGCGCTGAAGAGTTGACTGGTGTCTCAATTGCCGGTTGCCTATTATCGACGCCAGAATCAACCTCTTGTGACAAACTATTGAATGACTCGTGAGATACTTTTATCCGCATTTTATTAACAAATGGTGTCATTTCAAAAGGAAACTATTATCAAATCAACAAAAAACCATTAAATCAGTTAAACATATGATAATAACATATAGGATAATATACTTCAACGCCATTGAAAGGAACCGATCCAATGATAGCCATAGCGTCGGCCTTCTCATCGTCGTTAGCATCGCTTAAGTCTAAGAACTCCATTGCCTTGAATGAGATAATGAGATAATAAACAAAATCAACAAAATGTCTATTAATAGATGCAATACATTGATTGTCGTCTTTAGTATCTATTTATTACTCCGAATAGCAATCATTAAAACATATGTTATATCAATATAATAGCAATTATTAAGTATTGCTTTCAATTGGTTTCTCAATTAATATCCCAAACAATTGACAATAAATCAAATCATTTAAAAATATAAATAGCAATTAAAAGCAGTGATTAAGTTATGTAGTAATGACTGTCAATGTATACAATGTGTGGCAAACATAGAGTCAATAGTTAACCATTTGTTGGCACCTATAGGTCGGGTAAGTAACTCAATAGAGCTTATATGGGTTCAAACAGATGGTCAGTTGGATAATGGACAGTCATATGTAATCATACGTTACCTCATTTATGTGATTTGAGTCCATAATTAATACAAATATATGGCAATCATGTCATTCATGCCTCGCTATAGGACGACATGTTTGATGTGATGACGACTGGATACCAGTGCTGACACTAAATACATATTAATACACAACTATAGTATACATGCATTGGATTGCAGTCATAGTAAGGTTGCAAATGACTTCAAATTCTCAAAATTCAAATCACTATTCAATTAATTCAAATTAAAAATATTAATAATTCAACACTTGTTTAACCACTTAATGTTAAATTAAAATTTAATAAAAATCAATATTATTTATAAAGTATATCGATTTTTTGCGTTTTTAAAAATCATAATTTCCAATTGTGTTTAATCTAAATTTTGACAATAACCTAAAATTTAATCAAAATTTGACTTTGAATAAAATTGATAATACAAGTGAATAAATTTAATTATATACAGTATTAAATAGTAATCAATAATGGTATAGAATTTATTTATTTTTATCAGAAACTTTATATTTAATTTTTATAATTATTTACTATTGTATTTATAAAATTATAACTTGATTAAACTATTTTGAATTTAATATTTAACTTAAACATAAATACACTGAGTTTAACATCACTAACTTATACACATAACTCACACTGTGCTCACACACAACACATACGCAATACATTTAATACATGACTGACACACATATCCAACCAATCCATTGAATATACAAATTAAATAAATATATATTTTTATCAATGTTTTCATATTATTATATCAATAAAACAATATATTTATGTTATTTTAACATTTGTTAGTATCAAATATAAAACTTTATAATTAGATATTGAAATGAATTATCCGTTTTGCAAATTGGATGCATTACTGACCGAACCGTTACACGTCTAATGTATACATAAATGTGTAAAACGTTACGCAATATACATGTATTTTAAATCCCCTTTTTATTGAAATTGATTTCAATATTAATGTTTAAAATGGTATTAAATATTAGTTTTTAAGACCTTTAATGAAATCTATTGTAATTATAAGTGATTGACATTTCATTAGACTATAATTGATATGAAAGCAGTAATTGTCAGTCAATTGGATGAACACTACTATCGATAGTCACTTACATTCATAGCATTCCATTGTTTTCTATTAGTATTGCAATTGACTTATACTATGAACTCATCCTAAATATAGACTCAATAACTGTATTAATGATTCACTAATCCTATGATTGCTTTGCAAATAGTTTTGGACCACATTTTCAATGATATAAACAATTGTATTACATATTCAATGACAACAATTGCTTTTATTTGATTTTATTGTCTCAATAGTCTAAATGTAAAGAAGATTATCTATGAAAATGACAAAAATATAATAAATAATTAAATTGAAAATGATATACATATCTATAATATATTACATATTATATAAGCATTTAAATGACAATTGAATCGTGTATTTCATGTGAATTAAGTGCAAAACCGGCATTTAGTTACACATGTGTGACAATCAATGCATTAGTATTGCATAACATATAATATATAACTATTATATAATACATTATATATGCTATGATTAAAATGTGGGTCATATATGATATACAGTATTATAATAACAATCAATCGATTAATTAATTAAATCTAAAGTAAAGTAAATTTAATGTTTGAATGCATTTTCATTTAATGCATGAAATAGTATATGAAATGAGAGTGAATGCCATCTATTAGTTAATGTCATAATAACAGTCAGTATAGCATTCGTGTCTCAATTTGATGAGTGAAGTCATCACTTGATTGTCATATTTTGATTAATCATTCATTAGATTAGACAAATAAATGGCATTTTTCGGTGATTTACAATTGATGGCCAACTAAGACAGCGTCCAATTTGGTTACTTTTAATACAATACAACTATAGATTGTGTGCAAACATGGACTCAATGAACGAACCATTTGTTGACTCATCCCAACCATCGGCGGTCTCTAAATTCATGACAACTCTGTCACAGGTATTACACAAATACATACATACCATACCATCAAATGATTAATGTCTTTATATTAATAATAGCGATACCAATCATTGCTCGACGTATGGACACCATATGTCCCACACCGATGGGTTGGTCACCATTTGACACCAAAGTCCATGTGTTTCATAATTAGCGGCAATTGATGTTAATTTAGTTAATATTAGGGATCGATAGTCCATTAAATTGATAATTAAATAGTAAAATATCTAAACAATTATCATTTGAATGTTATTTGTGGCCAATTGTGAAATGACTTGTGACTGAATTAAATGATAATTGATTTTTGATAATTAATTGATTATTTAATTATAACAGGTCTTTACATTAGTCATATTTATCATATTTATGGGTCGAGTGTTTATATATCAAGTTTGTTAAATTGTTTTATTGTTGAAATTAGTATTGTTATAATTAATGTGTTAATTATAGGGATGGTATATAATATGTTATGCTTTGGGTATATATTACTTAAATATGTTGATTGCGTTTTTAACGCCCAAAATAGATCCAGCCATCTATGATGACTTTGAAGGTATGTCCAGTTCTGATATTTGTCATAATAAATATTAGTTAATTTAAAAAAACGAAACAATTATAATAGATTCTGACGGTCCATCTTTGCCTACCAATGCTAATGAAGAGTTTCGACCATTCATTAGAAGATTACCAGAATTTAAGTTTTGGTAAATATTTGATATCTCTATATAAATGAATATTAAGGATAATTAGGATGTTTTTGGTAATCGTAGGTACACTTCAACGAAGGCAACACTGATAGCCCTTTTCTGTACATTTTTCGAGGCTTTCAATATTCCAGTCTTTTGGCCCATTCTTCTGCTTTATTTCATTACACTTTTCGGCATTACTATGAAAAGACAAATCAAAGTAATTGAAAAAATTGATAATTATATATACTGTAAATGATTTAAAAGACTAATTAAATAATTTAAATGATTTTCAGCACATGATTAAGTACCGATATCTTCCGTGGACTCACGGAAAGACCAAATATCAAGGAAAGGAAGACTCAGGAAAAGTCTATACAAAGTGAGCTCAAAATAGGATTATTCGCTCAAAGTTTGTTCCGCCGGTATATAACAGAACAGTACATCTATGAAAAAACGTGTTTTTTATTGTTGTTTATCAACATTAGTAGTCATTATTTTTATTTTAATTAACCATTAGATTTAGTAGTATTTCCATTGATTTCCTTTTTATTATTATTATTATAATTATTATTTCTAATGTTATTTAAATATGTAATTTATAAATAAATTTTGAAATATTTCTTAAAAATTTCTTTTTTTATATTATAGTATTCCTAGCGGAACACAGGATTTATAAAATAAATAAACTAATGTGTGTAGAAAATTGGCTACTATTTAATCAATACTATTATTAATGGTTTGTCCGGATAATTTGTTGAAAAAAAATTAAATTTATATTTGTAAGTTTATATATATATTTTGATAAACACAACATTTTGTTTATGACACTTCATTTTAATTGAAATATTCATTAAAAAAAATTTGTTAAAATTATTAGTTTTATTTAATAAAGTTGTTATACACTTATCCATTTTATCAAAATTATGGATATTTTTATGACAACGTTATTAAATTAATTTATAGAATATATGTTTTAAATATTATATTTTATTGTTTTATTATTTAAAAATTTAATTCAATTGTCTAATTTATATTTAATAAATTAATTTAAACAAAACTGTATTTTGTAAATTAATATTAGTTTAATAATTAAATGTACGGGTAGTTTAAATTTTTGGAAAAACTACTTTATTGTATTAAGTAAATGTATTTATATTTAATAACAATTATGATATTTCTATTATAATATTTAAATTATTAATATTAATAATTAGATTAATTATTATTGATATGTTAAAATAAGACTGATCAATGTGTCTTATTTAATTAAAATGTTTGTAAAAATAATTATATATTTATATTTAAGCAATGTTTTACAAAGTCTTCACTATAATTATACTGTAATTGATGTCAGTCTATGACTGCAATTATACAAAAATAATAAAATAATAATTTAAATAAATTTTTATTATTAATAATTTTTTATATATTTATATATAAATAGTTAATGACTGAGATAAGATCAATAAAAAATTATTCAAAAATATGAATAAACAAACTATTATAACATAAATTCCACATTTATATACAGTTTTATTTAGTTTATACATTTACGACTGTACAGTACAATACTGTACATTATATTTCTTTATTAGCTATCTATTGATATTTACAGTATATTGATCAATACAATTGATTAATATGAGAATGCATAAAATTAATTTTACAACTTTGCATTATAAAAATAATTTAATTAAACTATAAATTAATTCTTATTGATTGTTTAACTATTGTTATTTGTGTGATAAAAATTATTAATCAATCATAATTAATAAACATTTTTATAGGAAAGTATTTATTATATTATTTTATTTATAATAAATTGTTGAAATGTCCTTCTATTAAGTGACGAATCGGTTTTATAAACATAAAGTCTTAATAAATTTAAATATTTATTATAACAATTTTAGTGTTTTCTAAATCTTGTTTAGCTAATATATTTAAAAAAAATATTTTATTTAATATTATTCATTAAACAATAAATTAAAAGTTATTTTACTAAAATATCAATAAATTAAAAATATTGATGTAATGTATAAAGCATATTGTTTTTAAAAAATCATTATTATTTAGTTTACTTCAGTAATACAATGATTTTACAAAACTTTTATTATAAATTGCAAAACTATATTTAAATCATTTTTGTCTAAAATAAGTTTATGTCATATATTAAATATAAAACTCTTCATTTAATGAATCATTAAATTTTTGAATGAATATAATTAAAACAAATGTTGAAATGATATCAATATTGAATTATTTTCAATATAAATAAATATTGAACGAGTGTCAATCAAAACTGTCTAAAATGATAAACAGGTATATAATATACAATAAAATAATATTATATCGAAATACAATATGTTATGATAAGTTAGATTATTGAGAAAAATGTATTTGAAATTTGTTGCACAAATGTATGAGTGTTTTGTGTGTTGTCTTAATCTCTCCAAATCAGATGTCAGACCTATCCTCGTGAGTGAGTATTGGTTTGTTATGATAGGTTGGTATCCAATAGTATGGTATAAACTACAAGAATCGTCACAGCATTGCGTGGTTTGACTCTCACATCTGTATGTGTGTGCTGTCTGTCTGTTTAGTCACTCTCTATCAGTGTTTCAGTCTATCAGACTGTGAACCTGTCCATCAGTTAAACGTCACTCAAAGCACAGGCATCTGCTGTGAATGGATCAGAAGGAAGTTTGTAGTGAACAAGTAGTGAACGCCCAAAAACTAACAGTAAACACAACCGACGAGAGTTTTGTGCAGTTTTTACATAATATGTGAAAAACTGTGAGACAAGTGTTTTCAACTGTTGTATAACAATATAACACTCTAAGTGCATGTTTCGGCTAAAGTCATGCCTCGAAAAAAGCAGGATAGACCTAAACATGTCACCAAATGTAAGTTTAACATACCTTAACATACCTTAACATACCTTTCCTTAACATAGCTCTCAACTAACACTTGTTATATAACATTCTATTTCTTCTAAATATTCTTTATTTACTCATAACTTCTTTAATCAATATATTTATTATTAGTTTTTTTTATAATTCAAACCTTTACTACAATTATATGAATAATTGTGCGAAAGCTTTACAGAAAGTGTTTATATATATAATAAAAATTGTGATGTCTTTTAATAATTGATTAAATGTAATGATTGTATTGATGTTATATATATGTTGACAAACACAGAATCGATGTTTGAGACAGAATTCAATAGAATTTTAGTGAGAGTTTTGAAGCATTTGAGCGCTGATTGACATACAGTGTGTGATGTGTTGTCTCGATATGTCTGTACCTGACATGACTGACATGACAAGCGAAGAGATGAGAAACACTCACACAATAGCATTGCGCACACCGTATGCCCTATTGATGCCAATGCAGGCATCCATTGCTTGACACAAGTCGTCAATCTATAAGACAACACTTCCATTACAAACCTTAATCTTTTTATCTCTTTATTCACTCATTTATTTAGCGATCGATTCAAAAGTTTGTCCTCAAATCTGACTGATTTTCAGTACATTATGACAGTAAAAGTAACAAACATGTCATGTACTGCTTATAACTTATTATATATGTTATATAAGTATTACATAACTAACACTTATCTAGCATTTGCTCATCCAGTTGTTATAAATCTTAGAGAAAACTTTTATATATATTTAGTATATACTGTATATATACTGTACAATATGTGGTATTTTTTATATAAAAATTGAATTGAATTACTCATATATTTGTAGTATACAACACTTAATATCAAAACAAACCCAAAGTTATGTTTTTATTTTATTTTTTGACCGCAAAGATTGAGATTAAAAACAGAGGGACTGTTTCTGTTGTTTTTATGTTTAACTGTAGTTTCGTTTACTCTGTTTGTCTTTTCTTTTTCTTCTTGAGTTAAATTCTTTGATGAGATTCTGGTTGTCTTCCATATGATGTGTGACTGAATGCACAGCCGTATAGTGAATCGGGTGTGCAGTTCATACCTAATGGTTGGTGACTGCAATGGTTGGTAATATGCCATCTGCTGTTTATTCATATCCATCAATCTGGTGGTGGTGTCAGTCAAACGTCACGGATCTCTTTGTGCGCCCGCTCTCAGAGCGCTCTCTAATCTATCTGTGAATGAAATGCCATAAATCAGAAGCTCTTTTGGCTATTATTGGTGTTTGAGCTCAAAACTCAAGGTTAGGGACAGGACATAGGTTTTCAAGCGATCCATCACTAAAAAAGTTTTGCCAAAATCACATTTTTCTAATTTATGATATGAGAGGCAAATATTGCCCCCAAACAGGGGTCCAATGATTTACTATTGCCATTGAAGGCATATTATAGCCAAACACTACCAGCACTGCTATAATAGCACGTGTTTTGAGAACTTGTAGTCGTTTATGAGGCTCTCTCTCTCTCTCTCTCTCTCTCTCTCTCTCTCTCTCTCTCTCTCTCTCAGTCTCTCTTATAGTCACTCATTGACTCACTCACTCACTCATTGCAATCCCCTCTCCTTAAACATCAACAATAAATTATCGAAATAGTGATGTATATTATATGCAACCCATCAATAGCTTTAAAGTTTGTGTTTGTCAGACCTCTAAGCCATCAAAAGCGCAGATGTGGTCCATAATAATCATTAAAAATGTTTCTTAAAAATGCTTTCAATTTTTTTCACTAAAATTATGTCTCACTAAACATTAAAACTAATACCAAAATCAATTCAATACTCTAATCGTTAACACAAAGAAACTATTATATTATGCAATGAATTCCTTAAAGCAAACATTAAATATGATATATATTAAAATATTAGCACAAAATTATTATAATTATTTATGAACTCACTTTTAAAACTAATTAATGTTAATATTTTTATAAATAAAATATTAGTATTATAATGATTGACAATATATCTTATAATATCATTGTAAATGTATTAATAGTATTTTAAGGCAATAAATTTGTGTCAATTGTTTGCTATATTGCATATGTAATGTTGACTTAAATAAGCATAACTAGAGATAAATGTTTGTGTATTGTATAAATGAGAAGACATTTAGTAAACAAATTCTTGACATCAAAAATGACATAAAAAGACAGAGAAATCAATCGATCGATTCGTTTGTGACATACCGGTGCCATAAGTAACAGTCACAGCAAACATGACATACAATACAAATTATTTCATACAATACAATATTATACTGTATATACAAATATATAAATGTTTTTGATATGAGTTTTTTAGCGTTTAGAGTAAAAGTGAGTCTGACTTAGACTGACTGTTATATAAGTCTAGTATTGCCTCACTATTTGTCTCGTTTTGTTAATCTATCCCAAGGGTGTAGAACCATGTGTTTGCTAGTGAGTCGGTTCCGGTGGTCATACAATACACACACACACACACACATACATACACGCATATATATATTCTGTATAAATGTATATTATATAACATTATATTTATATATATCAATATATCTCACTTTTGTTTGATTATTGTTTGAGGTTTTGTTTAGCAACAAAATTTGATGTAATAGTACATCAATAATATAAAAATATTTTTTAAAAAGAAATGAGAGGGAGGTTTGGTAGGAATATTGAGTTTAATAAGTTTAATATTTTGAATGTAAATCATCAAAATTGAGGCAAAGAGAAAAAGGCTATTAATTTGTTGCACTGGTCTAAGTCTGGCCCTTAAATGTCTTGATGGTCTCACTGTCTGATACAATGTTACAACTATTTCAATAATGCATAAATACAACATTACATCGAGTATTGTAATCATAATAATAATAATAATTGTGTCTCGCATGAGGGGAATAATTATAATTGCAATAATAAATCAAAAGTTTTCGGGTATGGAGTGCATGATTGGGAGTGGTTTGGGTTTCCTAACACAACCTTATTCTCTAAAAAACTATAAACCATCTCTCTTTCTTTCTTTCTCTCTCTCTCTCTCTCTCTCTCTCTCTCTCTCTCTCTCTCTCTCTCTCTCTCTCTCTCTCTCTCTGCCAATAAGCGTTCATTGAATTCATTTTTGAATACAACATTCAATACACCTTAAGGACAATTATTGTTTAAGCATTCAGGACATCATAAAAACACTAAACCCGTGATTAGATATCATCATTCATATGAATACAACACCGGTTCACAGTATAGACGGGGCAGTTGTCAGTTTGAATGAGCCCATCATTGATGATAACATTGGTATTCCTATGATTAACACCGGACTTAAATATAGCCAATAGATAGCAATAATCACTTTAAGAGTTAACATTTATTTCTCGTCAATAGTTTTAGTTATTCTTCTTAAACTTGGATTTCGTAATTAACTTTATAATATATTTTTTGTTTAATTTTAGTTTTTTAAAGGATTTTATTTTTAAAATTCGCTAATTAGAGAAAACAGATAAGTATTTACAGAAAATATAAATACAATTTTATTATTAAAAAAAAATCTGTAAAATATCCGCTAAATATTAATAATGACTTGACTTTTGTTTATTATTTCGTCGGTTTGTTTGTAATCCAGCGATACATTAATGACAAACAATAAGTAAATAAATAATCAATTGTTAAATAATTTATTATTATATGACAGTCAATAGAGTGGTTATTATTTGCATGTTTTGAAATAGTTTAATGGTTTGTTTCAACTGTTCCCACCATCATAACAGTCAATTATATGATTGAATGCCACATAAGGCCCTCAGTCCATGAGATAAACCATTTAATATAAAAATCTAATATTTAGTGAACCCCTTCCTATCGTTTTTCTCTAAGAGTGCCCATTGGTATCGCCCTTATTAACCGTTTGATTTAAATTAAAAAATATTTTATCAAAAACATTGTTTGATATATTTATTGAACTGTATATTTAATAAATATATAATTGTTTGTAATTTATGCTATAACATAAAATTGATACTAATTACATAAACATAGATAATATTAGAAGGAATGCATAACATTTAAAAATATTATTTTGAGGCCAACATAATATGCTTTAATAGTCCGTTAATCTAAACTTAAAAACTTTTTAAAAAATTATTGAGTATTCAATTGACTCGATTTCGTGAATTCAATTTTTGTTGTTTCATATATTTTACAAAATTTATATATTTCTCGATCTTTGCTTGCATTTCAATGAAGTGATAAATTTTCAAATCACTTATTAAGCAATTATTAGTAAAACGTTTTTTTAATACCATTAATATTGAGAATATAACCCATACTATATGTATATTTATATATGATATTATATTATAACCAAAACAAGTTTTCTCAAAGAGTAATAAACAATTTTACAGCAAATCATTTTAAAGTCATTCCCAAAGCTATATATCATTTACAGCGAAAAATCATAATTATTACTTAAGTTTTATTTAGTATTTTCTTTTATACAAAACAAATAATTATTCAAAAGCTTAACAAAAGGTTTGAATCAGTGTTTTCAATTTGAATATTATTTAAATAAATGTCAATAATTTTTAAATAAACATTATGATTAACGATATTATATATTTTTTAAATATAAATTTTGATAATTTTCATTTTCTCTACTAAATATATACTAAATTTTTATTATACTAAATATGTATCTATAGAATAGCTATTAATTTATGATATATTAGTATTTTAATATGATTTTTTTTATTGAACTCAAAATTAAGCATTTATGATAAATATTAAGCAATTTTTAAGCATTAAATTTATTTTTAATGATTTATGTGTGATGTTTAGTTAAGATTTTTAAAGATAATTGTTTGTTATTTAATGATTTCAATGAAGTTGTTGTTAATATAATTTTATTGAACAAAATAAAAATCAATGATATGATTGGCTAATAATGTCATTTGCATTACATATATAGAGTTTACATGTAATAGTAATCCATATGTTATGACATAATATGTTAATTTTGAGACACTTTACACCTGAACTGTTGCTGAGTTTTCTTTTTGTTTTTTTAATAATCTCTCGAAACAAATTCACATTTTTATAAAACTTTTATTTATAATGAATATTCCCATTGGAGTGTATATAAAATTATTATATTTTTTAATTTCATGTCTTTAATATTGCATAAAATCTGTGTCACAATTTGTGTTTTTATAATTAACAAAAATCATTTTTTGCCTAATTGTTAATTGAATGTTAATTTTTATGTAGTATTTGTCATTTTGAAAATTATTATTTTAATGCATAATAATTAGCTAGAAATTATTAAAGCTAGAAAACTATTAACTTAATTAATAAAATGTACAGAATATATATTAATATGTTTAAAAGTGATACACTAATCATTATTTGAAAATTGATAAATCAACAATTATGTTTATTACAATATATAATATTAAATTTTTAATGTCCATATAACTACTTTTGGTATTAATATAATGTGCTAATTGTCTCTAAATAGTTAACAAAAAAAGTTGATTTGCAAGGTCTTTTAATTTTTAATTACATTTTGTTTATTTTAGGAGATTATTGCCTGCGGGTAAAATTTTTATTCAATTAGCTATATATGTGGTCAATGTTTTTGTATTGTATTTCCAATTTGTTTTGATTAAATAATTTTATAAATAATTTGCTATTCATTAGCCTTTTCAAAAGTTTTATTATTGTTATAATAAGTATTATTATTCTAATTATAATTATTATAAAAAATAGTATATAGTATACAAGTAGTAATTATATAGTTAATTAATATATTTTCAATACTTATTAAACGATTAAAATACGAAACAATTTAATTTATTGATTTTCACAATATGAAATATAAATTATATTAGTATCTTATAATTTAAATTACTGATTATTATTGGATTAAAGTAATTTTAATATTTACATATGATGTATAATATTTTTTTGATTAGTTAAAAAATAAAATTTTTTATAATGAAATTACTTAAAACTACTAAAAATTGATCAGTTTCGGGACAGTTAGTATAAAATTATTTAAACATAATTTGTAAAATTCATGAAAAGTGTGTTCATAATATAACTGATTATAAATTTATATATAAATATTAGAAAATTAAGTTTAATATAATTATAATTAGTTGTGAATTCATAGCACACTCTTAACTATAATATTTGATGGCAAATGATTGACAGTTTGAGTGACTCTTCACCGCCGGAAGTCGGCTCTCAAATCATTAAAAAAGTAATGGTTTGGGATTTGTTTTAGTCATTTGACATAATCAAGAGTTTCATGAATTGATTACATGAGTGCTCATTCTTTGATATATTGAATTTAATTTTAAGTTTGATTTCTTTGATATATTTTTATATAATATTTTTAGTTTTATTAATAGTTGAGAACTGTTTTAAGTAAATTATAATGAAATAGATTATTGTGTTTATTATATTAATATTTTGAACTTTTATTTAGTTGTCAATCGATAGTATTGTATATGAGTTGAGGAGAGAAATGCCGAGTCTTTTATATGACTGTCCTTATTGTATATGTTATCGCAATATTTGTTGTCAGTATATGAGTGGTCATACAGCAAGAAATTGATGTGTGAGGACATCTCACTAGATATGGTTAAAGCCTTGGGCTGTACTGTCTATTGACAACTTGTCATCTCTAGTGAGGTGACGGTCTGTCACTGATGTGCTTCTTAGCATTGTTTTGGATGATTACCAATAGGTCTACAAATGTATGTGTGATATGAGATGCAATTGTCTAAACAACTAATTGTATATATGTGTGGCTAAATATGGACTGACATTAGCCATCAAATTAGATAAAAGACGTCGTCAGACAAAGTGCCACAAATGGTTAACTCTTTGCAGTCACACAACTGCACAGCATTTCTGACAACTTTCCTATTGTTTGACACAATCTCAACAAAGCGTCTCATATTTTGTAGACCAATGATTCACATATTTGTCAACATATTTGAAGGTTTGTTGTTTCATAAAAAATCATTTGTAATTATAAACGAAATTTGCTTTAACATACGATAAAACCTAATAAGTGTCTTATTATTTTAGATTATATATTATATTAGTTATGTTAAACATTAGATAAACTACAGTATTTAAATGTGCCAAATGTTTTAGTTAGAGATTGAACTAAAAAAATAATATAAAATATTAACATCGCTGATGATAGCGAGGAAATAGTAGTAATGTAAAGTCAATAGTGGTGATGTGTTGGGTAGTTGTGATGATAATATTTGGCGCTAATGTCACTTATGATGCAATGAATGGGAAGTACTGAAGATTTATAGCAAAATGTGAGATTAGCTCAGATGTCACACAACTTATTATACAAACTGCCGTCGATTTGCAGTACTGACAGCACATACACCACATCTCACTCTTATTGCTCTCAATGTTCACCAATTGGTCTCCCCTTTGATTATATATATTTTGGACAATTCCGTCATTCTCTACAATGTTTGCCCATTAAGTCTAAGTCTTATTGATAATACTCATCTAAAGACAAGCCGTCACTCATTTATTTGATGACTGGTCTATCCATTGGCAACCAGTGTTGTCCACCACCATTGGTGTACATCATCTTAACTATTGTAGTCATTTTTAGACAGACATATGTCATCTGCACTTCAACTAAATATTACAATTGATTGCCGGAGTGGACGAGTGGACGGGTGTGGTGTCAGCTGTATATCATATCATACTTTTTACCAAATTTTTCTCAAATGTCTCCATAGTTTGGTTTATTTAAAGAAATACAAATAAATACAATTGTCTATGAATTGACCCCTTGTCGAGCTTACAAGTTTATATACATTATACCGGTATATATATTGCTATATCTTTCATACAATACATCTAATTCAAAACATTATAATTTATTTTTAAATAAAATTATATTTTCTAAAAAATAATAAATATATTTTCTAAAAAATAATAAATATATTTTCTAAAAAAATAATAAATATATTTAAAAAAATAAATATTGAATGTAAAAACAAATATGATATTGCATATCAAATATTTGTTTATGAAAATATAAAAAACAATTGTAAACTAATATATTTTAAGCATATTTATCATTGCCTTCAACTGTCAAATATACGTAAATTTGTCAATCAATCAAAAGAGAAAGATTGTTAAAATTATCATATTTGAGATATTATTATTAGTATGTATTAAATAAAAATATTACATTTTTACTTTATTATTAATAATAATAATATTTTGTTATAAACTTGCAAACTTTCACATAAGTCTAACAAATTACATATTGAATCAAAATATTGTCAAATCAAAGACAATATATAAGTAATAACTTATAATTGAAGTGAAATATCAATAAAAACGATTGTGTTTTTATCATTAGTTTGTTATTCATTTGCAGCAACTGTTTAATGTCTTGTCGTACATATGGTCTCAATATATTCATTGCTATCACGATATCATACATTGAGTCAAATGTCACTCAAACATAGTTTAGTCTTCAATCACAGGTCACGGATGACCGGCTTTAATGAAGTCAATGGTGTTATTGGGGTTTAGATTTTAAAATGTTGACAAATGTTTCAAATATATTGTATTCAAATATCTCAAACTAAATCTTTGCATTTAAAAAAAATATTAAACAAATGAAATAAATAATAATAAAGAAAAGTAATACTAATTAAATGTCTTTATTAATAAACTGGTGGTCATTGATGTGTGTCAGGACTAGTCATGTAATGAAAAGTTATATATTGAGTCAATTAAATACTGTGCAGAGTTTGCTTACTAATGACAATCAATGTTATGTATAGATTAAGTCTTATGCAATACTAGAGACACAGTGGCATCAATGGTATCAATGGTATCAATGGCTGTCAATGGCATCAACTCTTCAAATGGCTATCACATGGATATGCGAGTAGTCATGACTACCATTGTTAGTGACACACTTTGATGGACACATCTCTGGTATTAAAAATTATATTCTTATCTATTGTTCACTGGTCTGTGAGTTTGATAAATGAATTGAAGAGATGTCAGTTCAATGTTAGTCATCATAACTCTCGACACAAACTTTTCTTACAGTTTGTCTCAATTCATCTGATTTTGCCTCTACTTAGTTGTTCTTCTATTTAATACAATGATTGACAACTTGTATGAACGGGTAGTCATTGAATTGATATTTGATGGGGAGAGACGTCAAAATGAGGGGAAGTATAGTAGAGATTGATGGGTGAGAGCAGTATGTGATGTGTGTTTGTATTTATCACAGAATATATACACTACTGTTACCAATACTCTGAATAAGCTCTCTGTGCCAGTGCTCCACTTGTTTGCCTTGAAGTTAAGTCAAACCACTACTTGTTTACTATAGTCTACAGTCACTTAAGTTATGTTTATGGCGTTTAATTGCCATTCATTAACAATACATCCAAATATATATAGATTTAGTAAATCATATGAATCGGTGAGAAAAGAGAAACGCCTTTCAAATTGTGATGGATTGCCAATCAGTGCAATCATTTTCAGTCAACATATTTGTGTTCACAACCACTCAATACTCTCAATACAAAAACATATAATACAATACACAATATGCTGTATTTATATACTGTATTCAATATGATGTACAGTATATACGCGCTGTTGATCCTATTAATGGTCACAATTGAAACTAACATTAAACATAGTTTTTATAAGTTGGTATACAATACACAGTCACATTGACTACCGGCGCGGATCAGCTTATATATATCATTTGTAAGCATTTTAATTGTGCGCCACATTTATGATTTGCCAAATAGTGGTATCACTGGTTGTAGTCACAGTCATAGCCTCGGGCTTTCTCATAGTATCATTCATATGACGAGTGCTTTTCTTATGTCACAGTATTTCATCTGAGATATGATTTGACTTTTGTGGCAATGGTTTGTGAATCTCTCATTTATTGCTATATATAATAAAAGTATTTATTAATGACAACACCTGCTCTCTAACAGCTAGCACTCCATTATTTCATTTATATATTTTATTGCTTTCTAACTCATTATAAATACCATCAATTAAATGGACTTTTAACAAACTTTTTTATATAATAATTAATTATATATATATATATATATATATATATATATATATATATATATATATATATATATATAAATATTGAATATTCTTATATACAATTAATATATATATATATATATATATATATATATATATACTCACAATTGTATCTACAATTAGCTATATTTTATAAACAGAGACTAACTGTTCTTACATTTGATTCTTTACTATTGACCCAAACATTAATGTAGTCATTGATTCAATAGTAATGCGATTTACTTCTTAAGCAACAAATCAATAACAACAATAAGATAGCGTTTATAATGTTGTTTCTTCATATATATAATGTTTATATCATTTTACTCTTTACTTTTAGTGTATTGTCATTCAAATAATTATTTGTCAACTATTATGTTATTTAGTTCGACAACTTGTTTTCAATTGCTTTATTATTTTAGTAAAATAAATCAGTTATGAATTGTCTATTATTTGTTTCAAATTTACTCAAAACATACTGTATATCGATAAAAAAAACTTGTCATTTATTTCCGTTTAGTTTTATTTTCATTGTATTTATAATTGCCTTTTATAATAATTATCGAAATCTACAAAATAATAATATTATTATAAGTGTAGATAATTTTATCAGACAGTTATTTTTTTAAATAATTTTAATTTTATAATAAACAGCTTAATCGACAAAATTGTTTTACATTTTGTAGACAAGAATAACATACATGTATTCTGTATACAGTATACCTATGTGTATACAGTAATAATACCTATTATTTTGTTTAGTTTATTAGAGTGAAAATGATTGTTAGCTTTAGTGCCCCCAAAGCCATGACAAAAGACCCATTACTTGATATGAGAGCAGAGAAGACATTATATTATAGATATTGTTGTCAATGTCTTTGCAAGAGTTGTTGAAGAGATGTCTTTTGTTTTGTCATCTCTTGATTGGTTCACTTATTGTCGTCCATTTCCGTCCTTTTATTGTCAAAACTATATTTCTTTTGGACTCATTTAAACAGTTGTGTTGTCTCAGACATCATTGATTTAGACTTCAACTTTAACTCTCAAACCGTATGACTGCTTATGACAGATAAAAAGATCAAACTTTTAGCTATCTATATATGAACTATAGTTAAACATCTGATATACTAGTGCTAGGAATAGTGTCTTTGCTGGTCGTGGATGTGCTCTTAAGGGCAGAAATATGATGAACTAATTCGTTATGTTTTACAGCTTAAGTACACCATATCAACCCCTATCAGGTCCTGTCATATCAGTTAAAATAACAGCAAATCTTTTCAAACTCATATTTCTATATCTTTTTCGTATAAATGTCTTTCAAAAATGACTCAAATCTTATTTGACATTCAGACAAAATTATGTCAATCTTATAGCACTGATTACACTTTAGTACTGTATATAAGTTATATAAAAAGTTTAACAATATTTACATTATATAGCATTACATAGCATTACATAGCATTACACCCACTTTTATATGTATTGTAATTCATAAAAATACTTTTAGACAAAATATTTAACACATTATATACTAAATAAAAGCTTAAACTAAGAATTTCTTTGAGAATTGTGTTTCAGTTTTTCTCCAAAATTGTGTCTCTTATGAGTTGAGCTCTGGTTGTGTCACATCTCTGGTTGTCATTTGGAGTAAAATGAGAGGTTTCTTATGGACGGATTGATAATATATATAAATATAAAAATATATTATATGTGCTATACTTATATCACACTTTTATGTACATAAAGTATATCTGTTTATGTTGTACTTCATAAGTACTAACATTAGATTTAAATGATAGCATAATATTTTTGAATATATAGTTATAATGTATTTGAATAGTATGTAAAGTTTTAAATGAATAGCGCTTTTGCATAAGTTTTTATTATGTCAATCAATGGTTAGGTTAGGTTGACTCTAGAGTCGAGAGCACAGTCATAGCCATAGCAACGGCAGTACAGATATGTTATGTATTATTTGATGGCTTTGTGCACAACAACTCAAATGTCTTTTGCCTCTCATATCAAAACTAAAGCTAAGATTGTCTTAACTCTGAAATATATTGTGTGTTAGTTCACGTCAAGGACTAACCGCCAATCAATCAGACAACCGGTGCCCAACTAAACACTCTTTTACACTACACAACCACTCACTCACTCTGCTCTCTCTCTCTCTCTCTCTCTCTCTCTCTCTCTCTCTCTCTCTCTCTCTCTCTCTCCCTTTCCCTGTCATCTTCAATAATGATATGACGAAACATCATAACCACTCTCTACTCTCTTGATATGCCTTCAAAAAAGCACATTTTGTCGTATATGGCAAATTCATTTAATATATATATATATATATATATATATATATATATATATATATATTATATATATATATATATATATATATATATATATATACAGTATATACTACAGTATATATTGCATTGAATTTGTTGAATCATTATTATTATTATAACTTATAATATAAATGCTTTGATTAATAGCATTGCATAATATTCTCACTAAACATACATTAAATAAATAAAGATCCGCCAAATAAACTGACACTAAAAGTACTAAGCATTCAATAATTTCTTAACATTTATATGTTTCTCAACAAAATCCGATTCAATTCAATATTTATTAAATAATAAAGAAAAGTATGAGAAGAGAAAATATATTTAATGTTGAATACAGAATAACATAATCGACTGAACTCTAACTTAATTTATTTAACATTTTGTTTGTTGAAGTCATTAATGAGTTAATAACTTAATTTAAAGCAAAACTTATTATAACTATTATTATAATTTATTTTGTTTAATTATTTTTATTATTAAACTATAAATTTACATTACTGTAATATAAATATTGTAATATATTACAATATACTATATATATTATAATAGTATATATATATATATATATATATATATACGGTATATATAAACAAATTATTCTATTAAGTAGCATATAATATATGTTAGTAATATTATGAAATAAACATTTGTTTAGGTAAATGATTTAAAATTGAATTTACATTTTTTGAAACAATATTATTTGATTTACTAATCGATTGACTGGAGTGACTACATCTATGTATTACATCTAATTTTGTTAGCATTTATCACAATTTTTTATTACAAATAAGTTGATAAATTATTATTTATTTAAAAGTATTTATACAATATTTCTTTAAGCATTATTCATGTTTTACTAATTTTAATGATTAATTTTGTTTAAAAGATATGAAAATTCGATAAATTAATGCTAGAAATAGTTATCTATATATTTATTTTTTAAATTTTAAATTAAGTAAATTTTGGTGCAAAATAATTGCTGGCATCAATTTTAAAACAGCTTTTACATATTGGCTTTAATTAATATCTAAATAATTTATATGATTACTATGTTTAAAATACATAAATTAAATATAAAATAAATTAAAATCCTAATTTACGACACTTTATATCACATTTTTATATAATTTACATTTGTTTCTGAAATGTCATTGATATGAAAGATTATAAGTTTTTAAAGCAATAACTTATAACATTTTGAATGTTTTAAAGTCAATTCAATGAAATTGTTTTATTATATGTGAACTGAAAACAAATTTTCTGTATTTTTCTTTTTTACATCAAAATAATAATTTATAAAAATATTTGAATAGTAAAGTTGTTTAGTATTGTATTGTATAATATATACTGTAAATGATAATAATGAGAGATATGGAGAGATATAGAGAAGTGTATGTAATACTATGTATGTATGCATAGGAAAAGCATAGCATAGTTTTGATGCCTTAAAAGTTGTCGACTAAAGACGATATATAAACGATATAAACATTTATTGATTTTCTTTCACTTGTATTTGCTTTTTGTTTGAGAGCAATGCCGTCAATCAATTGTCTGTGTCTGCTATACAGCTAATTAGACCCTACATTACGCTCAATACCCGTTTCCATGACTACCAGCACAAGGAGACCAGCACAGGCACATGCAGTTCACCACTATATACTATATATATGCATCAATTACATCCATTCCCATCACATCACTTTTCCAACACATTTCAATCAAACCTACTCTTGCTTTGGCAGCGCTTCGCTCCATAACTACCAGTCCTGCTCTCAAAAAGGCTATATATTTTTAATTATTGCTTTATATACAGTAAATATAATTCATACACAGTATATATAATTACAATTAATATATAACAATAATTATAATCAAATGAATGTATAATTCTATAATTTATTGCTACTATGTTGTCGATAGCCATATGTTTAATATTTTATTTTTGAACAAAAAATATTAAGTACGGTATATATATTTGTATAGTTTAATAATATATAATATTATAAAATGTAATATTTTTAGGGCTAATAAATATTTGTAGATATGAATCAATATTTTTATATTACATAATGTAATTCACTGCATGTTTTATTTGAATGTTATATTTAAAAATAGTAATTAAATAGTTTTGATGGCCTAGAGCTCATTATTCACAAAAATAATAGCTTTGATAACTATGATAGTGGGGTGTAGTAACACTTATATATTTATTGGATAAGCATAGCTATCTGTATGCTTATGTCTATAATGCCCAGACTATGCTCTGGATAACTGGCTATGACTTAATACCATCAGTAATAGGGAACTAAAACTATCGAAAACATAGACAATATAAATGTTATATAATATAAACACTTTGAGAATATATGTTTTGGTAGTATTTAGTAGAATAATATCATCGTATCTGTAGATTCTGCACCTATTGCCTCTCTCTCTCTCTCTCTCTCTCTCTCTCTCTCTCTCTCTCTCTCTCTCTCTCTCTCTTTCCTCTCTTTTTTATTCATTTATTTTTTTCTTTCTTTTTCTTCTTTAATCTCTAATAATTATTTTTATAAAAACTCTTCAAAAGTAATGTAAGGCATTTGAAACACTTTATGGCAAAAATCTAGTGTTTGATAGCAAACGATAAATAGCATAAATGGTCTAATAGTGTTCATAACATTTGGCCGTCCCTTTAGCTGCAAAACATGAGAAGCAAGCGAATGGCCATTGGTTTATATATTCGGTGCAGTCTTAAGATTGAAGTCATAAATTTGATGTGTTGTGATGTGATGTGATGCCTGCCTGAGCTCAATGTCTGTCTCATAGCAACCCATAGTTTTGTAGATAATGAGACTTTACAGTGTATGTGTATGTGTATGTGTATGTGTATGTGTATGTGTATGTGTATGTGTATGTGTATGTGTATGTGTATGTGTATGTGTATGTGTATGTGTATGTGTATGTGTATGTGTATGTGTATGTGTATGTGTATGTGTATGTGTATGTGTATGTGTATGTGTATGTGTATGTGTATGTGTATGTGTATGTGTATGTGTATGTGTATGTGTATGTGTATGTGTATGTGTATGTGTATGTGTATGTGTATGTGTATGTGTATGTGTATGTGTATGTTGTACTTTTCTTTATGTTTGTGGCCTAACAGCATAGTACAGTGTGTACTCTAAGCACAAGTATCTCTATTTGTGACCGTTTTATATTGAGCTCTAGATTTTTGATGATATTGTCGTAAAGCAAAAATAAAGCATATAAACTATAAATCATGTGAAAACAGCTTGTATTGGATGTGTTGTTGTTGTTTTGTGTCCAACACATACCAACTTTACTAACAATACATTTTAAAACATCACTGCTCTCTCTCTCTCTCTCTCTCTCTCTCTCTCTCTCTCTCTCTACTTCCATATCAAACTATCACTAGATATTACCCCTTTGGGACACAATGTTGATGTTGATTGTTGTTGAATTGGTTGATCCTTAGCTAAAACGGCCCCATTCTATGTATTGTTATGTCATAGAATTGGTATTTAAGACAGTGATGTTCATCACTTTTTTTGTTAGGCAATTGGTGTCAATCTCGTAGCTATTTGAGTGACTTCTCGCAAAAAAAGACAGATATTTGCTAAGAAGTCTTGCTT
Organism: Oppia nitens; assembly: GCF_028296485.1. NCBI lineage: Eukaryota > Metazoa > Arthropoda > Arachnida > Sarcoptiformes > Oppiidae > Oppia > Oppia nitens. Next base: position 1,816,093 of record NW_026533250.1, read on the forward strand.
TGTCTTCAATTTTTATATTTAAAATAATTTTATCTGTTTTTATCTATGATTTTTAAAGAATATTTTAAATATATAAAAAAAGGTTTAAATTTAACATTTAATTAAAGCATTATATAATCTAAATTATCTATCAACAAGCATTTTTAATATTGTTTTTGATAATTTGCATGCTATATATAATTTGTTATAATTTTTTTTATTTAAATTATTAATATATGATTTTGACGATTTTTTGAATTAAAATAGCGTATAAACTCAATAGAATTACCGAATAAGAGAGAGAAAGAGAGAGAGAGAGAGATTGTGAATGGGATAGAGAGAAACAGATATATAAATGTTTATTAAATTTATTATGATTAGAAAATGTAGAAAAAGAGAGTCAGTCAGTAATAGTGAGGTGATAGGTATGCCTCCCATCGTTGGTTTATATAAATTTATATATGAGTTGTTTGTATTGATACTGTATTATATATATACAGTATATGTAATTTATATGATTGTCGTGATATAAACCAATTTATATTCAATAATTTATGGTTTATGTTGATCTCGTGATCAACTGATGGTTCATCAAATGATTGCCATTTCAGTCATCTCTCACTTTGTCTTAGTTGTTGACCTGACTCTACTCAATACTATATGTATCTATCTATCTATCTATCTATCTGTCTGTTTGTCTATATTTCTAATAACTCGATACTATTTCGATAGCAAATTTCATTTCAAAAAACACATATATTTGCTTTGCGTTATAATATAATACATTTAATAATATTTTTTTATTGGCTTAAAGTTAAAATTTTATGACTTTTTTCAAAGTCCCCCATTGTTTTCTCATAATTTCTACTTTGGGATAAAATTTATTGACGACTTTTATGAAATGTGTTGTCTTTTAACGTTTAATTTATTAGTTTAAATATAAGTCATCTTAATCTCATATATAAATATACATTACTATATTTACACCATAGTTATGATAGTTTTTGTCTCACTCATAAAGGCGTAAAAATATTATTAATAATTATAATGAGAAAACTGTCAGCAATTGATGACCAAAATTTCAAAATTTGTAATCTCTATATCAATCTCAGTCTGTTTTTATAATTATTTATACTTTACTGATGACACTTAACATAGAATAACTAAAATTAAACGAATTATATATTTTTTTGTTTATTAATTGACAAAAATTTATATCAAAAGTTAACCAAAAGTTATGAAACATTTATTTTAAAAACCTTAAATTAAACACACATTTGGTGCACACACTGTTAGCATCAATAAAGTACAGTAGTTTTGTGTAAAATCCTGAAAATATAACATAAAAGCAAAAGCAATAAATAACTGTAAAAATACTCTTTTGTTTGAGTCGTGTCATAGTTGGCAACGATATGTAAAAGATATGCTTATATTGCCTAACATTTACTACAATATCCAATACAAACACATTTATAACACCGTTTAGATTCTCTCTCTCTCTCTCTCTCTCTCTCTCTCTCTCTCTCTCTCTCTCTCTCTCTCTCTCTCTTCTCTCTCTCTTTCCTTCTTCGCCATTGTGTCAGTCAATAGTACGGGTGTTGTAGTAGATGGTAGTAATGGTGATATGGTATATATTATTGGTATATCCATATACTTTAGCCACAATGCGTAATGTTTAGTGCGCCCGACTTGAGTGATAAATCACGAGAGAATGATGTGATGTGTTGTATGGCATATACTGTACAACCAATGTATGCAATGTATGACTACTATGACTGTAATGTCATGTCTATGAATGCAACGAACATGCGTTCAGTCATTCAATGTTACACTTTATACACAACTCTCTCATAAGTTTGAAGACAAACCAAGAACTGCTATGACTTGCCTTTAGTTTTGAAACCATCGAAATTGATTCATTTGATGGACTTATTCATTGAAGATATGGTGTATCAAGTGATCGACAGTCAAGTACTGCAACAACAGCGCCACTTGTCTGCCAATTGTATTACGAAAATTGCTGAGATATCAGTTGCTTATACTATCACTTATAAGATATGGTGATGTGTTGGCAGGTAAGAGAACGGATCAACCACTCATCCACATAACTATAACAATACACATGTTTCTACTTTATATATATTATATAAAATATCACATTAAGGTATAGGTATGTGTTTGCAGAAAGAGAGAGAGAGAGAGAGAGAGAGAGAGAGAGAGAGAGAGAGAGAGAGAGAGAGAGAGAGAGAGAGATCTTTACATTAAATCCACGCTTAGTATGAATGAAAAAGGGGAGTAATGTTATGAATGAGCGAAACAAACATCAATCGGTGAGACTAAACAACAAGGAATAGAAGCATTGAGAGAGAGAGAGAGAGAGAGAGAGAGAGAGAGAGAGAGAGAGAGAGAGAGAGAGAGAGAGAGAGAGATGAGGGAAAGTAATAGAGTGTTGGTATAAATAGAGTAGCATTTCATGTGTTGCTTCTTTCAAAAAAGTGATTGTATGAACATATTGTATATACGATAATGTTGTGGCAACAGTGCACCCAATGCTTGGTGTTGTACTACTAAATGTAAAGTTATGCTAACATTGACATTACATTACAAACATAGCGCACATCCCAATGCTTAAGCTTCTGGAGAATCTCTTTTTAAATATGCATTGTTTGCATCACTCGCTCAATGGCTTTGAGGCCAAAATAACTAATACTATTGCTATGATATCTGTCATCATATAAGCGTTTTGCAAAACACTTGTAAGATATGTGGGATATCATACACCACTTCATTATAATTATTATCAATACAATACTATACAACATAACTCATGTCATGTTTTTTATTCAATAATATTAAGACCTACACTATTCTAAGTAAATAATTATTTTAATTGACGTTAATTATAATATGTGAATTTTATCAATTTTGCTAATAATATTTAATATAATATAAATGATACTTACATTTGTATATAAATGCTAAACAATATTCAACTAAATTAAATATTGTTTATTATTAAAATTATTTTTCTAACATACTCTGTTTTAAAACAATTCAAAACTATACTTACAATATTTTTTTTTTGGTTTTTAATTAATATATTATTTACTACTAAAAACTTATAAATTCTTAAATTAAGTATACATATTGTCATGCATTACATTTTACTATTTACAACTTGTATTACAAGTATGTCATTTAATTATTTAATATTTATACAAATAAAATAACACATTTGTATATTTAATGTTTGCATTTAAATTGGATAAATTAATCAAAAGATTGAAAAATAATTGAAAATAATTTGGCTAATATTAAAGTTGTTGTTATTATATTATTGTGTAGTTGTCTTCATATCAATTGGTGTGAAGTTGACAGTAGTTGTGGTGATGACCGGCGGCTTATTAGACACCTCATTAAAAAACCAAACATTGAAAAAAATATTGAAAACATTATCGCTAATATTGATTGAAACAAATTGTAAATACCATACATTTTGAATATTGACTCTAATCGTCAAATGTTTTTTATCAAAATTTGACTTTATTTTAATGCCTTTGGCAAATAAAACGATAACTATATGATGATGAGCAACAATATCATTATAAACTTATTCAATAGCCTTTCATTGATTACCTCACTATATGACAAACCTTTTTAAATTTATTGTTTATATACATACTATTTGAGAGAAGGAAAAAATGAGAGAAAGAAAGAAAGAAAGAGAGAGAGAGAGAGTACATGTTTTGAAATTTTTAATATTTGTTAACATATAAAATATTTAACACCGGTTGTTTATATAATGATGATACTTAAAATTTATGTATATTACGATTTTTATTAAAAAATAAAGTCAATTTAAAGTTTCTATCTTAGGCTTTAAGCAACTAATATTAACTATTTTTGTGACATTTTGTGTCCATAATTTTATGCCATACAATAAGTTTGTTTAAAAAAATGATTGCTTTGTTAGAAATCTTTAGGCAATTTTGAGGCAAACATTAACATTAAACTTTTAGTATGTTTAAGTGATGAATGGATAAATAGACAAACAGTTAATGGTGTTCAGCATAATAATGGTTGTGATATAATATATTTTGTTAAGCCTATTGTCCGATATTTAAGTCAATTATTTAGTGAAATCAAATAAATTAATCTCTTTCATTGTCGACCTTATTTCCTATATATTAGATGTATGTATTTATTAGATATGCCAACTATTATCAGATTCATTGAAACAAATTAATCAATTCGTCCGTTTCCTTAGATTTAATTTTGAATATTAGTTTGTATTAACAATAATAATAAATTTTAAAACATTGTTAATTAAACAAAAATGTATTACAAAATCGTGTCCTAAGAGTCGTGATTTTGCCATCATTTTTGTGAATAAAAATCACAAATTTAATAGTTTTAAGCAGTTTTTAGCTTTTATTTTGTGGGTTGAATTATGTTTTATGTTGAACCAAATATTTACTATTATTAATATTTTAAAAATATAGTGTATAGTTAATTCATTAGAATAAGTTTAAAACAATTTAAAATAATTTTTTATAATACTTTAAAATTAATGTTTTATAATATCTATTTTATAATTATGTTTTTATCATATTTTATTTTAATTTTGTTATAATCTGATTATGGTTTAATATGATTTTTTTTATTTAAAAAATTATAGTTTATATAATTTATAGGGAAGCTTTGAACTTATTTTCACATTTTGACATCTATTGAAATTTTATTATTATTGAACTTATTTATTATTCGCACATATAAGATAAAAATCAATAATATCTAATCAATTGGCAAATAAATTTAATCTAACTATCCTTAATATTTATTGTGAACTAAATTAAAACTTTGCTAAAATCACTTAAATAATGATTTAATACTAAATTAAAATTTTTGTTTTGTAACAATGAATTGAGAAAATTATATTTGAAGAAATTTATTTGGAAAGTTTCTTATGAATATTGCTCGAACTCTAAATCTTATTAAATGTATATTAGTTTTAAGAAAATCAAATTAATGCATAAACAGTATATTAAGTATTTGTTCGCAAATAAATTTGTCAATGATTTTAAATGTGATATTTCTTTATTATCTTATGAAATATTTAATATATTTTGTTAATAAAATTGATTTTTAAGTTTAGATAAGTTTTAGTTTATTTGACTAAGACCTTTCAATATTTTATATATTTAAAAAATATATTTTTTCTTAATTTTTAAAAGCATAACAACTAAAAATCAAATGTTTCAAAAAGGAGTGTATCGTACGGTTTATTTATTCAAAAATAATTTGCTATCAGTCCATCATTACATCAATTTCTTGATATAAATTAAAGGTTATAAATCATGTAAAATAAAAGATATTAGTATTTGTAAGCCTTTTCATAATAATTAAATTATTGTATTGATATTATATTTCTAATACCTATATATGTATATTAAAAATGACTTAATATTTTAAAGTTTTCGTTTTTCATATTAAATTAAATATTTAACTTAATTTACCTGATTTTAAGAGATGAGTCTAATTAAAAATTTTCTCAAAACATTTATCATTTTTTGACAAAAGTGCCATTTTTGAAGCATTCATTGCCTATAAAAAAGTGCCATAAAATTAATGACTTATCATTTCATTTATTATATTTGATCAAAAAATATTATGTTAACCTTTTTTTTTGTTGTGTAGAGACTAACATAATCGTTGCCAATACTAATTCAACTACTGTACTAACAAACAATTTTTAAGAATTTCGTGAAAATCTACTTGAAATGATTATTGGCATTTATCATGCAATGATTCAATAGTTTAGACACATCTATAAAAAAATATATATCATTTTTCATCATTTGATTGATTGAATGTCAGTATATTTAGATATCTATAACTTTTATATGCTTTTTATTAATATTTTCTTATAGAATGGTATTTATTAGCAGCAAAAACACGTTTAATCTTTAATTGCAACAAAACATAAAAATAATATATTTTATTTGATTCTGATTTTATTTTTTGTGTTTATTTAACTTTTGAAACTCAACGACAACTAACAAATTTAAACATAGGATTTACACTAAATTTACAAATGTTTTCACAGACTTTTATTATTGCATTTTTGTTTTGTAAATAATAAACTGTAAAAATTGTTTTTAGAACTGTTTTTAGTGTAAATATCAATACATTAGTAATAATAATAATAATATTGCAAATAACACTTTACTGAACATAATTTAAATTTATATTTAGTTAATGTTATTTTTAAATTGATTTAATTATAAATTAAATAATTTACTCAATTAAATAAAACAATGTTATATTGTGCAATATTTTTTAAAAATTGCGTTTTAAAACAAAAGCATTTATTTTGATTTTTATGTTTCAATTTATTTAATTGTATATATAGTAATAATTTAATAATAAATAAAAAAAACTTAAAGTATTTTAAAATTTAGTTATATTTTCAATATATTGGATATTAATATATGAATTTGTTGATTATTACACAACATTTTTATTGAAAAAATATTTACAAATTATAATAATTAAACGAGAAAAATTGCAATGATAATTAAGTAGTTAATTTTAAGATATTTTATTTTGATATTCATTTTTATTACATATTTATGCCAATTATCTTATAGAATATATAATAGTAAATACATTTTTATCAGATTTATTCTCAATTCGTGAATCATTTTTAATGGTTATGTGAATAATGTTAATATTAATTGTTTAATAAAATAAAATAAATTTTATTATAATTATAATAATTATTATTTAGTAAAAAAACAGTATTCAATTTATGTATTGATTTTAAAAAAGGCATACAATTTGTCGGCAAAGCACGTGAATCGGGTAAATAAAAACAAGAAGTGGTCGAAAAACATATACATAAAACAAATTATAAGACTAATACACCTGTCTATTACTTTTGCATAACTTTTTTCTCTATTGGCGTTACGACTATTGTTTTAAACTGATTTACATAATAGTGTTATTTAACTAAACTCTAATACCAACAATATTAATGAAAATAAAATATTGTATAATAAATGAAAAATTCATTTATATGAATGCAATGATAAATGTTTTTGATGCCAATGTATTGCATTTTTGACAGTTTTTCAATTCACTCAAATCACGCAAACTTTTTAGACATGGATGGGATGCCAGCATTGACTGACTAAATGGTATAACTAGAAGGGGATAGGGGTTCTAAGGGGTGTCACTATCTTAATAAACAACACAAATATATATAAACCATTTCTAATAAATATTACGTAAATTAGTTTGAGTTTAACAAAAATTATTGTATATTTAGTTTTTGTATTAAAGACGTGAACGACCCGAAAGTCACCAGAAATTGATGTGATTTATGGTTAGTTTTTTGTTTTTCTCTATTAGACTTGTTGTTAATACGGCTTTTTAACAAATAAAAAGCATAGTATAAGCACCGGTTCATAAAAAGATTCTGAAGCACAGGTACTATGGAGTTAAAGCATTAATTGCAATACTATTGTAAAGTTAGTTATGATGTTTGGGGGTATGTATGGCCGCCCACCCACCGAATCATAATCAACGACAGGGACGAACCAATCACGGCTCACATTTTTAATTATTTCCAATACATCGCTATCTTCCGGCACAGGCGTGTCCCGCCTGACCCATACCTGACCCCAACTAAATGAGCCTTTGTTTCAATTCGTGCACACATTTCTCAGTTATGCATAATTTTATTATTATATTTCTAAACATTCACTGCTATTTTGTTCATTACTTGCATTAAACAACTAATAACTTATTAGTTATTAGTTTTAGTGGCAAATAAAAAATATGACAATTATATAATAAAAATTCATTACTTTATTGTTAAAGAAATGAGTGATAATCTACAGAAAATTACATACAAAACATGAGATCTCATTTAAACAACTAAATTAAACTCTCTTTATATTTGATACTATTTTATAGCTTCCGATTCATTTAATTAATACTATTTTATTGCAATTTTAACATAAAAATGCAATAAAATTGTGTAATATTTATAAGGTTTAAATGTCTTAATTTATATAAATCTTATTTCCAATAATATTGACAAAACATGTTGCGATGTTATGTGTGAATTTCATGGCACCCAATGGTCACCCATTTGTGACCTCAAATATGATTAGTTAGTCACTGTTTAGTGATATTAACAATGATTTACGTCAAATTGCAAACAAAAGTAGTCACAAAAAAAAAACATTTATACTTATTTGTAGTGTATATACGATATATGCATAATGAATGCACTCAAATCTAGCCATATATCCGGTTCACTCTAACATTTCATTATATTTATTGCCATAACTTATATACCATTAGATTCTTTAAGACTCGTTTTGATTACAACTCGCTATAACTATTGTCAGCCGTTGAAAGTATAGTAAAACAGTCATATCTGGGCTCTAGGCTAACAAGTTAACTGTGTATATAAATCTCGGCCTCATTGGCACCCCTTCCCCACCTTAAATGATGCGAAACAAATGATTGATTGATTATTTGAGGCATAAGTAAGCTTCTAAACAGAGGTTCAATGAAAGTTATTTTTCAGTTTATACACCAGAATCTGTAGCTTTTGGTTGTATTATATCTCTTAATGTATATATATTTTTATATATACTGAACCTCTTCTAAGACACACATAAATAACACACAGAAAGAAAGCTTAACTGACAGACAACACCTGAATAACAACATTGACTTCAAATGGGAAATACTTTTCATTTTGAATTTATAACCATTTCTATATATATATACAATATTTTCTCAACTTATGCTTAAGTTATGTGTGATTGTGAGCTTTAAGCATCTCATCTGATGTATTATATACAATACAAACACTTTTAAATGTTTTAACTTATAATACAAGAATTGTATGAATGAATGCCTTCAATATTACAAATATAATATATAACTCTAAACCCCAAACACTATTGAAAACATTTAAAAAGTTTTGTTACAATTGTGTTAAAGAGAAACGACTGTTCGGTTTAACACAACTTATCATAAGTCATAAGCACTGTATGTCAATCAGCTCTCTCTCTCTCTCTCTCTCTCTCTCTCTCTCTCTCTCTCCCCTTAAACTCAGAGACACTAAGTTTAGTTGTTTTTCAATACTTTGTTAATGAAAAGTATTTAATCTAAAATATAGTACAAAAGGTATCTTTTTTTAATAACTTTTTAAATAAAAATATTTGTGTTAAATGAATATAATTTTATTTGGAACTAAAAATTCATTAACCATTCATATACTGTATTATGAAATTCTTACTAAATTATATTAATTTTTATCTATTTATTGATAATTTTAATATTTAAAAATATTATAAAACAAATAATTTGAAATTTTTGGCTTTAATTTTATTTGGTCGACATTTTTGGAAACATTTAATGATAAATCATATATTGTTTTCGGATATTTTTTCTCATAACTTGAGTTCATATTTTATAAATAATGATATTTTTGTATTACCTATTAATATCTTTGAATGTATACAAATTATTTGCAATATATAATTACTATAATAAAGTGTATTAATTTACAATTTGTACTAAAATACTTGCATTATGTGACAATTTTTTTATCTCACTATTTTAGTTGACATTTGATTTTATTACAAAAAATGTAAAGTGATTGACAAATGTCATCAATATATGATGTGTGTGTGTGTGTGAGTGAGTGAGTGAGTGAGTGAGTGAGTGAGTGAGTGAGTGATAAGATTAAGAAAAGATGTAGAGATGTAGTGATGAGTTATGGATAGTTTAGATAAAAGCAGACATTTTCGGCAATGAAGTGAATGAACCCAATTATGATTTGTATATAAATGACTGTATTATAAGTCGGCATTGCTTTAAACAGACACAATAAGGCATAAAAATTGCGAATTTGATTGTAAAGACGGTTTTGCTTATGAATGAGCTATGAGAGCACTGTTAGGTACTGTAAAGCACTGAAAAGCAGTGGTTAGTGTAAGTCAAAGCCACCTACAAGTTATATAATATAGTTTGTGGTGTCTATTAGTTGCTGTGAAAACTGGTAAACCATAAACACAAGCATTAAATTATTTAGTATTCAATATTTAGTATTATATGCCTTAACAGCTAATGAAGAAAACGACTTAAAACTAGTCTCTATTATAAACTTAGTTATAGTTTTGTATTATTATTATAAAGCCTTATATAATATTCACTTCTCTATTATATTATTCATTAATTTCATTTAATATATTATGAGTGAATGCAATATTTAATAAATCACTTCTTTAATGATAATTATATGCTAAGCATTGCACTCCTTTGCCCCTCACATACACTTAAAATAAACTTAAAATAAAGGTTTTTATTATGTATTGCAGGGGAACAAAGTGGAGGCACTGATGGTACAGACAGTGCTGTTGATGGTGTTGTTGGTGCTGAAGGAGCTGATGGTACTGAGGGCACGGATGCCACTCAAGGAGCAGATGCTGATCCAGACTGTCAAGTCAAACAACTGAGTGAAGATGACAATAGCCATATCAATAATACAACTGATGAATGTGCGACTTCGGCACCACTGGACTCAAGTGGTGATGCTTCTGATGTTGAGGACAATGGTGTTGAAGCAAATGTTGTTTCAAACAAAGAGTCAAATAATAAAAATAATAATAATATCAATAATAATGATAATAACGCCTCTCATGAAGATATAAGAGATGCGCAAAAAAATATTAATGAATCGGGATTCAGACATAAGAGTTTGACTACCAGTGCTCTCATTTCACCACAAATTAATACAAAGCATAACAATACTTCCAAAACTCACCTGAGCTTACAGTCGACTCGTAGTGAAAGTGATATTAAACTAATTGGTAAATCGTCTTCAAAGGCGATGCTCTCTATGGAAGCCAACGATATCTCTACTCCACTAGACTTTAGCATTAAAGCCAACAACAGGTCATCCAAAGCACTGTTAAATGGACCGCAAGGTCTGTCTACCAAAGATAAAAAAAGTAATGAACTCATTAACCGATCCGATGGTCCTCTTGATCTGTCAGTCGGTAAAAGACTATTATCTCCGACTCTTTCTTCCAAATCAAACATTTCATCAAAGATTGCACGCTTTGACTCGTCATCGAGTCCTTGGGGTTATTCAGTTCCCCGGGTTTTAACACCACCTAAACAATCACATAAAGACAACAGTCATGTCTGGAACGGTAAACTTAAAAATAACATTTTGTCTACAAAGATGTCATCTCCATCTTCATCTCCATCGTCATCAACACCAACAAGAATATCGAGTGGAAGTCATGCCGGGCGACAAAATCCATGGCAAACACAATGGATTAACAGAAGTAGTGAACAAACCAGAGATGTGTTTACATGCGTTTGGTGTAAGGAGTCGTTTAGAAGTTTGGCTGAAATGACTGACCACATGAAACGGTCACCGAGATGTGGAATGGCTGGTATGCAACACGCGACCGGTGCTCAACAAAATGCTAATATCAGTTCATCCGGAGCTACACCTTCACAATCATCACACCAATCATCATCATCTTCAATGCCAAAAGAACCCATTAGTTCATCAGTTTTGGCCAAAAACAATGTCGGACTTCCCCGAAAATTGGTTCGGGGACAGGATGTCTGGTTAGGACGTGGAGCTGAACAGACCCGACAAATACTTAAATGTAAGTGCAATCAGTCCTATAAATAACTTGTTTTTCATTCAACAGTTTAGCTTTTGAGGCAATCATTGATTTCGTGCAGTGCTTTACTTTCAATATTTGACTAATGATATTAACCATAGTTAACATTTGCATTATATTACAATAAATTTTGATAAAAATAGATTATCTAAAAATTATTAGCTAAATATTTGCTGTCTTTAAAATTTGAATGAATTATAAAATTATAAATTGGGTTAACATTAGTATTACAAAAGCGTGATTTTCCGTTCAGTTTTTCTTGAATTTATTATAAATAATTATATTATAAATAAATACCAGTTTATTATTATTACCTTTTTATACAAAAAACTAAAGCATCAGAACTCATCTTTTATATGTCAAACACTTAAACACAACATTAATTAAAAACATTTGATATAGCATTTAAAATGCAAGTTTTGTATTATAATTGTTTAACCATTTGAAAAATTATGGGGAAATTTTCTATATGTTTATATTTTTGGTATTAAATATATGCTTTTATATCATAGATGTATAGATTATTTTTGAGCACAAAAAAGATTGATTATTATATGACAAATAATAAATATGATTAAAGCAAAATAAATCGGTTATTTAAAACGTTTTTCTTTTAATGTGAATATTAAGCCCAAGGCTTTAAAAGTTTGCTTAACTTTTTTCTTAATGTTGTGTTGTTGTTGTTGTTGTTAACTTAGTATTGTTAAGCTTTAGAAAAGGCATATATATATACAGTATACTGAAAGGGAGTTGAGTTATACTGTATATATATATATATATTTGAATTTGAATAATATAAGTCATAAATTATTTTAAGTTAATAATTAGTTATAATAATGTTTAACTAGAAATATATGAAATTAAATGCCATTTATATGGCGCGGTTAGGCATCACCAATCAGTCAGTATAGTGTTTTAATGGCTAAAAACCTTCATAAATATCATTAAATAAAAAGTTTTAATATAAAAATTCTTTGCTTTAAATAGTTTTTATATGAAATATGTTTTATTTTCACAAATTATTGCTTTGGTTTAGTATTTTGTTACTATAAAAGAAAGAAATGTAATTTCATATATTATTCTAACGTTTTATAAGATTTAATTTAATGAGAAAAAGCCAATATGTGTTTGACTGAGAAGTCGTTTAAATCTTAGTTTATGGCAGTCCTATAGTCAGACAAACACAACTAAAAGTAATAAATTTGACTGTAATTGAAATGATTTAAACCGATAGGTATGTGGTGCGGGCAATCATTCAAGACACTGGCGGACATGACAACCCATATGCGAGTTACTCAACACTATACTAATATTATAAGTCAAGAACAGATCATCTCTTGGCGCACACCGGAGGATAAGCTAACTCAGGCTCAGGTGAATGCAGTGCTTACCTGTAAGGTCTGTGATGAGGCTTTTGGTTCGCTCAAAGAATTATCATATCATATGGTGAAGAACTCACACTATAAGGAACACATCCTTAGAAGTATTACCGAAGGAGGACACGGAAGGAGACGGCAAACGAGGGAACGCAGGAAAAAATCGCTACCCGTCCGGAAGCTATTGGAGTTAGAGAGACGAGAGATACCTAAAGATGATAAAGAAGAAAGTGATAGCAGTGCTGCTTCTGGTGGTGTCAATGGTCAGCTCATACAATGTGATGACTGTCACGAGAAAGTGGAGGCCAAACATTTCATATCTCATATCAAGTTATGCAAAGCACAGGTAAAGCTTGCAATGCGTTCATTAAAGTCAGACAACAAATCTCCAGAAAGAGTGAGATCTCCCGCATCCAGTGGCTCACGATCTGGTCCTCCCAGTCGTGGGCAAACTGTTAGCCCTCTGGTTGAGATCAAGACGGAAGTTCTTGAAAATGAAAGTAAAGCCCACTCCGGATCTGAGGTCAAAGGGGAGTCTGAGACAACCACTGATGGCAACAACGCTAATGAATCTGTCTCTGGCTTTGGTTCTGTTCTCAATGCCATTGAAAAACTAATTGAGAAGAGCTTTGACCCAAAAACACGTAAAACACATTCAACTGGTATTTTGCAGAGACTGGGAATTGATGAAGAAGTGTGTCCTCCCTGGCAACACATGCCTCCTATGTCTTGGAATAGAAATTGCAATGAATTCTTCAGTGATGGTCAAACCAGTAGCAGAAGTAGTGGACACCAATCAATATCAAGTCCATTACCTCATGAGCTTCTCAAAGAAAACAATGGCATGAGTAGTGCCGACTCATCTAATTGTGATTCCGATAGTTGTAATAGTTTTACAAACGCCACGACAATTGCTTTGAAGTCAAGCGGTTCCGCACAAACCTCTTCACCAAAGCTTTCATTTCCCATATCATCACTTATTTCCAATAATAATGAAGATTTGGAAAACAAGACCAAAAATTTAAGTCCTAAAAGCGACAGACATTCCTTGCATTCTCCTAAGTCTAACTCATCGACACCACAATCCACAACTCATGGCACCAAAAGTGAAACCAAACAATCCGAAGACAAAATTAGTGATTTAAGTGACGAAGAAAAAGATTACAAATCATCTAAAAGTCTTGAAGTAAGTAAGAAACGACATTCTCTATCAACGATAGACATTGAGGTTAAACCAGAAAAGATTAACCGCTCTTCTGTTGAAAAGGATGGCAAAACAAGTCCATTATCTCTTGTAAGTCCAAGAAATAAAAGTGAATTCAAGAAGAAAAGCAGTGAATGTGAATCATTCAATCCACTGATGCAACTCCAGAAACTACTCGATAAGACTGATTCCGGTAAAAATAAAGCAAACGCCACGAGTAATATCAATAGCAATAACAATAATACCGGTGTTGGGCTCAGTCTATCCCCATCACTGTTAGCTTTTAGTTGGGTATGTAGTGATGCCAGTACTTCAGTGACTAATACATCCAACTCGAGTTCACCATTAGATGAAAAGCACCACAAGAGTGATCATCCCATTAAATGTCCCTATTGTGAGGCATCCTTTACCTCAAAGGGTGCGTTTAGACATCATTTCAGTAAAACACATCTTAAGACTGCCGGCAAAGCGTTTGATTTATGCAACACATCGGTCAATACAACAGCAAATAATAGTAACAATGATAACAACAATACCAACACCGGAGGTAAAGAAGGCCACGGAAGCAGTGGTGGCGGAGCCAGAAGTGAGACCAATATTGGTGCCAATGAGAGCACACACTCCAAGTTCTTGAAGTACACTGAATTGGCTAAACAGTTGTCCAGTAAATATGTCTAATATTTTTATTTAATACTAATTTTCAATTAATTATTATATACTTAATTATTGAATATTAATTATATTATTTTTTAAAATATATAAAATATTATTAAAATATTAAAAAATTATTAAATTATTATTAAAAATATTATTGTATAAATAGAATTTTATTATTATTATTATATAATTGTATAAAATAATGAAAAATTGTTTTAATGATTCTCATATACAGTATATATAAATATAATTGTTTTTCAAATTTAATGGTTGTTCTCAAAATGTATTGTCAATGCATTAGCTGAGACCTCATTTAGAGTCAAAAATCTAATGCAAATTAATTAATGAGAGCTCACAATCATATCATTAATTTTTAACAAATAACAAGAAAATATTATTATAAAATATAATACAATTATCATAACTACTATTATATAAACGAATATATTGGACGTTTTAATAGATTGCAATTTTTATTATTTGTTTATTTTTCCAGTAAAAATAATGGTAATAATTGCAATTTTAAATTTCATGAAAATAACTCATCGATGTTTAATTGTCAAATAAATTATTAATATGTAGATTAAATAGTTTTAACTTAAGATAATAATATAAAAATGACTTAATTTTTGCATTTTATTAAAATTGTAATCTAATTGATAATTGTTTTAAATCACTCAACACTTTAAATATATATATATAGTATTATAAATCCAAAAATCACAATAATATTAATATTATTAAAATAATTTTTAATATTAATGCGAATTTTGTGTTTGAAATGTGATGATCACAAGTATTAATACTATAGATGCCAATCATTACTTTATGAAAAAAATGTTTTTTCAATTTAATTCATCTGTAAATATCAATTGAATTATAATTTATTACTAAAAATAAAATTTGTTTATTTATTTGATCGCATTTTTATTTGATTGACTTAACTTTGCTTTTATCTATTTGATTGAAATGTATTAAAGAATTGTCAAAATAAGTTTTGATTGAGGGATAACTTATTTAACGATTTAAGAGATTCACAAACGAAAGATATATATAAATATATATATTATATATGAGAGAGAGTCAGACTGTTTGATTCGTCTCTATTTTTTGTTGATGAAGAGTGTAGTCAATGAATGTGTTGTTTGTGTGAACTTATAATTGGGGACATTATCTACAACATTGCAGATGTCTTTCAATTTTATTGACAACTGAACTCAATGTAAGTCAGTTATTCCCAACAAACATATCAAGCGTGACATTTGTCTCATTTTGTATTATGTCTTTACATACGTTTACTTTTATATAAGATCTCAAACTGAGATATTTTGTGTACATCTCATCTAATAATTAATTATAATTATTACTATTAAATATTAAAACATATATACATTACGTGTATAAACATATGTGTTTAATAAAAAATACTGTAGTAATAATTAAACAATTTTGGACTAACATTGTTAAACATTATCATTTTAACAAATATTTAATTAGCAATAATTTATTAAAGAAAAAACATTTTTTAGATATTTGAAACAAAAATATTTTATTTATGTTTTATATGATTTTATAAGAAAAGTGTTAATTTGTTTTTGAGTTAATCTCAAACTTAATGAATGATAATAGCTTTGGAGGCGTAGCTCTTTATGTCAGAAAATAAAGTAAAATACAGTCATATATTGTATATAATAATATATTATGTTTTCTATGAGTAGTGTATATATGGCATCAAAATAGGCCAGAGATGTGGCAGATGTGCATCGATTGCAAGCATAATATTAGTGCTTATGTTGTATAGTAGTGAGTGATTGATGAAATGCCATCGTTTATGTCAAACTGGCAACTGATATATGGAAAGGGGAAACACTAAAGCATTACTTCAATACCATTATAACCATAAGCTTTATAGTGGGGGAGAGGGGGTCGACACTGACAGAGGGGAGGAATGCATGGTATATATGCTCACCATTTTGGGACATATTTCAAATTAGTCATCATAGTGTGTGACAGTCCCGCTCACAATCATATTTTATGGCCATAAGAAACAGTGACAGACATGCCATAGATATGGAGCACTCATATCTCAAACGAAAGCTTTTTCATAACATACATAAGCTATCTATATATTCTACTATAGTCTATAACTCTGCTATAGTCCATACCCTTATATGATGGACCAGAAGCACAGTGGCTGTTATGCCATACATTCAAATAATACAACAGTAGTAATGCATAGTATATACACTATATTTCCTATTTAAAGGTAAGGCATAAAGATATTGACAATAGTTGTGTTCAAATGATTTACTACTAAACGACGCTTTTTCTCAGTCACTGAAAAAACAGTCAAAAATGTTAGTTAAGTGTCGAGAGTTTAGACACTTCTTTAGGCTCACAATTGCTGATAAAAAATGTGGGAAATATGACTTTCAACTTGTTTTGCCACCAAATTGTATTAAAAAACTTTAACTACTCTATGTATTGACTTTAAATTTATGTATAGTATGCATAGTATTGGACATCCATATCTATAGCACTGGTTGTTTTGGTAGTAAATTTTGTGTAGTTATTGGAGTTACACTTTTTTGCACCACTATTGTTACAATAGTGTTGTCATACAGTGATTGTATTGAATGCGATATTCAATACTGCAATTGTGGTTAGAAATAGATTTATTGCCATTCAATTGAATCACAAATATTTTTAAACCCAATCATATCTCTCACAATATATATGTTTGACATTTATATACAAGTTATATATGTATTTCTTAACATATTTTTGAGTTTTTCAAAATATGACTTATATGTATTGTAAATGTTAAACTTGCACTGTATCTGTATAATACATATATCATATATTTATAAATATATATAAGTTTGAGATTTGAGTGTATTTTTATTGAGTATATTTCATATGCAAAATGAAATTAATTTTCAATGAATTATCATTGACTTCAAACAATTTAACGAGCGTTTGGGGAAATTATAGCAAAAGTTATATAACATATTAGTAGTATTTATCTGTTCAATGGATCAGTGACACAGCCTTTCCTCTGATTATTAATAATAGTCAAACATATCAACGATAAGATTAGAGTCAACACATAATAGCAAATATTAATAGGTATTCATTGGTTATGTCCACTCATTTTCATCACTATTTGTTTATTACATCTCATGTTTGACTGATTCACACTCATCTCTCCTAATAATTGTCAATACAGTATTAATGCTCATAATGTTAGTATATATACAGTATGTTATATATAAATTTATTTATATCATATAATGCCACACCATTAGTATTATAAATGAGTTTAATCAATTCATAATTATTTTTAATTTTAAATATTTATTTATAAAATTTTATTTTTTGATGTAAATTGTAACTCATTTTTATATTTTGAAGATATAGTACTGATTAATAGAAAATACTTTGATTTATTTAAGCAAATTTTTATTTTTATACATTTGATGCCCAAATAAGTATTAAATCAGTTCTGTAACTAAAAATTATATGACAATGTTTTAAAATAAAATTATTTAGAAATATACACATAAATTTTTAAAAATCTGCTTTAATAATTAAAATAAACATAATATGGTTAAACTATCTTTGAAAAAGTTTATTATAAATAATGTCAATATTTTTATAAATAAATCAATATTATAACTATAGCATTTGTTAGCAATAATTATTATACGAAATAACAATTAATGATTTGACTTTAACTATATTTTTTGATAATCACTATGAGATTTGGCATTAAATATAAAAATCAATAATTTTGATTACATTCATCTTATGTGTACAATGTTATCAAATATATTTTATTTCATTTATTTTAAAATGTAAACTACGTTTTTATGGCCCAAACATATTTAGAAATTGTCTAATTTTTAAAGTAATTAAATTAAACAAAAAATCTATCAATTATATTAATATTAATAATAATCTATTTTTCAATTGAATTGAATAGATTAACACTTAATGTCATTTGTAATTATATTACAATAATCATTAATCATAAATCTGGAAATTATTTTTTGATTATTAACAATTGGCTAAATTATTAATTATAATAAATAGTTTATTATTTATTAATATAATGAATTGCTTATTAAATTTGATTTATTAATTCTTATAAAAATATACTGAAATTTAATGATATATTGATACAAGTTTATTGTTATTTATAAGCAATTTTTAATATTAATGTTTATAATGATCAAGAATATGTATATTATGTTTAATATTGTTGAAATTATAAGGATAATTAAAATTTATTAAATAAAAATATTTAATTATTCTAATAAAATAACAAATCAAATAAATTACTGTATATTCAATAATTATTTTTTTTCATATAGGAAAACACACAGTTTTTATTATTAAAACAATATAATTAATATTACAGAAACATTTATAGAATACAGTATTATAAATTGCTAAAAAATAATAATATAATATAATATATTAAATGAAAAATTATATTTCTGCAAATGATCAAAAATTAATAATTGAAATTAATATTAATTTTAAGTTTATTTTATTTTTGTTGCATAATTAATGTATAAGACAACAACAAATTAATAATTTTATTTAAAATAATAAATTTAAAGAAACTTTCAAAATAGGAAATAAATATGTTTTGCGTGAATGATTGCAACAATACATGAATGAGCTCTCGGAGTAGGCAATAGTTAATGATATTGAAGTTTATAATTAGTCGATAGCATGTCTTATATATGTCTTTATGGCTTCACTTAAAACAAGTGATTTTTACAAGTGTTGCAACAATTAATAGACTTCTCTTTTAAATTAATTAAAATTAAACAAAAACTTATATTATATCGCATCAAACATTGTATTTCATAAGACACTCGTTATACAGTATATATATAAGTTATAAACAGTATATACGTAATATTTATACCAGGGTTAAGCAAGTTTTGTTGGTCTAGGGGGTACTGAGAGGTCAACTGACAAAAATCTCGAAAAATCCTGGGGGTACTGAGTGGGGTGTCTACTTTTGTTGCATTTTTAAACGGTAATTTTTTCAAAATTTGAAAATCAAGGAGGGGGTCATGAGAAAATTCCTTAAAAATTCCCAAAGTTCCCGAAAATGGGAGGAAATTCCAGGGAAAATAGGAAAATATTACCAATAAATTCCCTTATTTTCGGCAAATTTTTTAAAAATTATAAATTTATTAAAATTTATCTTTATTTTTAAAAATAAAAAATATTTTAGCATTAATGAAATTTATAAATTATTAAAAATACATTAATATAGTATTTTTATTATTATTATGATTATTTTTAGTTTTAAATAATACTATAAATGAAATAAAATTAGTCATTCTAACCAAATATCTCTTTTTAACTATAAAAATAAATATTTTTAATAAAATGTAAATAATAAATTTTATATTAAGTAATAACTGGGGAGTAAGCCGGCCATACCCCCTACCCCCAGCGCTTAACCCTGATTTGTACAGTATATTCATATCTAAAATATCGTGTCTACTTGTAATTAATCACTTGTTTTTTCCAACAAAACAACAATTTTTATATTTATTTCTGTGTTTCGCTGCAATACATATCTATACTATATTGTGTTTTATTGTCTTTGTTGTTAAATTTTTAAACAATTGTTATTATGATCTGCTATTGATATCAATATTTTTTAGGTATATTTCATAAAAATATGGCGTAAAATAATTAAAATCATATTTACATTTATAAATGTTAAGTATAAGTAGTTTCTATGATCTTTTTAGGTAATTATTTATTAACATTATAAATAAGATAATTATTCAATAAAATATGATAAATATATTTCATTGTTATTTAAAATAAAAATAGCACCGGTAGGTGTGATATATAATTAATAAATTACTTGTAGTTCTGATATAAAATTAATGATATATATTTAAACAATAAGACAATGTATTTAAACTAATTTTAATTTTTAATTATTATAAATATATTTGAAGTCTTACACATGAAATGAAAATTATTTAAAAATCAAACTAATCATTGCGTTAATAATGTGTGTTAATCCTTATGATATGAAATAATAGTGGATTCACTGTCTATGTGTCTCTTTGTCTCAATTTTAGTCTAATTTCTTGTATCATTTCATCTGTGATGCGATAGTGAACCCAATAGTAATATTTTTCAACTCTTTGGATGATTAGCTGTCAAAGTCATCTCTTATATAGCGATTTCATTAGTTGTCATTTGAATGTTTCAAAAATTATATGCAAAGAATTGAGTTTAGAGAGCGATTGCCGTGAGTTTTGTGAATCAGTCAGCCGTACAACAAATGTCTACTGAATTAATCTTCATTTTTGGTCTGAAAATGATATGTCGCTTCTCTATGTACTGAGTCTCACCATTTCTGTCTCACAGACACTGTATGTCAAACTATTCAGACCAGTGATGCTCTCAAACAAACTAACGATTAGAACATAGCTCTGTCTCAACCCGTCATCGCAATGCTTGAGCCCTCACTTAACAATAAATTAAATACAATACTCCCTAATAATGTGTGCATTTAATTAGTTATTGTCAAAATATATATGATTTATATATATATATTAACTATCATTTTTAAATTTAGACAATATTTTTACATTTATACTGAATAACAAAAATCTTAACTATCATTTACAACACACACACACATACATACATACAGTATATTCTATATATATATATATATAACATGATAATAGATAATACAATATATTATAAGATAATATAGTTTTATTCTTTCAATAAATATAATGGTTTGTATCATAAATAATCAAAAGTACGGCCCATAAGACCAACTAAATTTGTGCGCCACTATTGCCACCATTATTGTACAGTGCATTCACTACAATGTTTGGCCCCAAATGGCAATACTAATATTACCTGTAAATATAAGCATTAAATTATTTTATTTTATTATATATGTTGACTACAAATGGCATCACATAAAACATTATCTAAATTTTGACTTAACATCTCATAAGGCATTGCATGATTCAAATGATTCACTGCTTGTCATCCAATAAACACTATTATCACTGATATATAACTTATTCTGTCAGTTATTATGCTGTCATAACTGTGGACATCATTGAAAATATGTCTAAAACAACTAATATTACAATTGTTGTCATAAAATTGTCATTTCAAGTCACTCATTATAGTAAATGCAAATTCATTTAATTAAAATTTTCAATTTTTGCCTTCAATTGTCATATAGTTATCATTTTAGACAAGTGATCACAACTCACTGTCTCATTGTATGTGTTATATGTTATCCTAATGTTTGCAGTTTTGTCTCCAAAAGGTTTCTATTTGAGTGAACAAAACATTTTCGACATTTCAATGCTAATTCAATAGTAAGTTATAAACATATATAAAAATATAAAGAGAGAGAGAGAGAGAGAGAGAGAGAGAGAGAGAGACCCGTTAGCAATAATGTCATGTTATTTTGAGTTCAGTCCTTATTTCACTTAACAGTTAGTCTCACTTGTCATTTGCAGTCATTGCCAAATTTTGATCACTTATCCAACTATTATMTCTCTCTCTCTCTCTCTCTCTCTCTCTCTCTCACACACACACACACACACACACACACACACACATACACATACACATACACATACACATACACATACACATACACATACACATACACATACACATACACATACACATACACATACACATACACATACACATACACATACACATACACATACACATACACATACACATACACATACACATACACATACACATACACATACACATACACATACACATACACATACACATACACATACACATACACATACACATACACATACACATACACATACACATACACATACACATACACATACACATACACATACACATACACATACACATACACATACACATACACATACACATACACATACACATACACATACACATACACATACACATACACATACACAGAGATACTTATTTTGATATCTCTTTTCTCTTTAACTTATTTCTTAGTTTTCATTTTCGTTTATTATAAAATTGTCAGATTTACGCACTCATTGATATTATTGTTAAAGAAATACTGGTAGAAGAGAAGATGAACTAATTTATATTATTTTATATTATTTTAATCTTAATTCATGTCTTGAATAATATTTGATCCAAAGTAAAGACTGGTTCTAATGATGGTATATATGAAATGATACGGCAATGTCTGGTAAAGCATCCCATGTGTCCAAGTTGTTCACCCAAACTGTACATAAGGGCTCAATAAAAGCAACGATAGATTGGATATGAGTTCATAAATTAATATATATATATATATATATATATATATTGAGAAAATAAGAAACGATGGCTATTAGTAGTTATAGCTTATTATTATTACTATTGCTATTATTATCGGTATTATAATATTAGTGAATATATTGTGTATTTGAGTTTGACTTTAGTTTTATGAGTGATTTAGGTCTTCCAAGAAGTGCTGTTCCACACAATCAGTATGTATTGGTTGTGTAGGCAGTGCTGGTATAGAGTGGTACAGTCCTAACACTCATTTGTCTCTCGGGTGCATTAAGTGTCACTTTCCTGAACGCTATTACTTTGATTGATGTTTGACGGCCTGTCCATTGCATTGCACAGTAAATGTACTCAAATAAATCACCGAAACATTTCTCATTGCTATGAAAGGCCCTATTATTGCATCAGTAGATCTCTCTCACTAACTCAAACACACACACACACACACACACACACACACACACACACTCACTCACTCACTCACTCACTCACTCACTCACTCACTCACTCACTCTCTGAGCCAATTCACGTCTCATTTTTGTTTAGGCCATTCATTTCCAAAACTATTTCCCTTCAGTAAAGTTGTGGCATTAGTTGAACTCAAAACTGATGTTATCGTAACAAATGTTTGAAATACACGTAATAATTAATTAGAAAACTTTTTGCATACAATATGTGTATACAATAATATATATATTATATATATAAATACCGTATATATATATATATATATACATAGAGGGACACAATAAAAATAATTTATAACTTTTGATTCATTAGTAATTTTAGCCGTTTTTGGCATTTCTTTTTTTATTATTATTTAGTTGAGCCTTTAGTGCACACATATATATATATATATACATACATACAAAGTGAGGAATATTTTATATGCAAATGCATTGAATGGTTTGTTTGTTGGTCGAAGCGTTCATTACATTGAAAGCAACAATATTTTGATATATGGTTCACATCATTGCCATCACGGCATCACTTTTATTGCTTATTGCTCTCTCTCTCTCTCTCTCTCTCTCTCTCTCTCTCTCTCTATCTMTCTCTCTCTCTCTTACTCACTCACTCACTCACTAACTCAGTCACTCACTTACTCACTCTAGTAATGAGTAGGTGGAGTCCGGACCAGTAATATTGAGGCCCAGACTTACGTGCCTTTCAAACAAAGAAATCTCATCACTCACTAACACGACTGACAGTCAGTCAGAGACTGAACACAACTCATCTAATATAATGCCATAAATATTGGACATCATATATATATTCAAATGTATGATATGT
This sequence comes from Oppia nitens, assembly GCF_028296485.1. NCBI lineage: Eukaryota > Metazoa > Arthropoda > Arachnida > Sarcoptiformes > Oppiidae > Oppia > Oppia nitens. The sequence goes on from NW_026533250.1 coordinate 1,840,671, forward strand.
CCTAAAAATAAAAAATGTTTAACAAAACGGCATATATTTGTATTACACTACTGTAGTCAGTTGATTGCAAGTGACCCTCACTAAGGGCGGACCTATTGGTCCCACTGACAATAGTGAGACCATCAGTCACTGTCCAAACACTCATCATTGCGAGCCATCATTAGCTGGTTTGTTGTACTACAAGACTGACCACCCCATTCAATATGAGGGGCATCCATCACAATATGACAGCCCCCACCCGATATCCCGTATTGCCCATTGGTCAACAATCGCTTAACCAAATATGCAGTTCACACAACTATTATAGCCGTTATCCATAATATAATACAATAGATTAGGAAAACGATTACTTTAAGTAAATGTTTTTAAAAAGTTTTTTATTTTCAAAGTATGAAACAAAAGATCGCAAAACATGTTTATGTGCTTTAAATGAATTATAGCTCAATACTAAAGTAACTAAATATTTAAGACAATTAATCAAATGATGGGCCAACACATAGACAACAACTATAGTCTCAACCAATCATTCAGATTTCAATTCACATCTTAAGGATATCATATACTTTGAAACATATAAATACTACAAAACTTGACGATATCATAGATAAAACATCATTTAATGACATTCAGTAAATTAATGTATTATACTTTATCATAATATCCTATTATTTCGCTTTTATGTAATATTTTTTAAAAATATTTAAGAAAATATTAAATTATTATTATTACTTAAAATTAAACTTATTTTATTATATATATTATTATAAGTAATAAGTAACTTTAGAAATGAATATTACTAAACTTTATTATGTTAAACATTATAGTTATTGTTATATTTAAGTAAATCTAATTATTTGCATAAAATAATTCTCAACAGTCATTTTATTTTTTTAAGTTAATAAATTAATGCATTCAATATATTAATTACTAAAAAATATCAAATTTATAAAAATGAATTAATAATTTTATATAATTGTTTATTTATACATGTATATGGAATATATATAACTTTATTATAAATTATATTTTCTTACTTTAAATTCAAGTGGTATTAATGATAATTATAATATTGAAATTAAATAAAAAACAATATATTTAGAATCTAATTTAAATTCAAATATATATATATATATATATAATAATTATTATTGTAAATGTTTTTAATGGTAAACAACAATATTGTTAATTGTAAAACATTTGCGAAAAAATTTAACATTTTTATAACATTAATGTTTATACTAAAAACATGCATGGTTATTTTGTAATAATAATTAAAAAATATATACAAAAAGGTATGAACTGACCTTTCAATCTAAATATAGTGTAATATTTATATCTTTTATTTGATATTCTAATGATATGAACTAAACGATATTTTATGCAAATTGTTTATTATTCAAAAACTTTTATAAAATTCAAATAATATTATTAAGTGCTAACAAAACAATTATTTGTCAATTAATTATTTCTAATTTATTTAACCATTTAAAAAATTTAAATAGTTTTATCAATACACAATATAATTATAAATATTGATATTAATTATTTAAAAATTATTTATTTAACAAAACATAAGAATAGTCATAAAATTCAATAATAAATTATAATAATCTAATATCTAACGTTTTAATGTATTATTTAAATAAAATAAAACAATAATTTGCATAAATAGCTAATCAATGAACAAAAAATATAAATGAAAAGACAGAATTAGTGAATAAAATAAACAAAAAAATATTGTTTAGTAAATTATATTGTATTATATAGTAAATGTTTAGTGATGTGTAATAAAAATGAGAAACGGATGTGAATTTTTATCTTAATTTATTAGACGTTTTGTTTGACATTTAAAGTCAAGTTAAACAACACAACAATATACAGTATATACAGTTGTGATAGTGTAGTATAAAGTCGATACCTGTATAGTAAGTTACTATTACTTAACTTATTACTATTATTACTATTAGTAACTAATACTTAATACAGTATGAAGTGATTGAATGCATGTTTGCATATATACTACAGAAATATTGAATGCAAACACAAGTTTTGCCGTAAGTCTATAAATGGATTGTAATTATATGGACGACAATACGCCATCTATAGGTATAACCATTGATGGCATTGAAGATCACTGTTTGACTGTTCTTTACAGCAAAACTATTGATACAAAACTTTTTTATTTTATTTTTGGTTGTCTTTTGACGAAAGCGGTGACTGATTCATGGATTACAGTAACACAACAACTCTGGCAATGACTGTCAGAGAAGTTAGTGTCGAGGCTTACGAGGAAAGTAGTGATTAATTATGTTTTTTGGGAACAAATGATGATATGAGACAAACTAAGTCTGTGTCCGCCCAGTGATCGTCCATTTCATATCAAACATACTATCATTACATTCACTTCATGCTATCCTATCGTATCTCATCATATAAACCATTATATTCACTACCATTATATAAATACTATTAGTTATGAATAACTTTTTTTTGCATTTTAAGTAAATTAAAAGTTAAAAATAATTTTCAATAATTGATTCAAATCATTGATCATTTTGTTCATCAATTATGTTATTAAAGTCAATTACATTCTCTTTTTTTCACATTACCATAACATGAATTAATTGTATTTCAAGTAATTATATATGTTTTACAAATACTTTTTCTAGATTTTGTCATTAATTTATACAAGAGATCACAAATTTTTGGCACAAATTTTGATTTCAATAGACTTTTGAAAGCAATTTGAATACTTTAAGCAATCATTTTATATAAATATAAATTATAACAAATAGTATATAATATTTATGTAGAGTATGTGTGCTAACAATGCGATCATTTATATATTTTCTATGATTATTCAGTAATGTTTTTCTCCAATCATACAATCATTTTTGAATAAATGCAAAAAAGTATAGTATTATTAGCTCTAATGTAAAAGTGATTTTCAATTAGCTTTACTGGAGATCAGATCCCAGTGCTGTTTATATATGTTTTTGGTATATAAATATATGTGTCTATGAATGTAAGTATATGTCTGTGTGAATGTAGTGTGCAATTGAATGCATGCAGGTTTGAGTGTCACATTTGATTGATAACATTTGAACGTTCAGAGCACTGGCAGCACAGCACTGGCATCACATCACTCGGCAATGAATGGGTCGATGCTATGAACACAACAATCCAGTAATGACTCAAATGACGAATGATTGTTAGCGGACGGACACAAAAGCATTAATGTTAACCATTTCCCCCTTCAGTCCAGTCATACTTTTGTCTCAATACCAGTCATATCAATGGTCATACCATTGCCATCACCACCACTACCACCACCACCAACAACAACACAGACAAACTATAGCTATACAGCAAAAGTATTACATTTGTTGCTAATGAGATCATATTAAATATATTATGTATTATTAGTACAGCAATACCTGTATTATTGTATATACAGTACACTATATTTACATTAAATGAGTTAATACTATAAGTTATTTTAGTTGACTTTCAATTTATCAAAAATAATATATACTGATATACGTGAAAATAGATGATTGAATAGTGAAATAGCTATAAATTAAGTCAATTAACATTCACTATCTCTAATGCCAACTGAATGGGCAAATAATATATGAGTTTATATCAAATGCAAAAATAGCTAAAAACAGTCTCATTTGAAATGCAAAAACATTTTCACTGATGGTTTTGTTTGATGGGTCTAACAAACTAACAATTGATTGATTTTTCTTTCATTTACAACAATAATCATCTGTTAAATTAATGCCATTTTTTGCTATTTGTATTCTATATATTATAGTAGTATTGCCGTCACATCACATGGCAAACACTATTGACTCAATAAATTACTATTGAATAAATTAAATAAGTCTTTAAAAACAATTTATCATATATAGTATATACAATGTTATACAGTATTATTTAGTAGATATGTTTTATAGCAATATTTATATACCTTTAAATTAAATTCAATAATAGATATCAAAACGAAAAGTTTATTCACTCATTAAAAATAAGAGAGAGAGAGAGAGAGAGAGAGAGAGAGAGAGAGAGAGAGATGATTGAAAACTTCACATTAAATTTATTTCAGTAAAATATATTTTAACAAAAAAAGCAAACATTTGAAGTAATAATCCATAAAAATATATTACTATTTTTGTGAGACTCTTATATAAATATAATAAAAAATTTATTTTTTGTTCTTATATATATAGTATACATATAATTATATATATATTATTTATTATATACTGTATAACTAACTCATTAAAGTTTTTGTTGACTTTCTCATTAAAATAGTAATAATAATAATAATAATATTGAGGATATGGATCACCTATTTATTGATATAATTATGACAAGACTTACGATTCCGTTTTTTTATATTATATGATTATTTTTTTTTGAAATTATCCATTTGTTTTATATTTATATAAATTATTTGTTTTAGTCATTGAATATCAAACAATCAGTCAATTTTAAGCCCTTAAAGCGTTTAATTTTTAATGAAATAAATTTCGTGTGAAAATGATTTTAAAAACAGATTTCAATCATAAAAAATTTAAAAAAACAGATATTCAAATATATATAACATAATTTAACAAATGCGTTGATTTCATTATAAATTAAATGGTTTTTAATTTATGCGACAAAACTGCCTGTATTTTACAGCTAACAAAACCATTAAAATAAAATTAATATAATATTTTTGAAATATATTTAAGCGCTCTGTTTGTTATCTCAATGTTTTGCTACTCTTTTGAGGTCAAAGAGTCGTCAAAATGTTTTATCTCTATTCCTTTTCTTCTGAAAATTTTAAATAATATTATAATTAATTGAAACGACCCCTAATTTATTTGATTTATAGCAAAATCATTGACTAAATTATTAAAATTAACAATAAATTTTTATAAAACTTAATACATTTTTCAATACACTGTATTAAAATCATGTAAATGGTTGATTTATAAATTATAATATTATTATTGTTATTAAAAATTGTTATTGTTATATATTTATTTTATAATTAATTATAATTACCATAAAAGGGTTATCTATTAATATCGATAAAATTATTGAATAAAAATGTTTACACCACTCATAAGCTAAAGCGTGTAATACTAAATAGTTAACTAAAATTAACACTTATTTAAATATTTTATTAACGCTAATATAATTTTTGTGAATTTATAATAATCACATAATTTAGAAATTAGAATAAAACATAAACTATATTATTATAAATTAGTCTTTAATATTGTTTTGCTGACTTAGTTTGCAATTTGTGCTAAATGTAGGTTTTGTTTATAATATATTTTATATAATTAATTCATTATAATTATGAGACATAAATAATATATATTATATAATATGAGCTTAAAATCGCTTACTTAAGTATAGTTCAGCTAAGAAGTCTGTGTAAAAGATGGGGACATTCACTTACGGACGTCTATTAAAAAATAAAGAACATTCTCTTTTTAATTTTAAAAAATTAATTATTGATTAAATAATTAAACATTTATAGGTAAGAGTATTACTGTAATTCAAGAAAATGGTGATTGTATGAGAAACATATGTTTTTCAGTCATCTAATTTGATATCAAAGCATTTTTCATTTATAAACAAATTTTACATTTTTTACAAATCTTAAAGAATAATAAATAATAAAATAGTTTTATTGATCTATTTAATACAATAGTACATTGCTTATTAAGATACATAATATGTTACAATTATTATTGAATTACGATAATTTATGAAAAGACAATTTGATATTTATTAGTCTACAAAGTTGTAGTACAAACCATTTATCTATTATTAAATATTAAAAAATTTTAGAAAAATAATATAATAATATAATCTAAGCTTTAATTTTATAATAATTTAATTTTACTTATGTTTTTTAATTATTTTAATAACTTAAAATGTCTATGAAAACAAACGGGGTTTAATTAAATGTAAAATTGGGTAAAATAAAAAATTATGGATTTATGGGGAAAGAGGGATAAAAAAAATCTTAATAAATCTGGACGTCTTAACTGAATAACATTTTACTTAAAATTATAATAATTTTTCAGCTTTTGATCATCAAGTAATAAATGTAAATTATAAATTATAATTGATCACTTTCAAATTTATGTATGTAACAATAAATTAATTGATTTTAAATTTTATTTATTTAATTATGTTTAACAACTTTCGTATATAATAATTTTATTAATTAATTAATTTTTAAATTTAAATAATGCATCTACTTAATCAATTAGTTTGTTGATAACTTACTATTTTTTAAAAATACTTCAAATAATTATTAAAACATAACTTTCTCACAAAATTATATTATATTAATATTTTTAAAAATGCATATTTTTATATACTATAGTATTTTATCAAATATTTAAATATTTACTATGAATCATTGTCTATGATTCATAAAATATTAATAATATTTTTATTTATTTTAGTTTAAATAATAATCAATTATTTTTTATCACAATTGATTATAATACGTAATGACTTATTAATTGACTAAGATTTTTAAAAGCTATGTTTACAGATATTTAATTTAACACTATTTAAATGGTAAAATTGTCTAAAAGTTGTCGATGTTATTGTTTATAGTAAATATAAGTGTAAAAATTAGTGTATTATATTGTATATTGGTATTAAATGTGATTGATTTGTGATCAAAAAATCTAATTTAATATTTTACAGCAAAATATCAAAAATTGCATTTAATTTTCTCAATTATATAATTTATAAAAAAGATATTCAAGAATAAATTTAATAGTCATTACAATTATTGAAAATAAAGATTATTTTTTATTGGAAAACCAAATGTAAGAAATTAAATATATTATACTGTATATATATATATATATGTGTGTGTGTAAAACATTATAACGTATGATATTCACATTAAATATATTATAATTTTCATATTATTGTTATTAAAATTTTTATCAAATGTAACAAAAAAGCGCAAACACACACATAAAAAGCAAACATATATAATGTTTGGGGTAATAATTGTTTGGCATTTATTAATGTTGTATTCAGTATTCACTATATATTGAATATATAGCAGATGTGTTTAATAAATGTGAAGTCAAATAATAATTTATGTTTAAAACAATTTGGTATTTCGTGACGAATCTCCGTGTAGTCTCTGACGAGATGATGGATTGCTAACAAATGCAGGTGTGAGCCATAAACAGACAGTCCTATCCCTATCCCTATCCCTATCAGTAACTATTCACTACCTATTGTGCCTTACGATCACTACTACGCTCTGTTGTCTATACATATATGAGATTAATTCAATGACTTTGTATCACTTGTATCAATATATTGTTTGTATTTTAAAATTTGTTTATAAAATGACTGAATTTACACATCAAGAGCCCAAAACAGACTATTATCTAACCTTTCAAAATGTATCATAAATTAAATTAAAATTATGGTATCTTTTCAGATATGCTTTTCTCCATAATCTACACCTGGTTTTTATTATTTCTAAATTAAAGAGTTATTATTTTATCAAAATAATAATGATAATAAATAATACAATATTGTTTACAGTATTTTATTTATAAATTTGATTTTTATGACCAAAAATAAATAAACTCAATAAATATATATATGTTTAACTAAGATTTGTGTAATATATTTTTTTGTTTTTCATATTACTTTACATGAAAAACTAAATTTAAATTATAATTAACGTTAAGATTGCAAATATTAAGAAAACATGATTTTATGAATTTATGAATCATTAACTCAAAAGTTTCTTTTAGTTTCAAATAATATATTAATCACTGTATTTGTATTTATTTGCCTTAAGTATAATCATTAGTTACATATATATATATATAAGTTATATATAGTTATAAATATTTTTGAATTCCATTCATGATTACAGATAAAGGTTTTTAAATTTTTTATTTATGAATAAACACTTTTTTTAAATATTTAATAAATTTTTTTAAAGTTGAACATTAGTTTTGTGATTAAATCATTTAAGACATATATCATTCAAATAACTAATCATTTGATGAATCTTTGTATTTAAATGTTCTAAATGTCTATTTTTGTTTAATGATAAGTCAATTGAATTACAATTTTATGTTTGAAATTATTTTTTGTGTTAATTTTAATTTCATAGCAAATCAATTTAAATACAAATCAATTAAATTAATGAAAAATAAGTCATGCTTTTCAGTAGAACACATATACCATATATGCAATAAATATTTATATTAAATACAGAAAAATGCAATGAAAATTGTTTAATAGGGCGCCAACTTATTTAAATTTAGGCACAATATATCTACAAATTATTTATCATCAATAAAATCTGATAAATAGATAAAATTGCTCACATTATATGACAATTTAATATATTCAATTTTTTATAGCCTCAATGTATGTCCTAATTTATACATATTCTGCAATTATTATTTGCTTTTATTAAAATTAATACATCAAAAGTATTAATATCGGTTATAATTTTCAATTTTGTTATTATTTTTCCTTAAATTAAATTAATATATAACTTTTCAATAAATAAAACTTTATTAAATTAGACAAATAGATACGTAATAAATATAGATAAATTAAGCTAGATTATTTTTAGTTTATATTGTGAGTAATAGCGATTTAAAATAATTTTTAATTTTGATTATTATAATTTCAATAATATTCAAAATAGTGTTTATAGTAATAAAAATGATAAAAATAGATTTGTCAAAAAAGATGAGATACTTCTCCTCTAAATATACTAATAATGTTTTCAAAAATCTCATTTTACAAATAAAATACATTCACTAATGTTTAGTGAAATCATTTATGTGATATCATGTGATTTATAAAACATATATAAATTTATATACTATATTATATAACATATGAGAGAGAGAGAGAGAGAGAGAGAGAGAGAGAGAGAGAGAGAGAGAGAGAGAGAGGATAAATGGGTAAAATGTTAGGACTTGTTTGTGCTAAAGCAGACATTCAGTATATACTGTATAATAATATACTTTTTATTATGATATAACTTTTATGGATAACTAGTGTCAGGTACGCGCCTGACATCTAATATTGAAATATTTATAACTAAAAAAATAGAGAGAAGTTTGTATGATATTTGTTTGGTTTGTGTGTCGGTATAAATGAGATCCGAAATAAGACCTTAAAAAAGTTATAATATATTTTATATGATGTCTACTGAAATATATTTGTTATGATTTTTAGGTTGTTTTTTATGTGTTTATGCTTTTTAGAGTTTAACAGGCACTACATGTCCTCACCAATGACTTTTCTATAACTAGCCATATGTTTGTAAAACTTCATATTTTTAAGGTATAAATAATGATTATGATCTCAGTGTCCATTTGCGTAGACTTTATGGAGGTTTACAACCACTTTATTACTTGAAAAATAGCACTTTTATGTGAGTATACACATACATAGTGTGTGAAATATATATATATGATATACAGTAAATATAATATATATACTACATATACAGAATATATGCTAATATTAGCAGTGAAAACATTGGACGACACTTTGAACATCATAGCTGACCCCATCCATAAAATTGAAACCAAAAAAAATTCTAATGTTTTAATATATTTAATATTTTTACACTATAGTATATATATACCATTTATACTATATATATATATCAATATATAACATTTTATATAATTTTATAATGTTGTTGTCAACTCACAGAAAACATATAGGATGTTAAGTGACAAATATAGTTAGTATACTGTATATTATATATCAATATGTAGTTCAGTTTATACTACAGTTATTTTTTAACAAAGTTATTGCACATAAATTTTTTTATAATATATATATATATATATTAAAGTATAAATCAAATAATATTGTTTTATTTTTGATATAAATTTTATGTAAAACTCATATTTGATGTTTTGTTGGAAACAAAGTATTGTAAATGAGTTGAATATTACTTATTTATTTGGACATAAATTAGCGCTTTATATACATAAGTGTATATAAGTTTATGGCATTAATTATCTGATAAAATATATGTAAAACAGTTTTCTATAATAAAACTTATAGTTGTATTAACTTTTATTTTACTTTAGGCTCGTTTAAAGCATGATTATATATATGATGGCTATTATGATTATTGTATATAAGTTATATAATTTATATATTTTTATATAACGTTTTCTCTATTAATATTATTAGACGTTCATAATTCAAATGCGATCGCACTGGTAGTGAAAGTGCCAATATATCGTTAGTTGTGCCATAGCTCAGGCAATATAATCGTAAATGTAATGGCAATAACCACAAATCAAGTGTCTCTTTCACTATACAAGAGTTGATTCGTGCATTTGAGACGTCAAGCATTTGAGTTACAGGATTGATGGCTGAGCTGAGACTGACTGATCATACCATCACATATATCCACATCCATTTGTTAGGCTCATTAAAACACATACACATAAATTGTCAAATGCTTATTGCATACTACAGGGTTGCTCAGCAACACATCTGAATATGTCATATCAAAGTGTGGATGAGATGTGATCCACACCACCATCACCAACACCATCACCATCACCATCACCAACACCAACACCAACACCATCACCAACACCAACACTACTCATATATTAAAGTATCTATTTTACAGCTTTGCAAACATATGAAAAAGTTTTAATGTAAACCATTCTCTCTCTCCTTTTCCCTCTTTCTCTCTCTCTTTCATTTTTACTTTGAAATATTTACAGTTCAGTCATACATAGAGTGTATGTCTCATCCAAAGTCTCAATTTCTTCATAATGTTTACTAACTTTATGGCCGAATTGGGTTTAGTTTTTATTCAATGATTTATTTTGTCTTTTTATAGTTAGAGTCACCAAAGTTTTGAATTTTATTTGCCGACTAAGCTTTTATAGGGACTGTCGTAACATTCACTTTAATGGCTACTCTATTCATCACAAAATGGTATAAACTTTAAGTCTAACAGTGCTGTGATTGTAAAGACATTTGAAGACATTGAAGAATGAGACCAAATAGCAGGTCGTTAAGTCTTAACACACAAAAGTATACGAAAAATATTATTTGTGTAAATCCTGGCACACAATGTACCAAATGATGGCATCCGTCAAGTTGTCACTCATGATGACGCTCTCTCTCTCTCTCTCTCTCTCACCCACTCTTGGATCGATATGATTGCAAGTGAACACATACCCCAAGCACTGTATGGGTAGATCCAAAACATCATAGTATTGAAAAAACTACAAACATTAAAATTATTTGACTATTGAATATTATTTATGAAGTTTATACAGTATTGTAAATTTGATTACTTTGTATTCATTTAATCTCAAAATATTGTTATAAAAATGTTATGCCAGTCTTTTCGTAAGTTTTCATTTAAGACACATAAATATACTAAAAATTAAATATTTATAATTTAACAACGGTTTGTGATAAATTACTAAAAATATATTTATATTATATTAATTTGTAACATTACTTTTGTAATTTAATTATTAACTAAGTTAGAGAGAAGTGTGCATTTTTATTCTTTATAATTATTTTTATTTTTAGCCCACATTTACTGCAATCAAAGTAATTGAAAATATATTCAACAATTAAAGAAACAGAAAATAATTTACATTTTAATTTATTTATAATTTGAAAATCATTCATAACATTAGTTGTATTAATACAATTCTATTTGTTTTTCACAACTACAATGTTTAGGTGCAATGTTATAATATAAATATATATATATATATGATATACCAAACCATTAGTTAGACTATTCTCTATAATAAATAAAAATAAGTTATATATACTTATAAACAGAAAGAATAAGAGAGTCATAGACTGGTGTCACAAATCAAGACTATCACTGAATTATTAGACTGACTCTGGCTTTCCTTTTCATATATATAAAGATTAAAGTGTTGTCATTGCCTCATATGAAGCCATCATTATTATCGTCATCTTTTGTGATGTGATGAACGCATCATAACTATGACAGCACTGAAAGTGCAGACATTGCATACAAATTAGCAAATTTAGACAATTTCTTCACATTTACTGTTCAATAGATTTATATCTATTCAAACCTTATACAGGATTTTTCTTCACTATATTTTAATAATATATTATATTTAATATATACTTTTCATTGTTTTATTGCAATTGTCTAACTTATACTAAATATAGAAATAAAATACAATATCATACTTAATATAAGTTTTTATTTATAACAATAAAAACAATTAATTTTAATTTTAGTCATCAAAATAAATAATGATTTAATTATAAATTCAAACTAAATTATTAGTTGATTTAATTTTAAAAATTGTATAATTTAATGTCAATAAATTGAGATATTGTAGATAAAGTGAAATACTCATTAAAATTGTGCAAACATTTTAAATTACTAAATATTAATGTTTTGCTGAAACACACAATTTAAACACATTTACAGTATAGTGTAATAGTAAATGTGCAAAAAACAAAACAAGTTTTTAAATTTTGTTATTGTGGTCTTAATATATTTATCAATACCGCAAAAAATATATATAACAAATTTAGATTAAAATTATATTATAATAAATAAAATAGAAATATTGGTTTAATATTATTACAAACTACTGAAAGAAGTCATATCTGAATTTGTTAGGTTTGTTTGACTATCGGTTTTTAAAAAATATTTTATAATTTGAATTAAAGATGAAAATATAGAGTAGGAATTTCTAAAATACAACTATTAAAATTGAGCAAGTTGATATTCATTATATTATATATGATTTATAAATTTAATGTTGAATATTATAATACAATATTTGAGAAAACTAAAATAAAATATTATTTAAATAACGAAAATAAATACTATTTAAGTTTTGAGTATTAATATATTAACTATGTGGTTAAATGTTAATTAAATGTGGTTTAAGAGTAGTCAATAAAAACAATAATTAATATAATATTAGTCAAATCAATAATAATTAATTTTTTCATTCAAATTTAATATAAAATTTACTTAAGTATTTAGATCTTTATATACTATATAAATAATATAAATAAAAAATATTATATTTGTTTGAGTTATTATTTTTGTAATTTGTACTTATAATAATTAATATGATTATTGGTACAAACAAATTATTTGTTGATTTGTATTTTTAATTAGCTTATAGATACCGGTAATTTTATTTAATGTGTAGTATAATGTTAATGATTATTAAAAATTTAAATGAGTAATTTTAAAAGTAATTGTATTATTGTTTTAAATAAAAAAAATAAATTATGATAATTTAGATTTTTATTAAAATTATTTTATTATCGACTTATCATTTTTTGTAACTTTAGGTAATTGATTTTCATGGCATTAATTTATGCCAATTAGATATATTTAACTCTTTATAAAAAGACTGTAAGTTTAAACTAAATATAAAAAATAAAATAAGTAAATTAATAAACATTATTTTAATCAATTATTATTTTAACACTTTGAGCAAATGATATTAAAAAACTAAATTTTGTATAAAATCTATTATAGTTTATATGTTTATATCTAATGACTTTACATTAAGGGTTAATTGAAATTTGTCTAATAAGCAACATTGCTGTTAGTATTTTAATATTATCATATTAAATTAATTTAATAATAATTTAATATATATACTTATACTGTATATATTTATTTATATACAATTTATACATTATATATATATTGTAGATTCAATATCGAGAATAATAAAATAAACAAAATGTATATAATTTAGTCGATTGACATTTGAAATTATCATTTAAGGTAACTGTTGAATGGGTAGTCAAGCAATTTAGTTTAGTCTAAAAGTAATCCCATAATAGTATGCGATTGCATTGCAAAGGCATTTCATTTCATTTCATTTCATAGGTCTGACCTAAGAGTGATGGCTTGTGTAAAGAAGTCGAGTAAATATGTGTTTGTTTGGTCTCCCAGTGGAACAATACAACGGCAAACATTCATTTTGGGGAAAGTCATCATTTAGTACAACATATCCAACACTTCCAACACATCTAACATATCAATACTTTTTACGGATCAGTTTAGATGACTGTTTTGTTTTTTAGAGAAAATCATTGGTTTGGCATCAGTTCATTCCGACTGATTGAAAGACATAGAGAAAGAGGAGAGTATGACATCAAATGAAAGCATTATTTGTAACAAATGATATGTCTTTAAAGTAAATTGAAGGCTTGAGTTTGACTTTTTTGATGAACAACTAACTTATTTTATCGATCCTATAAATGACTCTTTTGTTTGCCACTAGATTTTTAATCAATTCAACTAAAATTTTATATAATATTGAAATACAAACTATTTAACAGTTCTTAACCAAATTTATAATAAATTCTGATGAATAATATTTTTAAAATTTAAATATAATTAAATCGATAATTTACATAATAAAATAATATAAAGACTTTAAATGACTTTAAAAAATTGTGTTAAAAATAACAAATTATAAAAATGTATACTACAGTATATTAGAAATATTAATATTCTGGTAATTAAAAAAATTAAATAATTTAGGTACTCATTAAATATATACACCAAATAATAATCGATATTTAATTCACAAATTGGTCCATAAAAACAATAACAATGATTTTGGAAGTAAAATAGATACAGAATTGCATTTTATAAAATACCAAACATTTATCATAAAATTTTTAAAAATTGTTTTGCATTGATAGATACCACAAAATATAAACATTAATCTGTTTATCAATACAATTGTTAATTTGCATTTAGTTTTGTTTTTGATAATTATTTTATTGTTTCTTAAAGTCGACGCTCACATCATTAACATTGACCACACAATCACCATCTTTACCCATATATGATGGCCACCATTGATTAGTAAACTCTTTAATAGCGCCTAATTTGTTGTCTTTTTGATCGGATATACATTTAAGATTAACTCGAAATAATGTCAATTCTCCCATATCTTTAACCAACTCATTAGCCAATAGGTTACTGGATTGTGGTAAAGGTTGTGTTTGATGGTCATCCATATGAGCGCACATATCTTTAACAGTTTGTTGATAGGCGTCGTGATCGTAACCCATTCGCTTAAAATATGAATCACTTGATTCCAGTCTTTGTCTACTCTCTTCTCTTGGATCCATATATTTGGCGACACATTCTTCGACTTTTTCTGACATTAACCGTACATTTTTTGCCGGTGGAAACCAAAAGGTAGCAAATATATAATCTATTGTTTTTGTATCTCCGCTTAAAGGAGGGGCTAATGTACCTAAAGTAATATAATTCATATAAAGATTGTCATATAAACTGTATATCAGATAAATATAAATATTATTAAAAAATATAGAAAACCTGTTGAAATCACCCGTTGAATGCCTTCGCCGTCGTGAACGCCAACATGTCTTTTAAATCTTCGTCTTGTTTTAAAAATATTGTCAAAATTATTAGGTCGGGTGTCGTAATTT
This sequence comes from Oppia nitens, assembly GCF_028296485.1. Classification (NCBI taxonomy): domain Eukaryota; kingdom Metazoa; phylum Arthropoda; class Arachnida; order Sarcoptiformes; family Oppiidae; genus Oppia; species Oppia nitens. The sequence continues at coordinate 1,856,205 of NW_026533250.1, forward strand.
TGGTCAGATATTCTGTCTGAATAAGACTGACGTTTGTATGGTTGATATTCTTGATAGGGTTGATAGGGTTGGTAGGGCTGGTAGGGCTGCTGTTGATAATTATAATTGTCTTGAACTGGTTTTGTCTGATCATAAAAATCGTTTGACAAAAACATATTGTTTTGAAGCCAATTATATCCGATGGCTGAATAATTGACGGCATTTATTATTGGATAATCTCTAGAGTCATAGATAATGGATGTATTAGTTGGACTTAAAGCTTTCAATTGTGTGAAAAGTGTTGCATTGAATCGCAATTTACAAAAGTCAGCCCTTGAATTGTCGTGAATTGTTGTGCCTTTTAATACAAACATAACATTCATAAATATGTTATAATACCCGTATATATATATATATGTATAATAAATATAATGGACACACACCGGGAGCTATTTTAAATGCCTGAGCGCTTGAATTTTGAGTAGTGTTTTGGTTTAATTCACAGGAAGAATACCAAAACATGAAGAAATCGTTAGTACTTTTTGTCGATACAGTGATTGGTGACGATTGCGTCCCAATTAGCATATCTATTGGTTGTTTCAACAATTGCTTACCATTTCTTCCATCCAATATTGTAAACTAAATATTATATAATTTTAGTATTAATATACTGTATATTATTACATACCTGAGCCGAGTAATAGACAGGAAATCCCGGTCCAAATTGATAAATGACTGCAAAGTCAGGTGTTGTGTCATTGTTGAAGTAACCGACAGCTGGTGTACTGTATGTTTCAGATCCGATAAAGACTGTTCTCCACAACTCCTTAAACTCTAGTCCATCAAAAGCAATGACAGTCGAGTTAAACAAAGTCATAACAATGTCTAAGACATCATCATTATTGATATCAATGAGCGCCGGCGGAACCATAACTCCTTTACAACAGTCTCTGAATATAACTCGTGAATTCTCCATACGTTTGTTCAGTAGATCTTCAAATGAAATGGCATAAAAAGAGCCGGCGTGTGTCTCACCTCCCGTTCCATATAATATTAATAGAGTATTATCGGGATGGACTAGTAGTTGAGGGGAATAATAACTTTCTGAACGATCGGGAACTAAACTCCACGACAATATAGCGCCTATAATATTAAAATCAATTGAATTTTTTTATTTTCAATTCCTATAATTAAAAATTTATTTGAATATCAAACCAGTTTTGGCAGACATGACAAGCAATCGGCCGGGAATTCGTGTTCTTTCGGTAGGTTTTCTCAGTGGATCCCCTCCATGGATGACTATTATTGACAATATTTTTGAAATTATTATTTATTTTCAAATAAAAATCACTTCTTTTAAAGTGCTTACCAACAATATCTGGTACTCCGTCTGCATCTACATCTCGAGGAACATACAGAGGAGTATAAAAGTTTGATGTTTCGACAATAGGTTCGCCTATATTAGCATTTATAGACCAAATGACATCACCAGTCGCACCATTGATTGCATATAATGTCTAAAATAAATATATCATTTTTATAGAAATATCATTTTAATTACAATTTCCTTAAACTAACAGCCATTCGTCCGCCAAGAATACAATCCTTAACTGTATCGCCATTGATATCTTCATTACAATTACTGGCAAATAGTTCATGTGGTATATAGCGTGTCCATAAAGATTCACCATTTCGTCCATCGATGGCCATAACACCTCCACCACATCCAGATGTAGAAGATTTTGTTTGATTGAAGTATATTTGACATGAAATATAATTATAAGATGAAGCGTCTAAACCTAATGGGTTTAAAACAAATATTTTCATTGCAATTATTAGGCAAATAACTGTCAAAAATTGTGCTAAAAAGCTGTTATCTCAAGTAATTTATTTATTTTATAATCAGTCAACTCATCAAAATAGAGTTGTCATTAATTATTCAATTTTTTTTGTGTTTAATTTCTATTAATATTTGTGAAAATATTGTTTATATAATATTCCGTACATTTGATTGCTTAGTAATAATTAGAATATTCTTAATTGTCAGCAAATTCTTGAGATAAATATTGCGACAAATCATAAAAAACAAAAGTTAATTACAACTCTATAATTATCAATAAATTATAAACATTTATTATATTTATATTTTTAAACCTAATAATTATCAATTAAAGAAATTTAGTATATATTTATATAAATCACATACCGGTTCCAAATGGGACAATAATATCAAGAATGGTGTCATTATTGATATCAACAAGTCTTAGAGCAGATTCAATAGTAAGCATTGGAAACGTCTTATTCCAGACCAGAGTTGTGGCCAATCGATCACAACTGGATTTACTTAATATTATTGATTCGTATGTCGAGTATAACGAAGCTCTCAATCGATATAAATAAAGCAAAACAACAATTATTACTAAAATAGTTGAACAGAATTTACAATATCTTTTGAGTAAAAATCGTTTGCGTCGTCGAGGTTTAAAAATCTTGATTTTGCCAATTGATAGAGCATTGAGACCATCGATGGCAACTGATTCACTCTCAATCAATGGCTTCTGATGTTCATCTCTACCGATATACTCTTCCTCTTCGTCTTCACCACTATTCTCCTCAAAACTATTACTCTTTTCAAGCAAAACCTGTGGATCATTATTATCAATCGCCATAGTTTTATGAATCAATTTAAGTTTTTTTTAAATTATTTAATTTATTTTATTATTGAGTAAATTTTCATTTTTCATTTGACTTATTATTGCTTCTCTGAAAAACATATATATATATATATATATATATATATATATATACTGTACTGTATATATATTTATAGACTTTATGAGCAAAATATTAATTAATATAAAACATTATTTAGACATTTTCAGATTATCACTGAATTAAACCAATTTTTACTTAAAATAGCCGCCGAATACTATATAATCTTTTTATTTGAAATGTTTTACTATTATTTTCTTATAATAGATGAAAATAAATTTAAAACCACAAATATATAATATATTATGTTGTAAAAGATAATTTTAATGTTACTATAAATAACATATGGATAACAATAACTATAAGCAAAACATTTATTATATATAAACTGATAATAAATGTCTCAAAAGGATAACCAAATCCAACACATAATTGAGACTCAAATGGTATGAAACGATCGATACAATGGTTGTGCTATATGTTAGCGGAGGGAGTGATTAAATGCTTGATTTACATATTTGTCATTTCTTTACCAAATATAAGTTACAAAAACAATGTACAATACATTATGTTATATTTAAATTAAATTATAAATCAATGTAATTATATGTAGTAATATTTAAAGTATATACTAATAATAATAAATTAATAATAATAATAATAATAATAATAATTTCCAAAAATTTACAAAACGGTATAAAAAATCAATAATTTTATAGAAATCTAAACACTAGACATCCTCTTGTTTTGTGTTTGACATACGAGTCGATCGAGTTCTTGTGCATCGTATCCGATGAGTGACTTGAGGTCACAGACAAACTTATAGACAAACCTTTTTCCGTGGACTTTGGCTATCATATCTCCGTCGTAATAATACCTGAGCGCACGCGACAACTTCTCATAGTTCATCGTCGGTTTATTCTTGCGGAGACCCCATAGCTGTGCCACTACTTCAGGATTATTCAGTTTGAATTCACCTGAAATTGAAAAAACCCATTAATTTGATATTATAATGATTTACTTTAGCTGTTTTGCAAACCTTCACTTCCAATCCATTGAATACAATCTCTGTGATCGGCGTCTGTTAACAGTTCCAGTAAAAACTGCCACAACTGAATTTGTCCATTATTTCCGGACCGATTACCAGGCGATGGGATTCCTTGTCCCTCATTGTTGTGATTGTTTTTAATGCCACCAATGAGTCGCTTCGGTTGAAGAAATTGCTTGTTTTGTTGTGATGACTGACTTTGTGTTGAGTTTAGATTACTATTATTAGACAAATTGAATCCATTGTTTCCACTATTGTTTGAATGACTGCTGGAATTGGTCACTGATTTGGAAGTATCGGGTGGCTTAAGAATGTCCAAAATGTTGACCCGTTTATAGTCGGGATCAAAGGCCAGCTTAATGTTAATGAGTCGGGTCTGTTGTTTAGCGCCTTCGACTAAATTACACTGAGATATAATGGATTTGTCATTTTCAAGGCGCATGTCTTGTAAATAGAAGTCATAGCCATCGATGTCTTCGACTTCAATCTTGTTTTGTTTGAGACAATCCTTAACGCGTTCACAACTGGCCTCCAGTTCGATGCCCTCAATGGTAATGACGCCCTCAGTGTCTTCATCGTCTTCGTCATCGTCGTCATCATCTTCATCATCATTAAGCAGTTCCTCGTCCAACATGTCTTCATCCAAGGGCTCCATTTTCGGCAATTTATTGGTCATTAAGTCTGCGGCTAAAGACTGTCTGTCGACAACACGTTTTGACATAATTTCATTTATTGATGATTTCTATTACATTCACACTTAGATTGTCTACAAATTTCAGTCAATAACTGTACGAATGCTTTGACACTAATAACAGTCAATCACTGGTTGTTATCGTTTGTGACAATCAATGAGTAAATAGTGTCCAATCATTGGCCAGATATAGACATACGAGATATGACTGGTCACTACCTATCGTACCAATTGATGGTCAGTCACCACAACTTGTACTTCAAATCATCACAAATTGCAACAGAGATTACACCTAATTTCTGGAGAAGTGTTCGTCAGTAATAACGTCGAGTTTATTACAACTCATGAGTGCATCAAATGATAGCAAAAGTATTAAATTACGGTAAGAATTGATTAATAAATTCAAGTCATTATTAGTTCAAAACATTAATTTTATTCAATTTTATTATTAAGTCAATCAATGGTCACATCATTCGTCGGGAACGTCGATCTCTTTATTCTTAATTTTTTCGATGATATCTCGAGGATGTGATCCATCAATAGTACATCCGACACTCGAAGCTGTGCCTAAGATCTCCTTAACAGTGCCTAAAATTAAACAATTAGTAAATACTTAAAAATCAATACCAGATGTCAAACACTAACCCTCAAGTTTTCTGGCCATACTTCTTGGCCTCATTTGACGGGCAATACCGAGGATTTCATCGAAAGTCAAGTTTCCGTTGTGCTTCACGTGCTTTACTTTCTTTCGATCTCTCGGCGGCTCTTTAAGAGCCTTAATGAGTAGCGATGCGGCCGACGGTACGACAGAGATGGCCGCCTGTCTGTTCTGAATTGTTAACTTTACCGTAATTTTGAGACCCTTCCAGTCGGCGGTGGCCTTAGCGATGTCATCGCCGACCTTTTTGGGTGACAAACCTAAGGGACCGATCTTTGGAGCCAATGATGAAGTGGCGCCCACTTCGCCGCCGACGGCTCTCAAGTAGACTGCGATTAAAGGTTTGCATTATATTAGTTGTCCACTAATTTGCGGTCAAATATTAATACCGATTTTAATTTCTGACGGATCAAACTTTGGTGGCATTTTGTGGTGTGGATGAGCTTATATAGTGCCCGACCAATCAATCAATCAATTAATTAATAATAATTTAGATCAAAGATTCACCACAAATGTACTCAAGAGTCACACGTTTTGTGTCTAAGGATTGATAGGATTCAGGAAAAGGAAGAAATAATCAGTTATTTCGTTATTTATGAATCAAATAAGTCTTACGTATTATATGAATGACTTTGTCGTCAATAATATTAGAAAATAATTACATTTTTATGTTATTTTCATTGCATTTGAATTCACTATTAAATTGTATTTTAATATCAATTAGTCATAAATGAGACCATAGTTTGCATCAATTGTTTTGATATTAATTTCAAACCATTAAGTCATACATTATATAGCATTTGATTTGATTAATAAATTAATTATCAATTGATTTACAGATAATGACATTTAAATTGACACTAAATGTCGGATCAAATTAACATTCTTGTGATGGTCTGTGGATCAGTTGCTGCCATTAAGACACCCATTCTATTGGATCAATTGAATCGGTTATCAGATTTGTATAAAGATCGGCAAATAGAGGTCCGATTGGTGACCACTGAACACGCCATTCATTTCTATAATTTTACTGAAATTAGTGGTCACTATAAAGTGTATAAAGATAGTGATGAGTGGACACAATGGACACAAATGGGTGATGAAGTGCTTCACATTGAACTGCGAAAGTGGGCCACTATTGGACTCATAGCTCCCATCGATGCCAACACTTTGGCCAAAATATCAGTCGGTATTTGTGATAATCTTTTGACTTCAATAGTTAGGGCCTGGGATTTGAACAAACCTTTAATATTTTGTCCCGCAATGAATGTCCATATGTGGACACATCCCACCACTGATTCATCATTGAAAACATTGCTGTCTTTTGGTTACAAACAGGTCGGACCCATCTCTAAGAGACTGGCCTGCGGTGACATCGGTATGGGTGCTATGGCTGAAGTGTCCACTATTGTTGAATATGTCCAACAAATGTTTTATTTGTGATATTTTCAAAAATCATATTTCAATTAAATAGTAATATATATATATATATATATATGTTTCCGTAATTTTAAGAATTTTATTTAATTACCGGTATTTAGTTTACTAAAGGAATACTTAAATTATATTGTAGTTGAAAGAGGACACCAGTTATACCATTACCTAAGTTTTATTTTTTATTAAATTTAATAGCAATTTTCAAACAAAGATACAGTGTATCTTTTTTAAAAATTATTATAAATGTTTTATTTTTTTTTAAATAAAATAATTTGTATATTGATTATGCTTTAAAATTCAGGTTTGTTTTGTAGTCTATGTGTAAATCACGTGTATGTCATTACTTGAACTGGTATTTAATGATTGAACAGAAGGCCAGTCACCAAAAAGCTTACATTTTTTAAGTTCAATCCATTGATTATTATACTCTTCAGTCAATTTGTCATTTAGTTCACAACTTAAGAGTCCAATGTCTCGATGAATACAAGAATCACATATTAATGGCTTATTTCTTGACCTATTCTTAACAATAACTCCCAATTTGTGGCCTTCCGTTAAAACTTCGGTAACTTTGTGTCCATCACCTAATTTATACATATTTGTTTTTTATTAAATTTAAATTATAATAATATTTCAAAATTACAATTTTGTCATATATTAATTGATCTACATTTGCAATTGGTTAACTTATATGGTAATATTGATTTTAATTTAGATATCATAAAAGTTCTGTTTAATATAATTTTTACAAATTATGATTTAAATTAATGATTAATATTTTAAAACTATGCTAATTAGTTTATAAGTTATACAAGTATATAAAAAGGTAATTATATAATCAAAAGTAAAATCTTTATAAAGATATGCTTTAAATTTATGTAATATATAGAAAAGTTAACATTTAATATAATTAATTATAATTTCAAACACCAGAAACTATTAAAAAAATGACTAATGAAATAAAGTTTTAAAGTACATTAAAGTGTATTAATAGTATACCAATAGCATTGGTTACTATATTGTAACTAAACATTAAAATTATTGTCTCGTTTATAATTTAGATTTTATAGATAACAAAACTAATGATTTAAATGTCAAAGTTTATTAATTATATAAAACTAATATTTAATATAATTAAAAAAAAGTTTAAATTGTTTTATTTTAGACCAAATATAAAATTGAAATCTTGAAAGATTTAAATAAACAGTTGAATGTCATCCAAATTAGTGATCTTTTATTTTTTTTATAAGAATTAGGAAACTGCAAAACAAACGTTTTAAATAACAATAATACAGTACAATATTTGTTATAATATGCTAATAATAGTTAAATAAATAGTTTAACTTTATAATTTAAATACTAAATTGTTATTTAATCAGAAAACTAGTTAAATATATCATTTTTAAATATTTTACAATCTTTTAAAAATAGATTTTTCAAATATGTTTTCTTATGATAAATGATATCTTTGATAATTTTGAGTAATTCTCTTTCATGAGTGCTTTTAAATTAATTTATTTTTATGATAAATACATTTTTAAATTAAATAATTAATTTTAAACATAACACCGCAATGATTCAAATTAAGGGTCATTCGCATCGAAATTGATTATAAATTAAAATATCGTATGTTTTTATCATTTTTTATAAACAAAATTTATTTTCTGATAATGCTTAGTGTTATACTTGTGTTAAATATAATTGTTTTATTCATAGATTTTAAAGTAAAAATTACATAACACACCTAATACTGTATATTTAAATTGATTTTGTCATAATTTATTTAAAACTTTATAATTCTTAAATATTCAGATATTATAATATCAAATAGTTTTATAACAAAAACTTAGTCGTCAAGAGAGCTATATATTAAAAGCCGACTAAAATTTTTAAAATTTAAATCTCACATAAATGCCTAATAAATATCTACACCCACTTTATCTATATTGCAAACCTCTCATAATAACCCCCATTCATATTTTATTTGTTTGCACATCCATTATAATCTTATAATAAATGTTCATATAATTGTAAGTTTTTTAATTATTTTGTAGTCAAATGAGACAGACAAACATTTTTTTTAAAATTATCAATAGATGTAATAAAAAAGTTTCAAAAATAACAAAACTGTTTATTTGAATATATGAATAACAAATGTATAAGAAATTGAATAACATAATAATAAAAATGAAATGATATTAAATAAAAAAGACTAATAAGACAAACAAAATTAAATTTTATGAGAGGTTTGATTTACAAACCATTACAGACCTTGAGATGACAACTACAAGATATTTAGGGTTAAGTGTCTGATTGGCTTATCATATGTGTCAATGAGAAACATGAAAACACATTTCCATCAGACCTTGTCATCACTGATCATTGATTCCTCATTTCTCATATATTACAAACTCTTTACAATTGTAGTCATATATATATATATATACTTAAATTATATACAAAATATATACTGTATATAATATATATTTATATCATTACTTTAACATTATATTAAATACAGTAAAATTATGCTCACAAATATCGAGCACTTGAATAATCAAATTAAATTGACAAATATTTTGGGAAACTACTTGAAGCCATTATCAACAAATATTTTCTCAAATTTTAATATTTAAAGTAAAACAAATCAAAACTAAGAATTTTATTGAACAATATTTTATAAAAACAATATTTATTTACTAAAATTTTTGTCTATCAATTAATTAAATCTCATCATATGATTCATACATATCTGAAGTTAAAATTTAATAATAATAACTTAAAAATACAAACAGCATATGATTTGTCAACAATATCAACAAAGTTAATAACACGAGTAACTGTAGTCTAAATGATATATTTTGTAATAATTAACGTAATATACTATTTTAAATAACCTTTGTATTTTAAAATTGACTTTTATAATTTATAAAAATTATCATCAAAAACAAGTAAATAAACCTACATTTGTAATTTGAGATATTAAAATTATATGAAAACTTTTAAATGTATTTAATAATATGATAAATCTAAAAATAATAATATAATGTTTTGATAGATTTAATAGATTGATAAATAGGGGACAACGAGACGATAATAAATATCACGTACTCTTCACGTGAAATACACTCAATGAGCTTATGGTCAGAGATTGCAGACAATTGTCTTAATACTCATGAAATATATATATATATATCTAAATGTTGTAAAAATTGTATAAACATTGAAAATGTAATCATTATTTTTTTATAATATTTCAAAAGAGACGATAATTTTTTTCAATTGAAGGTTCTCTCTATTATTAAAAACATTAATTTTTGTATAAATTTATAATTTTTACTAAGATTTAATTTCCTCTTTTGAGTGAACTATAGATAAAAATAAAATTTTTGATTTAAAAGTAAATATTTAGAATAATATAAACTAAATTTATTAATGCTCTTAACATTTTGCAATACCTTTTTCATAGTAATCATCAAAACAAAACTATCCATTATATGGGAGATAAAAACTTCTTAATTCAAAACATATACAATATATTGAGATACATATACATTACTTTTAAGATTATATGTCATTTAAGTGTGCAAATTATTAAACAAACTTAAAATTAAGATTATTTATATGAAAAAATAAAAGTGTATAATAATAATAAAATTTTTAATTAATAGTTATTTATAAATAATTCTTATATAAGAATTTAACACAGAATTCTAAATAACATTTAATGTAATTCTGTTTTGTATTTATTGATATCATTGTATTCATTGATCGTAATGTTTATGTTATCGTATTGTGTACTAAATAAGCCTTCAGATGATATAATACTTAAATAATATTTCAAGTCTAGTCACTATAAATATACTTAAATAAAATTAGTTCTGTATATGCATTGCGTAAGTCAATACTAGTTATTATATACAGTAGTACAAGATATAAATAACTATAAATATATATATAAATAAAATGTAAATATGAATAGTTTAATGTTAAGGTATCATCAAATAAAAATGCATTGCATTGATGTTGGATTAGCTAATATTATATATTTGAAATTTATAATTAAATTTTCATTTAACTAAAATTGTTATTACTACAGTATAAATATTGTAATTATTTTTAAGTTTACATTAATTATCAATAATGTTCATTAAATGCCGGTTAGTTGTGGTAAATACTAGAATTAAAACAAACTATAATAACCATTAAGTATTGTGAGAGTAGAAACATTGAAATGCATGCATTTAACACATGATATTTAAGTTTATTTTAGATTTGTTATTCAATATAACCTGTTTTGTCAACTGTTAACCATTGCTGCGAAAGAAAGTGTGATTGTGTGGGGAATGGGATCCAAATAGGATGGATGGGGTAATCAAACAATTAATTTACAATATATTCTAGTTATAACTTGTAAGATGACACCACTTTGTCAAACAAGTTTTATTCATATTTTTATTTGCTGTCTCTATAAGTATTAAGTCGTTATAAAAATTGAAGTAAAATAAAGTGAATTTAATGAAAATTCCTTTCATGTCAACTGATTTGACCCTAAGTTCAATAAAATGTTTCTCAAATGCCATTTAAATCCTGAAATACAGTTTCTTTTAAGTCTCTTTGTTAGCAATACTTTATAGTATTAGAAATATTTTTATGACAAACTTTAAAAGTTTTATAATGCAAATTTTATAAATGCTTTTATTTAATTTAAAACTTTAAAAAATACAAAATTTTACTAACACCAATCCTATTATTTGACTACTTTAATATATTTTTAGATAGTATCAAAAACGACATTTCATGTGAATTAGCATAATGTATAAACTACTATAAAATAATATAATTAAACCTATAAATTATTATACTAATAGACAATATATAAGACAACTAAATTTGTCTGGACAATATTAATCATAAATAATTTTTTAAATCTACAATCTTTAGATAACATTATTAAATATTTAATGAGATAACTTTGGTGAATAAAAAATTATTTTAATTTCAGATTTATTTCCAATTAAACTAAATAAAAAAATTACATGATAAAAATATAATCACTATAAATTACATTAATTACTCTATATGTGTAATAAAGAGATAACATTTAGAGGTAGATTTAGTATAATATGCTAATATTTATCTAAACATAATTTTTAAAAATTAATGTACTTGAATTTTTGCTATGTGTCAATATATATTTACTATCGATATATATATATAAACAATAAATAAATTTAATTTATAAAATTCGAGGTCTATAGCTATTTAATATAATATTATTAATATTGTAGTATTCAATACTACTATATTAAATGTGCAAACGTCTAACTGCATTAAAATACACTAATTTAATGGTCGCAGACATTTGATTGAAACCTATAAAATAAAATTTGATTTCATTATTATGACTATCATTGACTAATAATAATAATAAATTATTAAAAGTAGATTAAAGCAAAATTTTAAAATAAATTGTGTTTAAACTTTATTCAATTTCACAAACTTATTTAAATCTATAATTTCTATTAACAATTTATTTTTAGTTTAAAATTTAATCTATTGTATTAGTAAATAACTTTTACTAAAGTAATAATACGTAATAATAATAATAGTGTCACTTATCAAAAATTAATATTTACAACATTATAGTTATCGATTATACTTTATTTATCACACAATAATCAATAAAAATAAAATAATTAAAATTGTAAAATAAATACTAATGTTTATAAATTAAAATTTATCATTGATTCAATTCAATGATAAATTTGAATTTTATATAAAATATTCTATTATAAGTTATTATAAAGTCTTAATAAAATTTATCATTTGATTGCACAATAGGCAGATATAATTAGAAAAAATAAAAACAAAAATAATTTAATATTTATTACAAGATTAGATGATAGTATTACAGTATATTGTGTTGTGAAACTAGTTATCGAGATATTAAAAATAAATATATGAATTTAATTACTGATTCATTAAAATTCAATGACATTTGTAGTCAATTTATTTTTAATAAAATAGTGAAATTATATAATTATAAATCTACTGTAATTATACTGTATTTATCAATAGTACAATACATTAATTAATTTATACTATGAATATATAATTAGTTAAATACCTGTTAACCACATGACTAGTGATGTAGACGTCGCGTATTTTGCATCTGATTTGATGAAACACTCGTATCTAAAATCGTGACAAAACTTTATTTTCGGTAAATAATTCATTTGAAAGCCATTATAAACGGTACAAATATCGGTCATTGATAACATGTTTGTCAACATTTGTTGATCATATTCACCGGATTGACCACAATTGCCAATCACTATATTGTTTATATAGAAAGGACGTCCAGTCAAAGCAATCAATGCCTTCCCCTGAAGTCCTAAGCGAATCCATTTTGCAATTTTCTTGAGACACGTCGCTCTATAACAGGTCACACCTCTGCCAGGCTTTCGGCAAACATCTGACAAATGTCTGTTACTTTTGGATGAGTTCGCCTCCAAATCAGGATCTCCTTTCCATCGCTGAAGTGAACCACAGGGAAGTTGACTCACAAACAAAGTTATAGTTTGAATATCGTCTAAATTGTGACCACTTTGTAACCGGCAAATCAAATACCGTTTGAATGCCCTTTTCAGTAGTGACTCGGCGTGATTGTCGACAATCAGGTCATCACTGGATGACTCATTTGATGCAAAACATTTGGTGCCAGTCGTGAGGGCCACAACTTTGGTATCAATTGAATCATTTGTATGGTTCTTAACATTGCAAACAATGGTCGCCAATACTGTATATTCACTCTTCGGCTTTGGTTTTCCTGATTTTCCTAAAAATCAATATCTTTTTAGATATCCTTTTGTTACAGCAATTTAAGTACCAATCAATTGATATTATCAATGGATACCTAATTTGGTAAAACAATGGTAAGAGATATCACCGATTTGTTTGTCTTCGTATAAATCACACATTGTATGAGTCAATCAATTAAGATTAATGAAGACTATGTGATCATTAATGGCTAAAGTGGTCAAAACAGTCATAATATCATCACATTATCACCGGTTAGATGCTATCAATGATAACAACAAAATCATAACACATATGAAACACATGTTTTGCATCAATGCTTGAAATGACAGACAGATTGTGCGCAAAACAATGCATTCAATGCAATCATTTAAACATTTTTTTGCCGACAATAATACAGTTATATATTTGTCGGTCTATTAATACTTTACATACATTGCAGTAATTGTATGTTATTTTCTATTACATTGTGCTCTATGTTTGTCTAATGCAATGTTGTACTTAAAAAACTTTTCAATTGATTTCAATTTTATAAATAACTTGATTTTTCAAAATTAAATTCATGAAATATAATGCTAACAATTTCAAGCAATATTATTGAAGTGAAGTTATGCTTAGAGACTGCAAAAATTATATATAAAATGTTGAATGAGAGCCAAAAAAGTGATGCTATAGTAAACTATGGATAGAGTCTATGTTATCATAGAGTGTGGTCTCAGTTGTGAGATATATATAGCAATACTTCGTACGACTGATTAATAGTATTTCGTAATCAGATTCTTGCCATACATGCTATCACTAGCACTGGTAGTACAGCATAGGGATAGACATACAGTCATATGTAGTGTGAGTGCGCACAGCATTCCGGTTCTACATATATTCCGAATGGTTTTTCAATGTGAGACACGACACATACCAGTGCTGACTGTGCTGTTATTGCCATACATTTTCAGTCAATGTTAACCACTATTTAAAAAACAAGTGAGAAGTTGGGGTCAGGACTTGACTTTTAATAATATAGTGTATATAAAATAAATATATATATATATTATAGTATTTTAGTTATAAAATAGATATATTAATAGAAACGCATAAATTGTTTTTAAATGTCACATATTTTTTTTGGGTCATATTGTGTCCAAACAGTTAATAATTAAATCTAATTTTTATATGACTGAAGTTTTATTAAAATTTATCTTCAAATTGTGTTTATATATTGATTAATATTATTAATAATAATAATATAAAGTACAACTCATAAATCATTTATTTATTCATAGATTCATAAATGTTATTCCCTTTTGTTATACATTAAAATATTTATTGCTATAATTTTGTTAAATTTATAAACAATTATATAATTAGAGATTTTAATTGATATATGCAAAAGTAATAAATTATTCAAAGATGAAATTGTTGTCATGTCTTTACAACGTTTGTCATCTAATTGACTGAAAAGTTATATTAAATAAAAAAAAATTTAAATATTATTTGAAAATCCGATATAAACCGATTGGAAGTACTTTTATAGAGATGTCAAGTATATGTGCGGTCAGTGCTCTTGTATTTCCTACTAATAAAAGCAATAACGATATTAATGGCGATAATATCAATGAGATTAAACATAAAAGCATTGACAATGTAAATGACAATCATAGCAATCATTCAAACGATAGTCAAGAAATCATCAATAATTTGAAATTAATACGCGAGAAGATTGAAGTAAATGGCATTAATGGTAAAGAAAAAGACATCAACGGTAGTACTACTAATGGTAATAGTAATAGTCCAGTCAATAGTGATGATTATCCGAAGTTAGATCGCAAATCACTTCAGTTAAACATAAATTTAGCCAAAGATGTGGTCGACGGTAGCAATGATTGTGAGATTTACAGCGAGGTCTCGACATTGTCGTCATCACCGGTCGCATCACCTGACAATTACTCAATGGGTCAGTCAGTTATAAATCAAGCCCTATTGGATCAAAAATTTTCAAAATTAAGTTTCACTGATTTTAATCGGTATGAATCACCAATGATTCACATCAATGGCAGTTTTGACGAAGACGAAGAATTCTGTGATGTCATTCGGGCTCCACTTATAAGGAGTACATCTCTTAAGACCGGAAAGACTCCTCCGAGTACTCCACACAAGAAGAAAATTGTCAGATTTGCCGACGCTTTGGGTCTCAATCTGGAGTCTGTAAGACATATCATATCAGACGATCTGCCAAATGTTCCGAAGTCAGCCTTTGGTCTTCTCAAGACTAATGATTTTCGATTAAACCCATCAAATGGTGTGAATGATACGAAAGCTGTTCCCTGGTATATGCAGAAGTCAAGCAATACAAATGCGACATCAGTTAGTCGGCCAAACCTCATATTAGAGTTCATACAACCGTCTTCTCTCCTCAACTTCTTAGACAGAATTCGCAACAATAAGGTCTGTCTCGAGAACTGTATGGTATCTAACAATGCCGGCAATCTTAGCATTACTTGTATTATACGAGTATTGAACATCTCATTTGAGAAGTCCGTCACATTAAGGTATACAACAAATGAATGGCTCACTCATAACGAAGCTCTGGCCTCTTATATATCCAATTCATGCGATGGCTTTAGCGATAAATTTTCGGTAACTTTCAGTGTCAGCGCTGGTGGTTATTATCTATCGCCCGGACAAAGATTATTGTTTGCCCTTAAATATAACGCCAACACTGATGAATACTGGGATAATAATATGGGTCTTAATTATTCACTTATATATCGGCCCTAAAAAGCGGTTTTTGCAATAATAATTATTTTTTAGTCACATTTAAGTTAGATTTTAACTTTACGATTATTTTTTTAAAAATTAAATCCCTGTAAATAAATTTATGATATATTATAGCTTTTTCAGTCAAATCTCATTTTATAAAAGTTTTAATCTCAAAGTGACATGTTTTTAAATAATAAATTGTCACATATTTTTAATACTTAAATATTATATTTTTATTAATTTATATAAAATCATTTTTTTTGAAAAAAATATGAGATAATAACTTATTTTATGCATTTAATTTATTTACGGGATTTAATTTTTGAAATTAATTTATATATTGAGTTGAATATATATTAGTAAATCACTAATATTTTGAGTATTTTCTTTAGACGTGTGACTACTATAACGATAGGAACAAATAAAGTGATTTTAATACTAATAATAAAGCAAATGATTTGCTATGTTTTACTGTGAATGTATATTTTCATACTATATTTACTGTAATACTAAGTTAATGATAATTAAAATAATTTTGACATTTGTGAGGGTATATAACTGTGAAATGAGTACAAAGTAATGTTTTCCAATCAATGAAAAAATACTTGTACTGTACTTTTATTATTAATTAATAATACCTATTATAAGATATTAAGTAATTGCAAGTTTAAAATATTTAATTTTATAATGAAATACTAATTACGTATTAATTACGTGATTACTAATTTTTAAAAAATCATTTATATTTTTTGCTCTCTAATTGTGTATAATTTGTTTTAAAAACTAAATCAGTTGTGGTTTTATTAATTTTATTTTATTTAATAAATATATTTACATAATAAATAAATAATTTTGTGATTGTATTTCAAGAATATTCTGTACGCAAACACTATAGCTATTGTAGATATAAATAGTTTAGATTATATTTTATCATAAAGAAAATTCTTCTTTTTTTGAAGCAATATAATTGCATTAATTTTGCCAATATATAAATACAATTAAATTAAAATATACCTATATAAATTTACATTAAATTTAATTATTAAAAATTTATTATATTCAAAGCTATTAATACATTTATCTTATTGTTGAGCATTTATCAAACCGCGATTTATTTATAAATGTCTGATAATCTCTATAAATATACTTATAATAATAAAAATTTTGATTATCTGGCAGTTATTTGTGAATTTGTGTGCCATAAAATGACAAGAAAATAGAAACAATTTTATTTTATTAATTAAATGTTAATTAACACAACATAATGTTATCCAATGAAGATTTAAAATTTTTATTGGAATTTATAGTGTTTTAGTATTGATTTAACATTTTTTACAAATTTATTTATCAAACGTATTGTATTTAATTCTAAATATTAGTAATAATTAATCAAATACAATTAAAATATAATAAATATTGTTATTTAAAAAAACTATATATATGTGTATTTTTTATATATAACTAACTATTAAAATATTCCAATTTATTTCAAATTATTATCACAAATATTCAAATAATGTTAGTCATAAAGTATTATTCTGTTACATAATTTACAATATTATACAATAATGGCTATTAAAGGCTAATTTATAGCATTACTATTAATTAAACTTATTTGTGAAAGTTAGTATTAGCAGTTTATTTATTTACACAAATTAAAAGTTTTACTTTATATGAGTTTAATATAATATTAAGGCTATTATAAATAGATATTATAATCACATATCAGTCACATTATAGATATATTAGACTAAATGCAAATAATAAAATTATTAATTATAATATTGAATCCGTTAGTCACGACTCACGACAACAAAAACCCTATATTTAAGAGTAAAGTAAAATAAAGTATAATTTTTGATAATTATTTTTAGGGATTAGGCGTTAGACATAAATATATATATAATTTGAAAAATTTTTCTAATATTGTTATCATATAATATTATTTTTCATGTTATTTGCTGAGAGATAAATAGTTGTCACTCAGTGGAGTCGTGTCTGAATTGGGGTCAGGTTTTACCCGCCGCTCACACTCGCGATCGACTCGTCAGTCTTTATCATTATATCTTAATAAACGCTTTAAGTCTATATATAAGTGTCGTTTTGATACCACAACAGACAGTTGGCTCTCAACAGCGCTCAATAACACCACTAAACAAAACGTCAATTAAATTCAGTAATGAGTTTATATCCAAAAGTTTTCAATTTTAATCATAGTTTTGAGCGCAACATCAACTCAGACAACTACCTGACCGGCAAATGCAATAACCGGGCCTACAATTACCAGCTTCTCATTTGCGGTAATTTTTAATGATTTGTGTTTGAATACAAACAAATTTTTTTAAAAAGCAAATTTCATTCAAAAACTATTTACTAAATTTTCAAATTTTTATGTCAAACTTTAAATTTTCGTGTTTAATAAAATTGAAATTTTGGTTCAATTTATTATCAGTAATTTCTAAAGTAAATATCTGTACTAATCTTTTATTATATATATATATATCATATATAATTAATTTTTGTATTAATATAATATAAATTAATTGATTTGTCATTACAGGAGCTGAGCACGAGTCAGCTACTGCGTGGTTAGCGGCGGCCACAGCGGCCAACTCCAGTCTATCCAATAAAAAGGTTGAACAACAGCCACATCTGGTTAAGCGTTTCAATAACAATGATCGCATCAGAAGAACATCAATCCTCCGACAGAGCCATTCCGTCATATCTGATGAGTTGGTTTCGCCCACATCTCCAACATCGCCGACGGAGAAAAAGAATGTACGGTTCGCTGACTCGATTGGTGGACAACTCGAGTCAGTTAAATACTATGTGATATCACCACAAGTGCGTCGCCGACACAGTACAATGGCTGCGCCCAACATTTATAGTCAATTTTATAATGAGAATCACCAGAAATGCTCATTAGTTCCGACAAACTATACGAACCCATCTCTGAGGCCCGACTTCATCTCAAGAGTGATGTCACAGTCAGTAGTGTTACATTCGGTAACGACGGCCGAAACGACAGTTTATGGTATAATCTCTGTGGCCAACCATACGTTCGTTAAAAAAGTTTTTGTCAAATATACGTATAACGACTGGCAAACACATGTCGAGGTTGAGGCCAATTACATGTTGGGATCCCATGACGGTCAGTCCGATAAATTTTCATTTGCCATATACGCTAAGCCCAACAATTTCACACAATCATCACCCGATCTTTTCCATCCACGACTTTATTTTGCCATAAGATATCAAACGGGTGACGGAAGAGAGTTCTGGGACAACAATGACCGCAAAAACTATTGTCTCAATTTTATGGCTTCTGATTTTATATACAATCTTAACACTAAATCAGCTAACATACAGTTCCTTTAATTGCATTTTTAGAAATCATTCATTATTCCCATCACTTTAATAAAGCGAAAAACACTTAAATTATTGAATCTTTTTTTTAAAAAATGTATATTTTATGAATGATATAACAATTTACTTATTAATACTCATTTTTTTTATCAAACATATGATAAAGTCAATTATAGATATATTTACATATTTTATTATAATTAGTTAGAAATTTAGTAAATATTTTAGTTGTTATTTTTAAAAAGATTTAATGTATTTTATTTATTATTAATATTGAAATAAAGAATTTTATTTAATATACAACATAAATATATTTTTAAATTTAAACTAATTTACTAAACTTTCAAATATTAACAGTATATACGGTATAACATGAAATATACTGTATATACAATAAAATCTAATTAGGCTCCGAGTGTTCAGACGCAGCTCTGGCCACTGCACCGATTCTTCGCCATCGGGATGAAACTTAATGGCATTTAATTAATTTTATTAATATATAAAATAATATAAATTAAGAAATCATTTTTTAAAACCTCTATTAGATCTCAAATGATTCAATGATGTAAGCATACGGATCATGAAAGAGGCCGGAACTGTAATCGTGTCTTTTGTCTCCTCCAACATCACCTCATTTCTAGTGGTTATCTGTATTGACAAAACATTCACATATATTGCATAACTTTTGTAATAGTATTATATCTAAAGTTTTTTATTATGTAAACTAATGATTAGTAATATAAAATCGGTGGCAAAATAGGTGCGTCTAGTTGTTGGCATATAATCTCTCTTTATTTAAAAAGAGAATAAAAATATTTTATTTAAAACTATTATTTTTGTTTAACTATATAGTGGTCTACAGTAACTACTTTGAATGTAAACGATGACAATATATTACACTATTGGATATTAATAATACTAACAATAAATATTATAAAATATCATAATATTATAAATTATGTTGTCACATACCCGACACTTATTTTACAAAATATTAAAATTTTCATTTTTCAAAAGTTAATGCCTTTAACTCAAAAATTATCTCAAACTCCTTAAACTCATATATATTCAAAGTAGTTTTAAAAAATTTATATTTAACTTAACCAAAAATTGCAAATAAAAATATTTTTATTAAATTCTAATCTATAGAAATCCTAGATTCTTAACAAAAAAATTAGTGCCACCTATTTTGTGGTAGTTTTTTTTATATAATAATTATATTTTATTCATTGATGTATTTAAGGTAAATATTATGATTTTTTTCGATATCAACTATAAGGTCAAACACATACCTCTTGAGCTTTTGTCATATCAAAGAAAGGTTGTTCATTATAAGGCGCCCACAGTTTTATGTCGTAATCGATTCCACTCGAAGCTAATACTATATATATATTATATATTTATGAATATTATATAGCATAGTGTGTATACATTATAACAATATTAATAATTAATGAAATACTAAATGTATTTTAATTAAGACATACTTGGATCAAAGGGATGTGGTTGAAGACAATTGACTACATGATGGTCTCCCTCGAGAATCATAATTAATTCTGCCGTATATCGCGACCAAATGAAGATATGTCCGCAATCACTACCACTCATAACATAGTCGTCGCCCCAAAAGGTCGCCTCTTTTATCTAATAAATAGTAAACTATATAAATAACAAAACAAATATTAAAGATATTTAGTCTTAAGACAAACCATTGTACGAGCATTTCTATGTCCGACATATTTTTGTTTAATTGATGGCATCAACACATTAGGTAATTGTAATTTCTCGTAATCGCGTTCATCCTTCAGGTTGTTAATCACTTCATCAAATGAGTGAAGCAATTCATCTCTATTGTCTTCATTATCGTTATTGTCATCGCTGTCATCATCAGAATAGTCATGTATAAAGTTTGACGAAGAGTTTCCATTATATAGATTATTGACAGTATGTCTATCATTATGAATATTTTGATCATCGATTATATCCATTCGTTCATAACTTGTGTTCATAACATGTGTGGAGGCATCAGATGCGGTAAGATTTGTGTCTTCATTCAAATTTATAACATCATTGTTAACCACATTCACCTCATTTTGGGTATTATCGTTACTATAGTTAAATCTTTGATCAGCTAATTGTGGCTCAAGAGGATCATAATGTGAATCACTATTGGATGTGTTTACTGTTGTCGATGCAGAGGATGGAGTATATGAGGGTAAAGAAATGTTATTAATATTGAAATCATTATTGAGTTGCGATTCACTACTATTAGGAGGTAATGGTTGAGAATTTTCGTTTGTCTGATTATTGTCATTATTATCGTTACTATCGGATGAATGTCTTTCCGATGCATTAAATATCCGCATCAATACATTAGACATTCGCTGCGCAAGACTTGAGTGCAATGGTTGCGGTCGGCTGTGATCAGTGGTAGTCTCTCTTTCACTTTCTGGTCGTGCATTAGGTCCGGTGTCAGACCAATCACCTCTAACTCTAAGGCGTTTCATAAACGGTCGATTTGTTGATGAAGTTGACGATGAAGTACTAACATTGGGTTTGCGAATATCACAACTTAATTGACGAACTTTTCTATCGCCGCGTTGATTGTCCTAAATTACCGGCAATTCAATTGTATTATAATTATCAAAATATTAAAATCTAAAATTTATTTTTTGAAAAAAATAAAATACGTACATTTATATTAAAAAGATATATGTATTCACTCGAATAATTTACTAATAATTCCTGTCCATCGGGACTGTAAGACAGGGATGTTATCCTATGATTTTTATTGTCAAATTGAGGGACAGTGATCCTCGAAACCATTGATTGCAAATTATCATCTAAATAGTTACCTAAAATAAAAATATAATTAATAAATCACTTGAAAAATAAATAAATAAACTGACCAAGATTACGTGTGCCTAACATTCTACGATCATATATACGGGCCGTAGAGTCTGCACACCCGACACACAGATAGTATGGCGTTAAATGATTGACAGCCAAAGTAGTGACAGCATAGTTACAATTGACTCTATTATTTGTAAGTTATAATAATTTTAATAATAATAAATATTTTTACTTTTTTAATAAATTAAATTAATTACAGAATATCTTCATTACAACTGGCTTTTGAACAGTTGGTTTTGATTCTAAGATCAAACCAGCGAACGGTTCCGTCTTCACCACAACTCAAGAACGTATTTGGATCGTTAGGTACTGTCGTCACCTCATAGGCTGTTCCAAAATGACAGTTGAATACATTTACAAGACTAGTGTCGGGTCTCTCTAAGTTTGTAAATATAACGATCCCATCACCAGAACAGGAAACCACCTAAAAACTCAATTTACCGGTAATTAAATTTTTAAAAATAATAATCAATAAAAATGGCTAACATGTGTATCATTAGTATTTGGTAGAAATTTAGCGCTAAATATATTGCTCCGGTGACCACTCCTGACCGATGCCAATATCTTAACCAAATTTATATTTTAATTCAATTTACTTTTTTTTATATATAATGATAATTGTTTACTTCATAAGTGTAGGCATGTGTGACACATAGGTGCTGATCATCAGAACCCGATAGGATATAATGTCCGGTTTTATTCCAACAAATTGAGTTTACCTTCAATTAAAAATCAATTTAATAATATATGATAATATCATATACAGTATATAATAGGTATTTTAATTAACATTCAATAACTTACACAACCATTATGAACGGGTAGTTTCTTTTGTAGACATAATCTTTGTATAAATGCTTTATTGTCTAAATTTATTTATTAATTCAATTAAAACTAGTTTTTCCTAAATTATATCTCATTAGACTTACTTTTTGCTGATTTATATAATGGGAAAGCATTACAATCGTTAAGATATTGTGTGTGAAATAGTCTGTAATGAAGACTATTGCTATCCATTTGCTTTATTATTAACATATAAAACACAGATTTATACAGATTTAGAAAAATTTAGACAATTGGCATAATATTGATTTATACTAATATGTAGAAAAATTAGTTAAATATTTGTTTCTTTAATAGTCATAATTTATTAAACTTATTTGTAAATAATACTAAACAATACTATCCAAACAATACAATGATAAATCTGTATTATTTCTATCGTAAGTTGTAAATCAAATCATGATTTTTATTGCATTTTATTAATATTTGATAATAAGCTATATTTGTGATATTATGTTAAATTTTAAAGAAATATCAAATATATATAAGTTATATTTTATTTTATTTATATTATATCCTATATAATCATTGGGAGTTATATTGTGCACATTAATTGAATGACTAAACTATTTTAATGTTATAATAATTCATTACTAATGACAATATATTTTTTGTAATATAATAAAAATATATAATTATTTGACAGTAATTATAACAAATAGAAATGTTATTTAAATCAATAAAAGTGTCAAAATTAGTGTCTAATTAGTTGAGACAGTCATGTAATGTCCTAACGATTCAAATATAAGTACAAAAGTATCAATTGATATGTTATTTGATGAAAATAGTAACAAATATTATTAAAATTAAAAGATTTCTCAAAGAAGACTGTTATCTGTTGACACTCGACGTCGGGTTGAATCAAATGATTAGATTAAGACAATCAAAGACATCAATATATATATACATTAATTATAGTGAGGAGACTGTCATTACATGTGAAGGAAATGTGATTTAAATGTAATTAATGGCTATTTTTAGGGCAATTCATAAAACAAATCAATTGCTTATTATAAGTAATTATAAGCTTTTTTGATAACAATTATCATGTTTTGTATAATTTTATAGTTTTATACATTAGTTAAATCAATACTTCAATTGATTTGAATTTTAAAAATAAAAATAATTTTTTGTTTTTGAAAATCTATTTTTGCATTTCATTTGACACACATTTGAGTCAAATATGATGAGACACTTACCGTTAGATATAAGATATTGTAATGCAATGGCTTATCAATCAATCAATTGATGTAATTATTATTATTATTATTATTATTATTATTATTATTATAGCACTAAATGACATACATTTCAAATACAATGAAAACACAATTAAATACAAAACAAACAGATGTTTACAAACAATCGTTTAAATGTTTTTTATATTCAAATCAATGCATTTGACAGTCAATACAGTATTGAATGGTTCGCAACAACATTACGTCTGAAACTATATTATGGTATAGTTTTTGGTAACAAATCAGTTATTTTTGGACCAAACATTTGGTTTGAAACCCTTTAAGCACTCAATCTATGTATTAAATACATGAACTGAAAAGCCATTTGTTTGATAAGAGTTTATTTTTATTCAACAATTTCTATATAAATTACAATAAAAAATAGTTTAAAAATATCTTATAAATGATCTAAAATAATAAGTTTTAAGGAAATGATTGTTTGATGAAAGTTTAGATTTGATAACAAACAGACAAAGTGTTAGTTTATCTGCGATAACGATATCTCTTGAAATGAAACCAAAGTTGTAGTATATTGTTGTGGAACTGACTTCTGAAGCCACTCTTATACGAGTAGTTCCACTCTCTGTTGACTATTTTAAAGCAAATGTCTTCATATGGCGGACCAGCGGTGAACCTAATGAATCCAAATTCTTTATTATCAGAACAGGGAGTGATCTTGAATTGTGGTGACTTTGATTTGTCAATCAAATCGGGATAAAATATATTGAATTTGTATCCCTGAACCACTTTGGGTGGCGGGTTGTCCACATCGTAATGGGTTTGATTATATTTATTCCACTCAAACCCTGTGTGTACTCTATTAAAATATCGTGGTTTTCGTGGTCTGTATTTATCAGACCAAGAATATTGTTTCTCTATTTGTTTAATCTGTTCCTCAACACTAAAGACTGCCTCGTCGTCAGTCATTCCTTTTCGAGCCTCTCTTTCAAATTCTTGTTCAGCGGAACTCAAAACTGGTTTTCTTTGAGTTTCAATCATTTCATTCCTCAACACTTCTCTTCTTTGTTGTTCCAAATGCTTGATATCGTCTTTCACTTCAATTATTAATGCATTTGACTCGACATCACTCATTGATAACATTTTTGGAGAGTATTGTCCAAATTGATAAACTTCAACACACTTAATGTTTGGATCAAATTGTTCACTAATATCTTCTGTAAAATCATTAACTGCAGAACTTGTTGTGGGATCTTCAGTGTCTAACTGTATATCATTATTAATAATAGGAAACAATGGTTCGTCCGTTTGTTTCTCCAGTCGATTGATCTGTTTCTTGAGGTTCTGTTCGTGAAGTTCTTTAAGTCTAGCTCTGGCTATATGTGCCTTAAGACGTGATAATAACGATTCCCAATAACCAATGTCTATACCTTCTTCATTAGATCGTATTTTGAGTTCAATTTGTGTTTGCAATACTTGTAATTGCATCGGTGTTTTGCCTGCAAACACTTGAACCACATCTTGACTAACGGCAGGATTAATGCCTTCTCTTCTTTCAACACTATTCTCTAATTTATATTTCTTAAGTTTGTTTAACTCGTCGTCGACTATAATCTGTAAATCTTTCCAGAAATCTATATTCTTGTCACTGTCTAAAGTCATATATACTTTAATATCTTCTACTAAGTCATCTAAATCATTGATACGAAGTCCGTTGAGATACATATACGGTTCAATTAAGTCAGCCGTCATGTCCTCCATTTTATCCGCGTCTTCTTCAGTTCCAATGTCTTCACCAAAAGTACTGATATATCTGGCGAGCAAATCAATTGGTTTATCTCTTCCATCACGTATTCTTAATTTAGACCTAAGTTTGGCCTGTTTTAAGTGAAATATATCTTCCTGTTTCTCCCATTCTTTGAACTGATCCGCTTCTCTTTCTCTCTGCAATCGTGACATCTCTTCGTCTCTGATTTCTCTTTCTCTCTCCATTTCAAGTCTTCTTTGTTTAACTTTTTCTAATTCAATGCGATTTAATTGCATTTTCTTGCTATTCATTTCATGAATTTCTTCTTCGCGAACATTTTTAAGTCCCAACTTTTCATATTTCTTTGTCCAGACAAATGTCTTGTGAAGATTTGAGTCACCAAAAGGATTGTCTGCATTTGTATATCCCATATACTCTTCATCCCAACCACTCATTTGTTTCCGTTTTCGTTCTTTCGCTTCTTTCTTTGCCAAACGTCTCAATCGTTTCTCTTCTGGAGTTTCCAAAGCCTTTATTATCTCTTTTTGACGTTTTTTCTCTTCTTTGCCTTTAGTCTTCAATCTTTCCCTTTCTTCGAGTATTTCCATCTGACTGGAGGCAACCTTTGCTGCAATTACAGCACTTCTTTGTCTGCTTTCTTCATCTGAACTTTCACTCGAAGACAATGACATAAGTTCTTTGCTCAGACTTCTGACAGAACTGACGCCATTCGAAGCTAAAGAAGAAGATGAATGTCTTCGTCTTCTTCGGTGATCATCACTAGATTTGTGTCTATTCTTTGAAGTACTTCTATGACTTCTTTGTGTATCTCTATCTCTACTCTTTCTCGATCTGCTTCTGTGGTCATGTCTGTCACGTTTGTCTTCATTTCGATGTCTACTTTGATGTCGATGTCTGAACCGATTGTCACTCGTTTGTCGTGAACTGTCTTTACTATCAAATCGATGTCTTTCACGACTTTCATGTCTTTGATGTCTTTGATGTCTTTGATGTCTATCTTTATATCTATTATTCAATTCACTCATTGTTTTCGTTTAAATTAACAATAATTTCATTAATTTTTATATAATTTTTGTTAAATTTTCGATAAACTTAACGAACAATACATTGAATTAACGTTTTGTTGTTTTCATTCATTAAGTTATGATTTAAACACATATAACGTCACAATTTATACTATAATACAGTATTGAAATAAAACTACTTTCAAATTAATCGCTTTTTATATATTCAAAAATTTTCTATTTTTTATTTATTTTATATATACCGGTAATTGTTTTAATAAAATTAATTAATTCAAATATTATAAATTAACATTTATGAGATATCAAAAAATAAATTTATATGTTTTTACATAACTGTATAAAATAAATGTCATAATTTTCAAAACAAATAGTCATTAAAATTCAATTAAAAATTTTAATTTCTTATCTTTTAATATAAAGTATTATTTAATTTTAAATAACTATTAACTTTAATACATACACTTTAATAATTGTTAATAATTGACCATTTATTGGAAACATTCAAAATGTTAGGTGTAGTTAAAACTTTACAACAAAAATGTTGATGAATTAGATATTTGACTAAATGTTAATTAACCAGATATTTATAGTAATATAGTATTTTAGTCAATAGAGTTAATATTATCGTTTAGACTATTACTATAAATTGTAAATTATAAAATAATCTTTATTGAAATAATTATATACTTTAAAATAAATATACAAATTTAAATATAAAATTAAATATGATTTTACTGTTATAAAAAATGTTATAATGTTAAACAAATAATCTAATTTATTGAAATCAAACTAATTAATTTATAACACAAAAACATTAATAAAATAACTGTTGTATTAACTTAAATTTTAGTAATGAATTAAAACAAAGTTAAGTTCATGAATTTTTTCTAATTATAAAATATATTAAATTATAATTATATTATAATGTTGT
The DNA here is from genome assembly GCF_028296485.1 of Oppia nitens. Classification (NCBI taxonomy): domain Eukaryota; kingdom Metazoa; phylum Arthropoda; class Arachnida; order Sarcoptiformes; family Oppiidae; genus Oppia; species Oppia nitens. Next base: position 1,884,351 of record NW_026533250.1, read on the forward strand.
ATACTAAATACTTACAAATTTAGTTGTATTATTAATTTTTATTTATTAAATTTCCATATCATCATTTTGCGTATATTTTGTTTGTTATAATTTTATTAAAATATCTTCGTTAATTTTTGTTAAAGTAATATATATATATTAAGTACTTCAACTGTTTTATGATAATATTTTTGATATGTAATAGTATTTGAGAAATATTTTATATCTATTATTCTTAATATTCATTAATATTGTTAGTAAACTGTTTTACTAAATAGTTTTTTATTTATTTAGTCATTTAAACATAAATTGGCATTTTTTAATTGTTGCAATTTATAGACGTTAAACTTGGTTTTAAATACATCCCATTTTTATTGTGAGAACATTCAGTTTGCAGCGAATGTATGACTAAAATACAAACATTAATATTTTTGGTGAACACTTATAGTTAATAAATTATAAATCATATTAACATAAAATATAAATTTAAAACATTTGTTTTTTAAAATAAAATATAAGTTTATTTTCAATGAGAAGATGAAAGAAGACTAGAAAGAGATGAAATGAAAGATCACTTGTGTTGTTGAAGACGTTGTTGTAATTGTTTCAATTGGTTCCAGACTTCGTCCGGCACATCATTGTTGACCTGTTCTGTAAAATAGTTTCGAATTCGATCGCATTCTTCGAGCCAAAAGTCTTTTGGCACTGAAAACAATTCTTCAAAATCGATGTTTTCATTTAATCCTTCAGTATTTATGGTACCTTTCTTTGGAGTGAAACCTATAGGAGTTTCCTATAAAGAAAAATTATTTTTCATTTATAATTAAACTAATTTATGTGTAATATAAACCTGTGCCACATCTTGTCCATCAACTCTTTTACAAATCCAGTCGAGAACCCGACTATTTTCGCCAAATCCGGGCCACAAGAATTGTCCGCTGGTCTCTCCTTTTCTAAACCAATTTACGTGAAATATTTTTGGCAATTTTGTGTTTGACTTTTTCTCAAAGTTAAGCCAATGTTGCAGATAATGACCAAAATTGTATCCGAAGAATGGTCTCATAGCGAACGGGTCATGCATTATGACTTTACCCTTATGTTCAGCCGCTGCTGTGGCCTCTGATCTGAGTGCCGCTCCAATTAACACTCCGTGTCTCCAATTAAATGATTCGTATACCAGTGGCACACCTTTAGGACGTCTGCCACCAAATACAATGGCACTAATAGGGACACCTTTGGGATCTTCCCAGGCCGGGTCCATAATAGGACACTGTTTGGCAGGAGTGCAGAATCGGGAATTGGGATGCGATGAAGGTTTGTCTGAGTCTAATGTCCAGTTGCTGTCGCCTAACCACGAAGTGATGCCTATATTTTTGCCTTTTATGTGATGTTCTAATCCTTCCCAATAAAATCCACCTTAAAATATATGATACAAAATATGACATATATTATAAATTTTAAGATTTTTTCATCTTAAATACCATCAGCTGTTTTGGCGACATTTGTGAAAAGTGTATTCTTTTGAATTGTTTTCATAGCATTTGGATTTGTCTTTTCACTGGTTCCCGGAGCCACACCAAAGAACCCGTTTTCAGGATTAATAGCTCTTAAGATTCCGTTCTCATCAAACTTCATCCAAGCGATGTCATCGCCAACACATTCAACTTTATAGCCGGGAAGAGTGGGTGTCATCATTGCCAGATTGGTTTTACCACAAGCAGATGGAAAGGCAGCCACAATATATTTCTTAACTCCTTCAGGATTAGTGATTCCGAGGATCAACATATGTTCCGCTAACCAACCTTCCCTTTTGGCCAGAATTGAACCCAATCTGAGCGCAAAACACTTTTTGCCCAAAAGTGAATTTCCGCCGTAACCTAACATTCAATTTTAATATTATATAATATATTTATATTTTAATTTATAATATCATTAATACCGGAACCAAATGAACAAATTTCATTATTTTCAGGAATATGTGCTACAATTGTTTTCGATGGATTGCACGGCCAGTTATTTATCGGCTGAGTCTTCATCGGTAAGGGCTGTCCCACAGAATGCAGACATTTAATGAATTCGTCGTTTTGAAGCCTTTCCAATACATTTGCACCCATTCTTGTCATTATTCTCATACTCGCCACAACATATGGCGAATCTGTCAATTGGATACCAATCTTGGACAGGGGTGACCCTATTGGGCCCATACTAAAGGGAATCACATACATTGTCCGACCTTTCATACATCCCGGTAACCTTTCATTTAGTGCATTATTCAAGTCCTCCGGAGACATCCAATTGCCTGTTCATAGTTTCAAATTAATATTTTGATTTAATAATAATAAATAATTGAAATAAACCTAAAGTTCCTTTAATGCCATCCTTTGGTGTGGGAATAGTATCCCTTTTATTATGTGTTGAAATAAAAGTAAGTGATTCAACCCGCGCCACATCTGCCGGGTCTGTCTGTGTCAGCCAACTATTGGTCAAAGTTGTGGTTTAAAGTTAGGGTAAAAGTTAAACACAAAATGCCTATCAATTTCATCTCATTTTTTAATACCAATTCTCATATTTAGGTAACGGTTCAACGATTCCCTGCTTTTGCATTAAACCCAATAAATAATTGTTTTCTTTATCACTTCCATCACATATATGAATGTCCGACGGTTCACATATTTTGGCCTTTTCTTCGACATAACTCTTCACTTTTGAACTCAATTGACTAATATTTTCTTTAGGGACGGCATATGCACTCAATGAACGGATACATGAGTTGCATATTTGAGAGACAACAGGTGTCGAGTGATGAGAATATGTCGATAATCTTTTGATAAATATTTTAATTTACAATTACCGGTAATATTATTATGTATAACAATATATTATATATTTTCATTTACATATTTGTATAATAAACAATCTACAGTATAGATATTTACTAAAATTGGGCATAATATGAATATAAATTATAAATAGGAAATACATTTTTAACATTTGACTATTAGTAACATAAAATTTACTATAAACTCAATAAATCATATAAATAAATGTTATGTTAATATATAGAATATTCTTTAAAAAAACAATACATACCTTTGAATTAAATACATTTTTTAGTTATACAACAGTGTATTTGCTATGAATTGTTCAATAATAATAATAAATACCAAATGTGTTGCAATAAAAATTTAAAATGATTTTAAATCTTAAAATCCAATAATATATAAGTCAAATAAAATGAAATAAAATAAGAGATTTTATTTAGAAAAACGATTTTTACAGACCTTGAAGTGATAAATACTGTATAAAGATATTTAGGCTCTTATCAAATAACGTCAGTTACTTAACAAATAAAGATTAGTTTTATCATATGTTTCAATGAGAAAACATAAAAACATTATTTTCCATTAAAACCTTGTTTTCAATATTCACTGTCACTACTGATGACTAATTTATTTTTGGGATAACTATTATAAAATTAACACAATTTATATACACGACGTCTAGTAGTAAATAACAACAATATTATTTTGGCTCAGCTTTTAAATCATGTGATAATTTAATTAAAAAACAATTAAATGTTTATTTGTTTTCAATTTACATTATTATCCAATATTGAAGGTTATCTAATATAGCATAGCTTAATCTAATAAAGGTCACACATGCAATATTAATTAATCTAAACTAAACTTAATTAAATTTACTTAACAATAATTAAATTAATAATTTTAACAATTTATACTATATTATACCATAGTAGTAGATCATAAATGGTTATCATAAGTTTAATAAAAATTAATTTAATAATATTATCAGGTGGTTATAAAGTATAATGTTATAATATTGTACTACAGTATAATTACAGTACAGTATAAGTACATTATATTTAGTAGATTAAGTTTCAAGTAATAAAAATAACATTTCTTATAGAAAATATAATATTAAAAAATTATATCAACTATATTTTTAATTAGTACTTTATATTTAATTATCTAATAATTTTATTACAGTATATTTTACAAACAAAACTAATAAATGTAAAAGTATAGGTAAAGTAAATTATATGTTATTTTGTAATATCACGATACTTGTAATCTGTTATAAATTTTATAGTATGGAAAATTAAATAATAAACTTTGTATTTTATAATTGACTTAATAATCACATATAATATTATCTTTGAAAATAAGCAAATAAACTTAAAGTACATGAAGATAATAAAATATGAAATTAACTTAAAAAATAATTTTAAACTATTTAATCATATGATAATCTTGACAATAATTATGAAAAATATTTAAATTAACATTTGTCTTAGTAGACAATTAACATATTTCTAACTTATTTCTAATTTCGTGTGTAATATTAAACTAAATGGTAAGTATGATAATCACATTGTAATTTTGTTAACATTGAAATTAAAATAAATTGTCCAAATTTTCAGTTTTAATATTTTTACAATTTTTAATTTACACAATAATGTTCAAAAAAAAGTTAATAATTTGATTCATTGAATAAAAGCATGAATTAAATGGTCAGTAATGTCTGATAATTATATTTATTGTATTTCTGTTTAGTGTCTGTTTATACTATAATATTATAGACAAGTATTGTCACAATCCTTGACAACTGTTAATAATAAAGAGATTCCCAAAATGCCATAAATGATAGCAAATGTAGACTAATTGACGGTTTGATTAAATGTTTCAATAAATGGTTGGCAACACATATGCAATTGAATTTAATATAAATATTTTTACTAAATTTTTGTTATTTCAACTTTTTTTTAATTTTTGTATTTTTCTATTACCGTAGCCATTATGTATCAAAATTAAATTGACTGAATATTTTTCTTAATTCCTTTAATTTTATAAATTAATCAGATTTTACAATTGTGTTTATATCATATAAATTATATGTACCGTACATTTATTAAGGTTAATATAATTTTAATTTATTCATATCTATAAAATTATATTTTATGATAAAATGAATACAAATTAATGTAAGGTATACTTTCATTATGACTATTTAACAAAATACTGTATTACAACTAGGGTTAGATCAGATTCCCTCCCTCGTCTTATTTTCCATAAGTTCCTTATATTCCCTGTTCCCTGGGAATTCCCAGGGAAGACATTTCCTTGTGGTACTACCTATCGTACCCTAACTCACTTTACATAATGTTTAATTAAAAACACGTTTGTATAGTAAATTTCTACAAAATGTATTTAATGTTTTTACTAAATGTTTAATATTATTTGAATCACATTTTGATTGAGTTATTGCTAACATAATGGTCCCAATTGAAACACATAGTCATTGAGATTAGGTACTTTTTAATGTATGACAAATTATATTTTCCCTTTCTAACGATCAATGGAGGGAATATAATATATTTTCCATATTTTCCGGGAAAATTGGAGGGATTTTATTTGGGAACTTCCCTCCCTGGGAATTTCAATCTAACCCTAATTACAACATACATGTCAAATTGCGGAAACAATTTTATAATAACATTCATTTATTATATACACTATGAAAAAAATTATAAGTACATGTTTTAAAAAATATTAAAAAATAAAAAATAATGATAAATATATAATAAAATGAAAAATAATAAAAAAATTAACAAGTACATTAAATAATTATAACAAAGATTATAATTAACACAACAATTATTATCTCACTTATGACTATTACTGTTTTTATTTAATACTTTTTATTAAATTTTTTCCCAAACATTTCAATTTTATTATTTAAACTAATTTTATATTCAATGACTGCTTAATTGTTTAAAATGGCAATCATTTGATTGCACATATTGTTTATTTAAAACTAAATTTATAGTGATATGATATTATTTATAACAAATTTTACTGATAATAACATTGAAATAATGTTAATAATAATTATTAATATTGTCAAAAATATTTATTTTTCAGTTAATTTTTAATATTTTATATTATTTATCTATATAATCCCATCTAGGTATTTAATCATTGTTTGTAAAACATATTATTTTCAATGTATGCATATTTTCTAACTAATCTGTTATTGTTTAATTTAGCACTTATATGTTAACTATCCGCAAATTGACAATGTACTGTATATAATTTTAATTAGGCGTGGTTCACATATTACGTTCGCACTTTTTAAGAAATCTAGACCCCCTCCCTCCCCTATGTTCGCAATTGTTCGCATGTAGTCATTWAAAAAAAATTACGTTCGCTTATCCCTAACCGCTACCCCCCCCCCCCCATCACAAGAAATAAGATATTATTAAATGCGAACGTTCTTAAAGTCTCTACCCCTACCCTCCCCCTTGTTCGCAAAAGTTCGCTTTGGCTAACCCCCCCTCCCCTCAAGTGCGAACGTAATATGTGAACAACGCCTTATTACTATTTTGATTAATAAAATTATTTTTTACTAAATTAAACCCATTTTAATAAATATCAAGTATACATAACCACAATAGATATATAAAATATAAATTTCTTAAATGTTAGATCTTTTTATATAATTTATTATATTACTTATAATAAATTTTTAAATGGTTTTAATTTTGATTATACTATATATTTTTTAATTACTTTAAGTAATAAAAAAGCAATTATTATAATTATTCTAAAATATATAATTTCTATTTTCACTATACATAACTTTTTTCAAATTTAATCTATACTTTACTATCCGTAAATAATATAATATTATATATAATAATCAAACTATTAAAATTAGTACTACTGTAAATCCATTTAAAAAATTATATACAGTATAATAGGAACTAGTAATACATTATTTGATATTGCAATAGTAATCGATGTGTAATAAACTATACTATAGGTGCTATGCTATGTATATATAAACTATATTTGATTAAAAAATAATAATTAATAGATATTTTTTAGATTAGAAAACTATTATTATTTTTATTAGAACTATATTTAACAACAAATTGTACTTAAATTAAAACTATACAAAAATTTGTGTTTAATTGTAAAAAAAACTTGTGGTCACATCATAGAGAGAGTCTTAAACAGCGGCGCCGACGACGACAGCGGCGATGCTTTTAATTTCAATTATCTGGTCAACAATAGGTTGGATTTAAAAGTGACCAAGGGCAATGTTGTAGATAATTTTAAACTGGATAATATTGTAATTGGTTATTTTTTTAATTAATTGCATCATTGGGCAGATAATTGCAGTCGACTATCATTTTTACAATTTTTTAACAGTCGACTGTATATTATCTGCCGAATCATATAATTAATTAAAAAATAACCAATTACAATATTATCCAGTTTAAAATTATCTACAACATTGCCCATGGTCACTTTTAAGTCCAACGTATTGTTGACCAGATATTTGAAATTAAAAGCATCGCCGCTGTCGTCGTCGGCGCCGCTGTTTAAGACTCTCACCACATCATATCACAAATTTTATAAATAATATTTAGAAGTGATGAGAGCTACAGAAGCACAATATATTTAGTATTGTATTATAAATTAGTTTTAATTTACATTAAATGTCATGTCATGTGTATGTTTGATAAACACAAGAGTATTATTTTGTTATTTACTCCAACATAACATTTTTATTAATATTAAAAATATCAATTAAATAAAAATAAAATTTATTTTATATAATAATTTGAATATGCTACTTTTATGGTAATTAGTATTATTTTTTACCTATAAAAATATTTTTGTGTCATATTATTATATTTATAAATATGCATAATTTATAAAAACTATAATTACAAATATAAAGTATTTTAAAGTATTTTATCTTTATATTTTACAGTTATAATGTTTAAGTTATAATGTATCAAATAAATCATTTTTTTGCGTTAACTAAAATAATTTAGCATTTGTTTAATAATTGATCGGTTAAAGTCATGTATAAATCAGTAATTTATTTAAATTATAATTTAAAAACCTAATCAAAAGGCACTTTAGTTTCACAAAATTACTAAAATATACAGTAAATTAAATATATTAATATTAGAGTAAATATTATCTATTATACCGTTAGTTATTTACAATTATTGCTTTACAAGTGTATGACTCACACAACTGCCAGAATATTCGTGTCTTTTGAGTTTAATTTGTAATTAAATTAAATTTGATATTTAATTCACAATATATTTCAATTAAAAAATAATAAGTAAAAAACAAAATATGTTAATTAAAAATATATATATATAATTCAATGATAAAATTAAATTAATTCAAATTAAAAAACCGAAAACTAATTGTGTTTACAAATCATTACGTTATCTCGTCTTCTTGTGTCTCAATTGATTTGTTTCACTAGTTTTAGGTTTATCTTCGTTGTGATGATTGTTGTTAATCATCAACAGTTCTCTGACGAACCGGAATCGGCTTAAGAAGACTTTCCAAACCAAATACCAGCCTATCGTTCAATAAATATAATTAACAATTAGTTTCAAAATCAATGATATTTTATATCAGATCCAGTGATTACCGATAAAAACAAAGAGAAAGACGAGAATGAAAGACATGATAATTGATAACAACATTAACAGTATTTGAGTCATTGTTTTGTATTTGTCTTTCAATTGACCACTAAATATAACATCTTATGTGTTTCGGTGGATACTAATGATGGATGACATCGATGGTCATCAGTGGTCATCAAATATAATAAGTGATTGTAATTTCAATCACTTTTCATTTCAATGTATTTAATGGTAAAACATATGTATTAATAAACAAACAGTCAATCAATCAATGCTTTCAATGAATAAATGTTTGCGTTATTTGTGAATCACTTCATAGAGTAAGTCAACAGAAAAACTGCAAATTCATTGACTGATTGTTTCAAAACATTTGTTTGTCATTTAATCCCAAGAGTTGATCACTTTATCCATACAATGGCATTACAATCATTATTAGGTTTACCGATAAACCCGACTTTCGGATCATTGGACAACACTCTGAATGTGAATGCGATGAGGGATTTATCTTCATTTAATACGACTGCACTTCCGATGCCAGCCATGGATTCGTTTGATATGAAGAACTTATACGACGCGAACAATTCGTCCAAAAAGATTAACATTCATTTAGCAAAGGGAACCACAACTCTTGCCTTTAGATATAATAAAGGAGTTGTTGTGTGCGCCGACAGTAGAGCCACTGGCGGACAGTTTATCGGTTCGCAAGAAGTCCGCAAAATCATACCAATCAATAAGTATTTGTTGGGAACAATGGCCGGCGGAGCTGCCGATTGCACGTATTGGGAGCGCGTGTTATCCGAGAGATGCCGTATATATGAGTTGAGGAATAAAGAGCGCATTTCAGTGGCCGCGGCTTCAAAACTATTGGCTAATATTCTCTATAATTATAAGGGGTTTGTTATCAATTAGTTTTGATTGAATTGACTATAATTTTGTCAATTAATTTGTTGTTATTATTGACAGAATGGGTCTCTCATTGGGTGTTATGATCTGTGGTTGGGATCAGAAGAAAGGGGCGCAGGTTTTCTATGTTGACAGCGAAGGACACCGAATGCCCGGAGATTTGTTTAGTGTGGGCTCTGGAAGTACTTATGCTTACGGTATACTCGATTCAGGCTATAAGTGGGATATGACTGATGAAGAAGCCTATGATTTGGGTCGTCGAGCCATTTATCACGCCACACATGGGGACGCTTACTCCGGAGGAATTGTCAGAGGTATGCTATTTATCTATTATATTGTAATATTAATAACTAATAAAATTATGTTGTCATCAGTTGCATCAATCAAAGAGGACGGATGGAAGATGATTAGCGAAGAAGACTGTAAAGACTTGCATTACAGATATCTCGAAGAGAAAAATAAGTAATATTTGTCTTATAATTCTGTTTTCATCTGATTTTGAAACTTATTTTTTATTATTCAAATAAAAAACTTTAATTTATAGACAAATTTTAATTTTACAATAACTGAATTATCATAATAAGTTACGGTAACTATAAACTATTGTTATCAACTTGATTACCGTTATTTTATTTGGTGTATAATACATTAAATTTAAAAAAAAATCAACTTTAATTTTCATAATATCTCTGATTTACTTTAAAAATTGAAATAACAAAAATAGAGTATAAATTTGATAAAAATGATAAAATTTTAGGATAATTGATTGGTTTTAATTTACGGTATATACGATTATATTTTTAATAATAATCGATTCAGTTATTGGCCAACGCTTTGATGGCCGGTGGAAGAGTTGTTCCACAGCCGCCCTGAAAGTGGAATCTAAGACAAGAAAAGTAATAATTAAGATATAAAATATAATAATTATATGTATTGACAATAATACCCAAATTGATTGGTACTTTGAGTGCTTTCAATATTGAACTCCGCCACCGGTACCTAAATATTATTCAATTTTGTTTATAATTTTATTGAATTATAATTATAACTATAAAACAACTCACTCCTCGTGAGGCAACTTGTGGTGCAAACATTGCTGCCGGATATACGATAGATGAGGTACCGATCTATCGGATAAATGTAGATTAATGTATTGTAATTGAATTTATTGGTGATCTTTGATGACACTTACAACAAGACAGAGATCACATTTGTCGAGTTCAGTTTGTGCCGCCTCTAACACCTAAATTGTTAGTCAAATAAAATAAAAAATATAATATCAAACAAATTAATTGAATGTAACTCACATTCGGGTCGAGCGGTTCCCCAAACCAGACGACATATGGTCTCAGCAAACCATTACATTTGCCGCAATGCGGTAATTCCTTGATCGGAATCTTCGAGTCCATAGCATTAGGATCGGGATTGCCTTTATCTTTAAGCGCCGGTACTATCGGTGAGTTGCGGTTTACGGTCACATCACCACATTTGGTACACTGAGTCTTGAAGAGAGTTCCGTGTAATTCAATGACATTATCACTGCCCGCTCTTCGGTGTAATTCATCGATGTTTTGAGTGATGACTACAAGTCTCTTGCCTTCATTGGCCAGTCTTTTCTCTGTTTCAGCCAAAGCCGTGTGCGCCTCGTTTGGTATTTTCGTCTGAACTAATTCCCGTCTATAAGAGTAAAATTCCCAAACAAGTGATGGGTTAGATGCAAATGCCTCGGGAGTGGCCAACTCTTGTGCTTTATATGTTCGCCATAGACCACCCGAACCTCTGAATGTGGGAACACCACTCTCGGCACTAATGCCGGCACCGGTCAGTGCAACGATATGTTGGCTTTTGCTGAATATGTCGCGAAAGGCCGACAAATCAGATGACGGACGGGATGTCATGTGTTGGCCTTTTGTGTTGACCACTCGTCTCAACAATTGTGTCACTGATTTGGACAGACAGTAGTGTCGCGAGAGAGCCATCAAAGCGGTGGACATTGAATGGCATGCAATGAGACAACAAATCAATTAATATTTCATGAAATTATTGTTTCATTTATTTATTAAATATTTTCCTCAAAACAACTGATAATTCAATGAATTATTTGTTTATATTATTCAATGTTAAGAAACACTCTATAGTTATGACTATTGTTTCAAATGATAATCCAATGAATTTAATGCAAACTTATATCAATACAAACCTTATTGTCAAACAAATTAATATTATTAAATAATTACTATATTTTAACAACAATGTGATTGTAATTAAAGTAATTTCAATATATATCAACTTAATTGAGTGTTAACTGTAATTATCACTTGTTTAGGGCATTCATAGATGTCTCACATAATATTAATAGTAATCAGAAAGTATTAATTAGAAAGTATTAAACTTTTTTTTTAAAAAATAGACTTTAGTTTTATATTACTTTAGTATACCGTAATTTGAATTTAATTTGAATTACAATTAATTATTGCCTTATTTTTATAAAACATCAAAATAAATACTATATATATATATATATATATTTAGAAGACTTTCACTTTTACAACTGGTTTAACAACTATTTAATATTTAAAATTATTATTATATTGAATATTATGTGAATATTCACTTTATTGTATAGTTAGGAAATTGTTAATATTTCAATTGTCATAAAAATAAATTTGATATATAACTTTAACTATATTATTACATAACTGTACTAATATACTGGTATTATATGTATTTAATTGTTTGTACTATTTATATGTAAAATTATATAAATTTTTGTATAATCATAAAATAAATTTACTTTTGTCATCACTTATTTTTAAGTAATCATGATCATTTTAATAATATTTAATTTTAGTTTAGCGAGATAAAGTATAGTAAATTATATTAATATTAAATATAATAAACTTAATATTTATTATTTTAATTAATTTATGATATGAGTTATTACTATTATTCTGTATCTTTTAATGACTGTTAGTAATGGTTTTATCTCACATTACATTTGATGAAATTTTTATAAAATAACGAACACTTGTTTGAAATAATATAATTAATAGACATTTTATATATTACACGTAATGAGAAATTATTTATTTAAAAAAATAAATACATGTGATTTTGATTATTTAAATTATATTTGATTAAATCAAATATATATAAAATGAATATAATTGCAATCAACTATTTAATATTATTTACATTAATTTATTTGTTAACAAATTATGTTGAATCACATGAACCACAAAATTTCAAAGATGTTATCGGCGGTAGTCATGAACCACATATTCATCCAGCAGTCCCTCATCAGCCCATACAGACATCCGAACAGTTAGCTCAACAAACTGGTCAAACATCCGGTACTGACCAACTGTGGGCTAAATATGGAACTGCGGGATTTATGCACGACATGAAGTAAATTAACCATGATACTTTATATGATATATATATATTATATATCAGGGTTAAGCAAGGGGGGGGGTAAGGCCAAAAAGCCCTAAGATCGAGATTTTGTGATTTTAACCCCCAGACTTTTTTGACCAAATTGAAAAATTGTTGCTTAAGAAAAAGGAGAAATGACTCCCCCTCCCCCTCCCCCCTAAAATTTTGACGCCGAAGTCTCGAATATAATTTTAATTGATATTTTTTTTATTAAGTGTTATTATATTTTTATAACTTATATGAATGTAATTATTGAGTAAAAATAAGTAAAATAGTTAAAATCACTTTAAAATTTATGTAAATATATCATATTAATTAAAATATTCAACTAAAAAATTAAAAATCAATTATTTGCTGAAAAGATAGTTATTGAAACCCACTCCTACTCTACCCCAAGATTTTTCGAGATTTTTGTGATGTGATCCCGTATAACCTAAAATCCAAAAACATTGCTTAACTCTGATATATAATTATTATTTATCAAATTGTTTCAGTCATTTGCGTGAAGAAGCGTCCAATTTATTATATTTACAACAATCGGAAAAAATAAGTAACGATGAATCGGCCTTTTATTACACCAAATTGCATGACTTCAATAGCGATGCAAAACTTGATGGATTGGGTAAATCGGAAAAATTATATAAAAGTTATATTAATTTTTAAATAAAATTATATTTTTAGAGCTTTTATTAGCCGTTAGACATTCATTAATACATCACAACTCTACCTATGAAACGGTTCCACTCGAAGATCTTTCTGGTATTACTTACGTCTAATTTTTGATGAAAATAATTAATTATATTTTTAATTAAACTTTATTAAGGATATGTTGACACAGAAATTAATTTAATGGACTTAAATAATGATGGGTTTGTCGATTACGGAGAAATATACACATATATGGAGAAACATAAATCAGAGAATCAGAATAAAAACAATTAAATTGATTCAAATAAATATTTTATTTGTTAATTATTAATAATAATTTTTTATATTTAATATAATTTTAGTGAATATATTTTTTTGTATACAATATAAAAATTAGTATAATTGAATAATGACTTCTATAATATTCAATCTAATATTGATAATATTAATTATTTATAGCTCTAAAATCACATTAAAATTTTATTAAATATTTAAAAAGTAATTAAAGATTTAATACAAAGACTTTGCATAAAAGTGTAAAGTATTGTATAAAAATTGATGTAATCATTATTTAAAATCTATTAAAATTAATATAAAAATAAATAATTGCAATATATTATTTAATTAACTAAATAATAATTTTAAAATGTCAATGTTATTAATATTTATGTAAATATTATATGATTGTTTAGTTACTTTTAGCAATTAATTATTAAATAGTTTTATAAAATACAAAAATGATATTATATTATATTATTAGTAAATTATTCTGTAGAAAATATTTGCTGGCTATTCATTATTTTAAGATAACAATATAAACGAAAAAACAAAAAGTATTTATATAACAGTTTTTATAAACAATAGTCAACTGATTATATGAGACATTTCACGTCATTACGAAATAAACATTAATTTTAAAAATCTTATAAAAGTTTGTAAACTAAAGGTGAGAATATTTGTTGACCTAAATTGTGAATTAAACTAAAAATGAGAACTTATTGTAACCTATTTGTCGGATCTTTGTATCCCTAAAACCAGTTCATTGAAACATATATGACATGAGTAGTGCTTTCCATTGCGTTTCGCATATGAAATGTTTTTTTTGAAAGTTTAGTTCATATGTTATGTTTAGCCATTCAATACTATATTAAGAAATATAGTTATGTTAACAAATTTTTTAATTGGTGTGATTTACACAATCATTTTTAAAAAAATTAATTAATTTTAATAAAACTATTTAAATTTATATAATTTTTTAGCAAAATTTTAATATAATTTGTGTGTAAAACAGTGTTGAAACTTAAAATTAGTGCTCAGCTTAAACATAGACAACATTACTACTGGTAAGTAACCAATAGATGAATATGTTATGCAATTTTCAATCACGTGAGATAAACATAGCAAACATTTAAGATTTAATTTATAAATATCGCTATTATTACCAATATTTCAATCATTTCATTGAATATTTGTTTGTTATCCTTAAAATTATGAGTTAATTATATAAATATTTATAATAATAATATAAATGAAAATATATTTAAAACATTTATGTTTAATAATATCACTCATCCATAGAGTTGTATAGTGAAAGAGTTAGACTAAAAAATGGGAATTTTTCGACTTTTGACGAAAAACTTTTTATTTATTACAAACAAACAATTTCCCAAAAATTGTTGGAAAACATACAACAATTTTAATGCAATATCAAAACACTATTGTAAGTTTTATCAAACAACAAATCATATTATTATTAATGAAAATAAAATTATTTATTTTGTAATAATCTTTATAAGAAAAATAATTAATATAATAATAATATTAGCCATATATTAAGGTCATATCATTTATCAATTATATACTCATATTCTGTCATTCATTGGTTTTTAAGTTTTTCATCATATATTCAAATGTTATTTTTTAAAATTTACAGGACATTATGTATAGTATTTTGTAGTATAATGTATTGTATTGTATATTAAATTGTCATTATTATACTATATTACTGTCAAGTTTTTAGATATATATATAGTTTTATTTAATAAAATTTAAGTTCATTACTGTTTGAGACATTGATGCAGTGTATGATTTAGCACACATTGTGATAGTATTGAGTGGCAAATATAGAAATTTTGAGATAGTATTTGTTCCCAATTATTACTGGAAAAGGCAAATATCTCAGTGATTGTGACCCACATATCACTACTAAAACTGCCAAAAATTGTTTGATAGGGACTTGTTTTTGGGAAAATTTTGATTCACTTTAAATTTACTTTTCATTTATATACTGTTAGTAATACAAAAAATGTGATTAAAATATTGTCATTTTATTATAAATTATTTAAATGCTTTTTATTGATTTCATCCACCATCTAATAGTTTATTTAATCATTTAATTTAAGTTATTTGTTGATTAGTGTTATATTTCCTTTTATTTGTTAAAAATCAATCACAATATAATAATGTTTTAGTATTTAATTTGTTTTGTAACTTAATTATAGTTAATATTTAAGTGATAGTTTTATTTTATAGCTCGAAAGCATTAAAAAAAATATAAACTAATTATCCGGAAGTAATATTTGTGTATTATTTTCATTGATTTATTTTCGATAAATTTTTATTCTTAAATATAAATTTATAATTATTATATTAAATGTCATTATTATATAAAGTGTCATCAATGGAGTGGCCGTGGAAAGAGGCGTCTTCTTTGATCATAACCTGTGGCGGTTCGGTGACCGACAAAGTTAATCGGAATGTACCAAAAATTCCCGTAGCACCGGGTGTCCGAACATCGTGTGACTACCGGATAATGATGGTTAAGCGAAGTGGTATGAGTTCATTCATGGCCAGTGCTTATGTATTTCCCGGAGGTATGGTTGAAGTGGCCGACTATTCGCCTAAATGGTGGCACGTCTTTGAGACGCTTGGTTTGACCCGAACTGACTTAGAAGTATTCTCAACCTGTGTTGTTGGGTCGCGACCTCCAATGATAACGAATCCGATAGTAATTAACAACGCAAAGAGGGGTACTTCCGAAAGCGTCGATTTTCTTCCCGCAGATATTGCTCTGAGAATTGCTGCCATAAGAGAAACATTTGAAGAGACAGGTATGCAATTTGGTTACAATTAATTAAATTAATAGTTGTTTGTTATCAAAGGTGTACTTCTATTAACCCAAACGCCATCCATTAGTTTATTATCAGAGAAGTCCAGATCATTAGTTCCTGTTTCCGATTTGGATAATATAAATGTAGATTTAACCGAATGGAGAGAAAAAGTTGCCAAAAATCCCGACGCTTTTCTTGATCTGTGTCTTCAAACAGGCCTTTGTCCTGATTTGTGGTCTCTGTATGAATGGTGCAATTGGTTGACACCAATTAGTGTTGGCCACCGAAGATTTGATGCTATATTTTATATCTGTTGTCTGGAAAACGAACCCAAAGTAGTTCTCGACAACTCTGAAGTGATAAGTCTTAAGGTATTCTTCAATTTAATGTATGAATACTTATAATAATGTATTGAAATTTGTGTAAAAGTGGTGCACACCTATAGAGATGTTGGAAGAGCACCGGCAGGAAAAAGTGTTTCTGGCGCCGCCACAAGTCTATGAATTGTCTCGGATATACAATCTTCCAAATTTTAAAGCCGTCCAAGAGTTTGCTCATAAAAGACAACGCCTGGGTATTGAACGATGGCTACCAGTGATCTCCACTTATAGTGATGGAGCCATATCTGTGTTACCCGGTTTGTAGTCTAATTTTTTTAAATAATTTATTTCTTATTTTAATGTTTACACACTTCCTATTTATTTATTTTTTGTTGTATTTACTTATTAATCTTCACAACTCATTAATATTTTTAGTATAAAATACATTTTAAAAAATACTGGACCAGTTTTTATAATTACACTACACTTCAATGCTATATTTGATAATTTTATGTAAATCATAAACTATAGTACAATATATGGTTGACAAATATAAGAAAACCCAGAATATTTATTAATATCTGACATTTAAACAACAAAATTGTGCTAAATTCCCAAAACACATACACATTTAAACTGAAAAATATAATATATTAATTAATTTTTAATAATATTTAATTATAAATTTAATAATAAATTTAATTAATTAATTATTTAATTATAAAGATAAACTCAATGATAATTTAGTTCAAATTTAATGTCATATCATGTCTCATATTAAATTTAATGATAATTTTATTGATATTAATATTTAACTTATAAGTATTTGTATTTAATTGAAATAATATGATATAATAGGAGACGACAACTATCCCCGAGAACCGGACATTATCGGCAAAAAGCCAATTCCAGACTTTCCTCAATCACTGGAAGAAATGAGAGCCAAAGCTATTCATATGAATCGTCTTGAGATGAGAGGCCCTATATGTCAGACCTATTGTAATATGAAATTAAATTGTGGACACCTCTCACCCTTCACATACCCTCCCATCTCAACAGTTGTACAGTCAATGCTCTAACAAAGGCCTCAATATTTTATTATCAAATTATAATTTTATCAAAGTATCTGTTTTTTAATCAAGTTTTATATAAGAAAATTCTGTTTATTCACACAAAATCACATATTTTTTTGTAAAATTTTATTTTTATATAAATACATATAATTTGTTGTATTTTGTCATCGATATTAATAAACACATTTTCTGTTCATAAA